>NC_081322.1:90784728-91094728 GCF_026419965.1 Kogia breviceps | reverse complement strand
GGGACTTTGAGGGACAACCCGTTGCAGTTTGCCTCCCCGAAGCCCTCAGGCTTCTGGATACTTTCTGTCCACTCGTTTCTGCTTGCTTGAGCCAACTTTAAGTGTGGGCTGCCAACGCTGGTTCTTTCCCATCATTTCCTGGAGGGCCACAGGATCAGAGAGAGGGGTCTGCCTTCCAGGCCATTACGAAGTGGAGTTCAACCAGCCGCTGCGTCACCGTGGACCACCTGCATACCGGGCTCTGCGCTCCGTGTCTGGGCAGAGGCTTTTGCAGATAATCTCACGTTTCAGTGCCTGACACGGTGGAAGTTCGTTTCCTGCTTTTCACCACTCCAACCCAGTGCTGCTGGTCCGGTGAACCCTACTGGGTAGCAGCTCAGGCGCCAGCTGCTTTCTGCTGAGCGCCCCTCCCTTGGTGTTCCGCTGGCTGGAGGCTCGTGCCGCGGGGGCCGAGCCTGTGCGTAGGGCTGCAGCTTCTCCCTGCATTCAGCTGGGTGGTGCGACTTCCAGAGAGGCCGGGAGATGTGGGTTGGCTGTAGGGAGAAGGTGCAAGGGGTTTTTTGGTGAAAAACTAGCAGGAGAAGATGGCGTACTAGGAGGCCGTGGAATTCGCGTCTCCGCACAACTAGGGCACCTACCAGGCACCGGTGGGGGACCACGGACACCAAAGGGGTGGGAGGAACCCCAAGCGACCGGTTGTTTCAATTATAGTTTTATGTTTACTAATATGTTTTAAAAATTTCTAATTTTGTTTTGTTTTCTATTTTATGATATTGTACTGCTTCTTTCCTTTTCTCTCTCTCTCGCTCTCTCGCTCTCGCTCTCTCGCTCTTGCTCTCTAAAGGAACTAGATAAAGAAGAACAAACAAAGTTAGCAGAAGGAAAGAAATACAGATTTTAGCCTCTAAAGGTATGTTTTCCTGGCTGCAGGATAATGGGTTTTAAGCTTTTTCTCACTTATTTATAATAGCTCTCTAATTTTTAAGGATAGTGGATAAAGAATGTCACCTGCCATTCCAGTAAACAATGAATGTTGTCTGCCATCAAGCCATCTGCCATGGTGCACCCTCAGGGGACTCAGGATGGGGAAAACCAGGGTACTGGCCCTAGGTAGGTAAGGTGCATATACCTAAGGAATGATTTCAACGAGCCTAGACTCTTGCATCTTCCTGTATGTATAAAAGCACGACAAGCATTAACTTGAGGTGTCTGTTCTTTGTGATTAGCAGTAATATTTCATTGTTCGACTACGGGTTTCTTGGTCGTTTGTTCTGTTTTGTTTTTCAGCAAAAAGTCCTGTATATCCAGGCTCTTCCCTGACCACTTTGGAGCAGGTCCTTAGACCCGTGTGAGAGGCTGCCTCCCAGGCTATAAGCCTCAGTAAGTTCCCTGAGTAAAACTTAACTTTCAACTCTAAGGTTGTGCGTTTTTCTTCAGTTGACAGGATGTTGATTCTTTGTCTTTATTGTTTCAGATTTTTTCAATACTTTTAAATTTTTATTTTATTTTTGAATTTTATTTTTTTGTACAGCAGGTTCTCATTAGTTATCCATTTTATACATATCAGTGTATACATGTCAATCCCAATCTCCCAAGTCGTCCCTCCCACCCCCGGCCACCACTTTCCCCCCTTGGTGTCCATATGTTTGTTCTCTACGTCTGTATCTCTATTTCTGCTCAGTAAACCGGTTCCTCTGTACCATTTTTCTAGATTCCACATATATGCGTTAATATACGATATTTGCTTATCTCTTTCTGCTTACTTCACTCTGTATGACAGTCTCTAGATCCACCCACGTCTCTACAAATGACCCAATTTCGTTCCTCTTTATGACTGAGTAATATTCCCTTATGTGTATGTGCCATACCTTCTTTATCCATTCGTCTGTCGATGGACACTTAGGTTGCTTCCATGTCCTGGCTATTATAAATAATGCTGCAATAAACATTGGGGTGCATGTGTCTTTTTGAATTATGGTTTTCTCTGGGTATATGCCCAGTAGTGGGATTGCTGGATCATATGGTAGTTCTATTTTTAGTTTTTTAAGGAACCTCCATACTGTTCTCCATAGTGGCTGTATCAATTTACATTCCCACCAACAGTGCAAGAGGGTTCCCTTTTCTCCACACCTCTCCAGCATTTGTTGTTTGCAGATTTTCTGATGATGCCCATTCTAAATGGTGTGAGGTGATACCTCATTGTCGTTTTGATTTGTATTTCTCTAATAATTAGTGACATTGAGCAGGTTTTCATGTGCTTCTTGGCCATCTGTATGTCTTCTTTGGAGAAATGCCTATTTAGGTCTTCTGCCCACTTTTGGATTGGGTTGTTTGTTTTTTTTAGTATTGAGCTGCATGAGCTGTTTATGTATTTTGGAGATTAATCCTTTGTCCATTGATTTGTTTGCAAATATTTTCTCCCATTCTGGGGGTTGTCGTTTTGTCTCGTTTGTAGTTTCCTTTGCTTTGCAAAAGCTTTTAAGTTTCATTAGGTCCCATTTGTTTATTATTGTTTTTATTTCCATTACTCTAGGAGGTGGATCAAAAAAGATCTTGCTGTGATTTATGTCAAAGAGTGTTCTTCCTATGTTTTCCTCTCTTGAGTTTTACAGTGTCCAGTCTTACATTTAGGTCTCTAATCCATTTTGAGTTTATTTTTCTGTATGGTGTTAGGGAGTGTTCTAATTTCATTCTTTTACATGTAGCTGTCCAGTTTTCCCAGCACTACTTATTGAAGAGACTGTCTTTCTCCATTGTATATCCTTGCCTCCTTTGTCATAGATTAGTTGACCATAGGTGCGTGGGTTTACCTCTGGGCTTTCTATCCTGTTGCATTGATCTATATTTCTGTTTTTGTGCCAGTACCATATTGTTTTGATTACTGTATCTTTGTAGTATAGTCTGAAGTCAGGGAGTCTGATTCCTCCAGCTCTGTTATTTTTAATTCAAGACGACTTTGGCTATTCAGGGTCTTTTGTGTTTCCATACAAATTTTAAGATTTTTTGTTCTAGTTCTGTAAAACATGCCATTGGTAGTTTGATAGGGATTGCATTGAATCTGTAGATTGCTTTGGGTAGTATAGTTATTTTCACAATATTGATTCTCCCAATCCAAGAACATGGTATATCTCTCCATCTGTTGGTATCATCTTTAATTTCTTTCATCAGTGTCTTATAGTGTTCTGCATACAGGTCATTTTTCTCCCTAGGTAGGTTTATTCCTAGGTATTTTATTCTCTTTGTTGTAATGGTAAATGGGAGTGTTTCCTTAATTTCTTTTTCAGATTTTTCATCATTAGTGTATAGGAATGCAAGAGATTTCTGTGCATTAATTTTGTATCCTGCAACTTTACCAGATTCATTGATTAGCTCTAGTAGTTTTCTGGTGGCATGTTTAGGATTCTCAGTATCATGTCATCTGCAAATAGTGACAGTTTTACTTCTTCTTTTCTGATTTGTATTCCTTTTATTTCTTTTTCTTCTGTGATTGCCGTGGCTAGGACTTCCAAAACTATGTTGAATAATACTGGTGAGAGTGGACATCCTTGTCTTATTCCTGATCTTAGAGGAATTCAGTTTTTCACCATTGAGAATGATGTTTGCTGTAGGTTTGTCGTATATGGCCTTTATCATGTTGAGGTAGTTTCCCTCTATGCCCACTTTCTGGAGAGTTTTTATCATAAATGGGTGCTGAATTTTGTCATAAGCTTTTTCTGCATCTATTGAGATGATCATAAGGTTTTTATTCTTCAGGTTGTTAATATGATATATCACGTTGATTGATTTGCATATATATTGAAGAATCCTTGCATCCCTGAGATAAATCCCACTTGATCATGGTGTATGATCCTTTTAATGTGTTGTTGGATTCTGTTTGCTAGTATTTTGTTGAGGAGTTTTGCATCTGTATTCATTAGTGATATTGGTCTGTAATTCTCTCTTTTTGTAGTATTTTTGTCTGGTTTTGGTATCAGGGTGAGGGTGGCCTCATAGAATGAGTTTCCGAGTGTTCCTTCCTCTGCAATATTTTGGTAGAGTTTGAGAAGGATGGGTGTTAGCTCTTCTCTAAATGTTTGATAGAATTCACCTGTGAAGCCATCTGGTCCTGGACTTTTGTTTGTTGGAAGACTTTTCATCACAGTTTCAATTTCATTACTTGTGATTGGTCTGTTCATATTTTCTATTTCTTCCTGGTTCAGTCTTGGAAGGTTATACCTCTGTAAGAATTTGTCCATTTCTTCCAGGTTGTCCGTTTTATTGGCATAGAGTTTCTTGTAGTAGTCTCTTAGGATGCTTTGTATTTCCGTGGTGTCTGTTGTAACTTCTCCTTTTTCATTTCTAATTTTATTGATCTGAGTCCTCTCACTCTTTTTCTTGATGAGTCTGGCTAATGCTTTATCAATTTGTTTATCTTCTCAAAGAACCAGCTTTTAATTTTATTGATCTTTGCTATTGTTTTGTTTCTTTTTCATTTATTTCTGCTCTGATCTTTATGATTTCTTTCCTTCTGCTAACTTTGGGTTTTGTTTGTTCTTCTTTCTCTAGTTCCTTTAGGTGTACGGTTAGATTGTTTACTTGAGATTTTTCTTGTTTCTTGAGGTAGGCTTGTATAGCTATAAACTTCCCTCTTAGAACTGCTTTTGCCGCATCCCGTAGGTTTTGGATCATCGTGTTTTCATTGTCATTTGCCTCTAGGTATTTTTTGATTTCCTCTTTGATTTCTTCAGTGATCTCCTGGTTTAGTAACGTATTGTTTAGGCTCCATGTGTTTGTGTTTTTTACGTTTTTTTCCCTGTAATTCATTTCTAATCTCATAGTGTTGTGGTCAGAAAAGATTCTTGATATGATTTCAATTTTCTTAAATTTACTGAGGCTTGATTTGTGACCCAAGATGTGATCTATCCTGGAAAATGTTCCATGCGCACTTGAGAAGAAAGTGTAATCTGCTGTTTTTGGGTGGAGTGTCCTATAAATATCAATTAAATCTGTCTGGTGTATTGTATCATTTAAAGCTTGTGTTTCCTTAATAATTTTCTGTTTGGATGATCTGTCCATTGGTGTAAGTGAGGTGTTAAAGTCCCCCACTATTATTGTGTTACTGTTAATTTCCTGTTTTATAGCTGTTAGCAGTTGCCTTATGTATTGAGTTGCTCCTATGTTGGGTGCATAAATATTTATAATTGTTATATCTTCTTCTTGGATTGATCCCTTGATCATTATGTAGTGTCCTTCCTTGTCTCTTGGAACATTCTTTATTTTAAAGTCGATTATATCTGATATGAGTATTACTACTCCAGCTTTCTTTTGATTTCCATTTGCATGGAATATCTTTTTCCATTCCCTCACTTTCAATCTGTATGTGTCCCTAGGTCTGAAGTGGGTCTCTTGTAGACAGCATATATATGGGTCTTGTGTTTGTATCCATTCTGAGAGCCTGTCTCTTTTGGTTGGAGCATTTAATTCATTCATGTTTAAGGTAATTATTGATATGTATGGTCCTGTTACCATTTTCTTAATTGTTATGGGTTTGTTTTTGTATGTCCTTTCTTTGCTTGTGTTTCCTGCCTAGAGAAGTTCCTTTAGCATTTGTTATAGAGCTGGTTTGGTGGTGCTTAACTCTCTTAGCTTTTGCTTGTCTGTAAAGCTTTTGATTTCTGTGTCGAGCATGAATGAGATCCTTGCTGGGTAGAGCAATCTTGGATGTCGGGCCTTCTCTTTCATCACTTTAAATATATCGTGCCACTCCCTTATGGCTTGTACAGTTTCTGCTGAGAAATCAGCTGTTAACCTTATGGGAGTTCCCTTGTACATTATTTGTCACTTTTCCCTTGTTGCTTTCAATAATTTTTCTTTGTCTTTAATTTTTGTCAGTTTGATTACTATGTGTCTTGTCATATTTCTCCTTGGATTTATCCTGCCTGGGACTCTTTGTGCTTCCTGGACTTGGGGGGCTATTTCCTTTCCCCTGTTAAGGAAGTTTTTGACTGTAGTCTCTTCAAATATTTTCTCAGGCCCTTTCTCTCTCTCTTCTCCTTCTGGGACCCCTATAATGCAAATGTTGCATTTAATGTTGTCCCAGAGGTCTCTTAGCCTGTCTTCATTTCTTTTCATTCTTTTTTCTTTATTCTGTTCCACAGCAGAGAATTCCACCATTCTGCTTCCAGGTCACTTATCTGTTCTTCTGCCTCAGTTATTCTGCTATTGATTCCTTCTAGTGTATTTTTCATTTCAGTAAGTGTATTGTTCACCTCCGTTTGTTCTTTAATTCTTCTAGGTCTTTGTTATACATTTCTTGCAACTTCTCGATCTTTGCCTCCATTCTTTTTCTGAGGTCCTGCATATCTTCACTATCAATATTCTGAATTCTTTTTCTGGAAGGTTGCCTATCTCCAATTCATTTAGTTGTTTTTCTGATGTTTTATCTTGTTCCTTCCTCTGGTACATAGTCCTCTGTCTTTTCATTTTGTCTATCTTTCTGTGAATGCGGTTTTCGTTCCACAGGCTGCAGGATTGTAGTTCTTGCTTCTGCTGTCTTCCCTCTTGTGGTTGAGGCTATCTAAGAGGCTTGTGCAAATTTCCTGATGGGAGGGACTGGTGGTGGGTAGAGCTGGCTGTTGCTCTGGTGGGCAGAGCTCAGGAAAACTTTAATCCGCTTGTCTGCTGATGGGTGGGGCTGAGTTCCCTCCCTGTTGGTTGTTTGGACTGAGGCGACCCAACACTGGAGCCTACCTGGCTCTTTGGTGGGGCTAATGGTGACTCTGGGAGGGCTCACGCCAAGGAGTACTTCCCAGGATTTCTGCTGCCAGTGTCCTTGTCCTCCCGGTGAGACACAGCCACTCGCCGGCTCTGCAGGAGACCCTCCAACACTAGCAGGTAGGTCTGGTTCAGTCTCCTATGGGGTCAGTGCTCCTTCCCCGGGTCCCGATGAGCACACTCCTTTGTGTGTGCCCTCCAAGAGTGGAGTCTCTGTTTCCCCCAGTCCTGTCGAAGTCCTGCAATCAAATCCCACTAACCTTCAGAGTCTGATTCTCTAGGGATTCCTCCTCCTGTTGCCGAACCCCCAGGTTGGGAAGCCTGACGCAAGGCTCAGAACCTTCACTCCAGTGTGTGGACTTCTGTGGTATAACTGTTCTCCAGTTTGTGAGCCACCCACCCAGCAGTTACGGCATTTGATTTTATTGTGATTGTGCCCCTCCTACCATCTCACTGTGGCTTCTCATTTGTCTTTGGACGTGGGGTGTCTTTTTTGGTGAGTTCCAGTGTCTCCCTGTCGTCGATTGTTCAGCAGTTAGTTGTGATTCCGGTGCTCTTGCAAGAGGGACGAGCGCACGTCCTTCTACTCCGCCATCTTGAACCCTTCGTTGTTTTTTATTTTTTAATGGTGTTTGGTAACCTGCAATCCATCTGAAATTCAGTTGTTTTTGCTAGTATTTCCCAAGTGTTTATCTAGTCCCTGAACATTAAAATGGTCTGTTTCTTACACTCAGGGTGATATTCCTTCATATTGTATCCCAGCTCAGCTGTCTGTCCAGAGTTCTGTCCTGGGCTCTGCTCAGCCTGTTGGTTAGAATTAGTCGGAACGGGCTGCAACTCAGTGCAGAGGAAAACCACATCTACGTCCTGGGAGAGACCAGCCCAAACCGTGCATTTGGTCCCGAGGGTTGGCAAATCCTCTTGGGGCTCAAGTCAGAATAAATAGGGTGAGTAGGTTTGGAGGTGGAAGCTCCGAGCACGGTCACCTGCTGCCGTGGGCATAGATGCCAGGCCTCTGAGGTGGCCCTGAGTGGCAGGCCACAGACGCACGCTCGTCCCCTCAGTGTGTTTCCTTCTCTGCTGAGGCAACGCTTTCTGGGACCGGATGGGCTGTGAGGTTACATGAAAGCACCTGGTGGAGGTGCAACTTCCACGAGCTAGAAAGTGTCGTTGTGGTGATTCCACGGACTAGTCTTACCACTTTCTAATCTTTCTGATTTCGTTCTCTGGAAAATGGGAAAAAATATAACCATTTTAAAGGGTTATTGTAAGAAGTAAATGGTATAGTGTATTATCAATAAACACAAATCTACATGTTAATATCTATGAAAGTACTATTTGCAAATCATGGTGCTAAATTCTATAGGAATTACAGAAGAGATTAAGACATATAAGACAAATACAATACAGTTTATCACAGTTTGATGGGTGGATTCTTAAAAATTTTGAAACAATTGTGACTTTTGATATATTATTTCATCTGTTTCTTGAAATGTTTATGCTTTCAAAACACAGCGGAAGGAGGCACAATAACCTCCTTTCATCCACTGGGTACACGTACACCCATCATTTCCATGTGCCAGCAGTGCTAGGCACTGGGTACTTCAAAATTATAAAACTTGCAAAGCAAATCATGGTAGCTTTGAAACATTTAGCTCTTTTTTATATGAGGCTCACGGCTGTATCTTGTAAAATGTAAAAATAAGTAAATAAAACCAATGTGTAAATTAGAGAAGAATGTGCTTTAAAATATTCAACACATTTTATTTTTCTTCTTCTCCAAACATCACAGGCTTCTCAAGTCTTTCAGTCTCTGATTTATCACAGGGAATGTGTGTCCTGGGGAGACAGGGGAGCGCAAGTCCTGACTGGGTCTGGTGTCTGGCCTTTTACAGGTGCTAAAATAAGCCCTTCTATCCACCTCCTATTGGAAGTGCTTCCTGCCTTCTTTGGGGTTAACTCCAACAGAGTTTCTTAGGTAGCATGTTTTTGTTTGTCTGCTTTGTGTTGTTAAATTGCGACCCCTGCACCTGCAGACTGGGAGGTGATTACAGCCCCACCCATCGACCCAGGAGGTGCATGCTGGGGGGTCACCCTCCATGAAGTGGCCTGGCGAGTCTAGATCTGCACATTCCTCGTCGTGCAGCTGGGTGCTGCCTGGGAGCCTGAGGCCCCTCGGCCGCTCCCCTCTGATGGTGAATTTCCCACCGCCGAGGTCCTGCGCTCCCGCTGTCTCAGATTGTGTGCTATTTCTTTTCACAGTTGGAATGAAATCAGATAGTCCACTATTTAGGGCTCTCTGGTTGGAAATAACAGAATAGCCTAGACAAAGGGCATCCCCACCAAATCCAAGACAGAAGGAGTAGAACCAAATGCTGGGACCCAGTGGCCCAGACCCAGTCCTGCTCTTCTCCACACAGCACGTCCCCAGCTCCACACCCCATGGCAGCATCCTGCTTGCCCTCAGCTTCCACGTTCTTTGCCTCTGTGCTAGTGGGATTCTGGCCCCCGAAAGAGAGAATCACTGCAGTTTTGGCAGGTAATCCGCCAGGTGTCCACAGCAGATTATACTTTTAGGATTGGCGTGACCCTTCACTCGCTGGGTGTTTGAGGGACAAATCTGAAATTCCCCACGAAGAAAGAAAGGGCTGGGCATGGATTGGATAAGAGGGCAAAAAAGGGAAGGAATTAATATTCACTCAAGCTTTGTGCCTGGAAACTTGGAAACTAGGAAAACGGTTGTGCAGTTAAGAGAAATGTGGGGACAGGAAGGGTCTGCAGGGGAAGGAGAGGGTGGGGACCGAGGTGTTGGCTGACCTTCCGTTGTCCTTGCGGAGCCACTGACCAGGCTCTCTGGGCCAGACCCCTGGGCTGGGCTGGGCTTTAGCCCCGTTGTCCCCACCCAGCCCCTCTCGACTCCGAGCCCTGGCGCTGCGGCCAGACTGACGTGTGCGTTTCCGGACAGGCAGCCCTGACTGTCTCAGTTTTTTGTTCCGCAGCCTCTTCAGCAGCTCCCCAGGGCCACCTGAGCGTAAGGATGAGCCCTACTCTGCGGTCTGTTGAGCGGCGACCGTCCCAGGATCTCCCCTCGGGAGCGCCAGCCCCCCCCACTCCTGAGCCCCACCCCGCCTCTGCTGTCAATGTCCAGAGTCTCCTTCTGTGTTAACTACCACTTTCCCCACGAGGCCTGTCCAGGCCGAGCCCACACAGCCAGCATGGTGACCGCATGGCTGGGTTCTCTGAATCTGAACAACCAGCTTGGTGACTGATGGCTACGCGCTTTGCTCACAACCTTGTAGCTGAAGCTTCAGGTGTGTCTGGTGCCTGTGAGGTGGCGCGGAATCAGGGGTGACCCAGGGCTACTGCCGCGTGTGTATAACCTGGTAGCCATTACAAAGTTACTGACTGTGAAGTGGGACAGGTCTGAGACTGTTTTCATTTCTGTCCATGTGTCACTGATGGATGCTTTATAAGACACAGCCAGTGAACCAGTGGTTGTATAAGCCGAGATAACCAACTTGAACGACCTAGAATGTTGTGAACTAGTTGAACGAGTCCCAGATGTCCAGCAGGTGTGGATTTGTTTTGCAGTTCACCGCTGACTTTGTTCATCAGTGTAGAACATAACTCTGCATCTTAGTCGTTGGTAAGAGTCTTCGATTTTGGTCGTGGCTCTCTGAAAGCACTTCTCGGTGCCGGTGCTGCAGCAGCGTTTGGCCCTTGCGAGGCCTCTGCGAGGGTGGCGTTCCCTCATTTCCCTGTGGGGGAGCAGGCGCTCTGCATCGAAGCAAGGTCTGCTCAGTGGGAGCCGTGGCACTGGAACTGAGGTCTGCTTAACTTGAAACCCCGTGGGAGCAGTGAGCAGTCATGACAGGGAACCTCCGGGGTGTCAGTGATTTTCTTGTGGGTGGGTTGGGAAGAGGAGTCACCAGGGTGACGTGTGTGTGATCATACTGGTAATTGTGAGTGAACAACAGACTGTCCTCTGCGTGAAGTACCGTACCCACAGTCCTCTCATATGTACTTTGTGTTTCAGGTTGAAGATGCAAGAACCACAAGAGATTTTCTCCATGAATGATGGCCACGCAGGTGATACAGTTGTGGAAAGATACCTGGTGGATTCCAAGCAGTCCGCATCCCATGTTCAGCTCACCTGCGGTGGGCAGTCCTGTGCTTTCCCCTTAGATGGAAACGAACTTCGTGTATGGGACGCCAAGGAACCTCCTCACCAGGTATTTAAAAAGTTATACGTGTTTTTTTGTTAAGTCACAGAGAGTTGCCATCAAGCTCTGTTTCTCTGGTGCTGTTTGGGTGATTTTGCCCTTTGTGGATTCAGTTACCAGCTATGGGAGAAAAATGCTAACAAAACAAAGCATATTAAGCTTTGACTTTTAGGAAATAAACTGGAATCACTTTATTTAAAAATAAATTTAAATAATTTAAAATCATTTAAAATTTCTTCTTGAGTAAGAATATAAACAAGAAGAGGTTCTTCTTAACACAATCAAGACAAGTTGAACTTTTTTTTTCTTTTTTTTTTTTGTGGTACGCGGGCCTCTCACTGCTGTGGCCTCTCCCATTGCACAGCACACGCTCCGGACGCGCAGGCTCAGCTGCCATGGCTCACGGGCCCTCCACGGCATGTGGGATCCTCCCGGACCGGGGCACGAACCCGTGTCCCCTGCATCGGCAGGCGGACTCTCAACCACTGCGCCACCAGGGAAGCCCAAGTTGAACTTTTAATTGTAGATCTTTAATGTAACATTTAAGGGAGTTTATTGTGTTTATTGCAGAATCTTTAACGTCAAACTGATAGAGTTTTAAAGACATCAGTTTTCTTTCTAAAGATTATTTCATGACTAATATAATTATCTCAATACTCTTAAAAACAGGAAGATTCATTCAGAACTACACTGGGCTTAAGGAGGAAATAACTCAAAATGCAAGCTCAGTTCCCATCCACCTCCAAGTCAGGGCACTGTATTTTCTAACTGACAAAGTGAGGACGTCCTGTGTTGTGGTTGAAGAAAAGTTGGGAGTAATTAACAGGCATCTGCAGAGAGAGAGAGAGAGAGAGAGAGAGAGAGAGAGGGAGGGGAGAGATTATAAAAATGCTTCTGTTGTCACCTTGAAATTTCGCACCTGAAAAAGCTCTGGAGCAGGCTGCTGGGGCCGGAACCCCAGCTCCGCCACTTACCAACTGCTGCTGACCGATGAACCGTGCTCCGCCTGACCTCTCTTATCTGGAAAATGGGAATGATGGCCTCCGTCTCCTCAAGGGCTGTGAGAATTAGAGCTGATGTTTGGAAAACAGGAGGGTGTGCCTGTCGCCTAGTAACTGGTCCTTTCTAGTCAGGATATAGGTGACAGCGGTCATCGTGTCCCCTCTTCTCGGCAGTGTTGATGCAGTGCTGGAAATGTCTCCACCCTTCTCTTGTCTGGGCCTTCCAAACCTATAGGTTATTTCTGGAAATGTTTATTTCCCGTATGTATGATTCTGATATCTTTAATTGTATTTCTGTAGTTTTATTATTTACATGTTTATTATTTTGTCCTTTAGATAGCCATTCACATAAATTAACTTGTAATTTGGTAGAAGTATTAGTTCAAGCTATAGCAATAATGGCAAAATTTTTACCTCTTCTAAAGAAACGTGTGTCCGTCCAAAGGTTTGGGACCATCGTATGGGATCATTAACATACAACTCATCAGTGTTAACAGGTAACTTAAAACTTTTACCTGTTTTCTGTCCGTGCGCTGTGTGTAACCTAATACATACATGTTAACCTGTAAGCCAGAGCTGTGACAGTCAAGGGGGTCTGAATCCATTTATCAGTCTCAGGGATAGAGCATACGTCTTAGAATTACGTTGGAATTATTTTCCTGCAATTAACTATGGGGACTTTATTTGACTGTTAAGTAAACAATTATAAACTTGATTTTGATGTCATCTATAAAGTTTATTTAGGATGTACAGTGTTTTCAATATTCATGTATCCTAACTGTCCTTCTAAGTCCTTGACACTCTGGATTCCCAGTAAGTTTTAAATGAAATGACATCCTAGACAACGATTTTAAAAAAAGACATTCATTAAATTGCTGGTTTCACCACTTATTCCGTAGTCCTATTGTTTCTTACTTAAGAATCCTTGCTTCGTGTTTAATGTTCCCGGTGCTGTTCTCGCTCTGGGCGTTAGTGACTCATGGAGGGGCGGGGTGGCCCCCAGGCTCCCCGGTGGTCCCACCCCTGCCTTCCCACACTCAACGCACTTCCCAAACTTTGTGTTCACTTACAGTCTCTACTTCCTGGTGAAGAACTTACGTTGGAATAGTTCACACGTGACTGAAAGAAACACCATCAGTAAAAGTGCTGGCTCCCAGTTGAAACTCTCTCGGGCGCCTTTAAGGCTGAGAACTCGCGTGCCCCCTGCAATAGCCTCTCCCCTCCCGAGTCTCCTTGTGGACCAACGAAGGCTGCAGCTGGTCACCGGCTGTGCGGATGGCCAGGTGAGAGCCACAGGCTAACTCCAGTTGTCAGACGTTGTTATGACTAAGTGAGCGCGTGCAGAAGCGTCTCTGTTTCACTATCGCTTTGTATCCTTTGTTGAGGCCGTACCTCCAGCGCCTGGTGGTTTTCATCCCCGCGGGGCCTCGCCTGCAGGGAAGCTCGGTCCTCTGGAAAATCTCGTACAACCATTAGTGTCAGCTTTATGTATTTTGGGAAATTTGAAGATATTTGATATTTTTTAAAACTTACTTTTGTTGACTTAAAAAAATACGCACAGCGTGAGAGCTGTGAGTTAAGTTTCATTTGGGGCGCATGAGGACTGCGGCCCGGGACATGGCTCAGAGCTGCCCCAAGCAGGCGAGGGGCTGGGAGGGTGAGGGCCAGGGTATGCAGGAGTTTGGAGGCAAAGGGCAGTAGTCGGAACATCAAAGGATTATTGTTAAGCGAAGGAATCCAGGCATCTCAAGTGAAGGAATCCAGCGCTTTTCCGTGTACGGGAAGATGCAAGAGTGGCCTCAGTGAAGTCATCCCTTTGGCGTGCACCTCAGCCACCTGGGGCCAGTGTTTTCACGTCCTGAGTTGCTTCAGGGCTCGCCAGGGCTCGCTGCAGGAAGTGGCTGCAGCCTCATGGCTGCTAGATGGCAGCTTTCTTGTCAGCCCTGAGTTTCCTCGGCTCATGTTGCAGGGCTGCAATCTTTGGTGACTGTGACATCCTTTGTTTGTTGATATGGCAGGAAAAATTCCATTTATAAATATTCCATTTGCCAGGTTTTAGGTGAGCATTTGAGGTTTACTTCTCAAAGCATGGATACTGTTCTCTTTTAAAAACAGTGGCTGCCGATATAATTCGGGAAAGACGTCGCGTGAGGAGGTAACCCAGGTTTTCCCCCTGTGCGTCTCCTTGGCTTTCACACCATGCTCTTCTGATGCTTCTGTCCCCAGACGGGGAGGCCGCCCAGGAAGCCGGTCAGCACGGCACCAGTGGGGGTTCCACAGTTAACCCAGTTCTGACACTGTCCACCTGGAGGTGGTTAAGGGCTCAGTCCCACGAGGCAGCCCCTCACTTCAGATGCCAGTTGCAGGTAGCGGGTCCCCAGGTCACCCACAACTTCACCTGACTCGGCTACCAGTCAGAGGTTCCCACGACCCCTTCCTCTGCTTGATTATTAATACAGGCGAGCAGCCAGAGGACGAGCTCTCCAGGGCGAGATTTGGGGGCGTCCTCAGCACAGGAGCTTCTGTTCCCGTGGACGTGGGGGGCATCGCACCCTAGGGAGGATGTTGTCACCCACCTGGATCTCCCTGAACCTGAACTTCTGGGGTTTTTATGGAGGCTCATTGCTTAGGCAGGATTGATTCCATCCTTGGTGGTGGTGGGTGATTGAAGTCCGTCTCCAGCCCCTGCACCCCTCCCCAGAGGTCAGGGGTGGTTCCCCTGGCAGCCAGTCCCCATCCTTAGGTGACCTGAGGGCTTTTCAGAAGTCACCTCATTAACATAACAAGTGACACTGTGGTCACTCTCATCAGGAGTTTCCAAGGGTCTTAGGAGCTCTGTGTCGGGCCCTGGGATGTGTGGGGTGCTGTGTTTGGAGAGACCAGGCGTGCGGTGCTGGGGACAGGCGCACACCGTGCTTGGTCCAGTGTTTTGCAGAAGACGAGTGACCGCTGGGTTGTCTCTGCACCTCAAGTCGGCACCGCCCCCCGAAGTGCCGTTAGGAGGACGCCCCCGGGTGGGGGGGATGAGGGAGGGACGGCTTGGAGGCCAGAGAAGAGCAGCCAGGGCGCCTCGCATCCTGTCGGCTCGCTGCTCACTCTCCTTGGCTTCTGGCTTTGCACCGGACCATCTGGTGAGAGTCCTGTGTCTACACGTGTTCTTGCGTGTCTAGACGTGTTTGGCTTTTCCAGCTTCGGACCTTCAGTTTGGTGGAAGGACACCATTATCGCTGTGTGACACAAGTTGACCTGAGGAAAGAGAGAGTTTCCGCACCAGGGGGGTCGAGTCCAAGCCATGCAGCTGGCCAGGTGATGCCCCGCAGACCTGCCCACGGGGCCCAGGCCCACAGCGACCCCCCTCCCCGAGCATGGGGTGGAGGGAGAGGGAGGGGAAGCCAGGGTCCCGGGACTAGGCAGGTCTTGTGGGAGTGGATGGCGCAGCGTGGGGCGGGTGGAGGCTTGTCTCAGTGAACAGCGGTGCGTGTCCCCGCAGGGCAGCGGCTCTCCAGCTCGTTGGCCGTGTCACAGCAGGGGGTGCCCAGGGGCCCGCAGCTTTTCAGCTGAGCCCACTCGGTGGCCCGGCCCCCATTCCCCGCTTGTCACCCCTCCCTCCCCACACCTGTCCCCGTCGCCGGGTGCCCTAGTATCTGCTGCTCTGCCCCAGGAGGAGCTGGGGAAACTATTGATTTTACTGTTTAAAATCCAGCTATGGATTCTCTTTCCTAGGCACCTGCGTCCATTCATTTTCTTGTTACAGCAGATCTTGTTACAGTATCTCTGCTCTGCTCGCCTTCAAATTGATCGTGATTTGGTGTTTTTAGGTTGTGGTATATGTGTGTATATATATATATATATATATACATATATATACGTAAATGGCTGTAAGCTGTTTCTTTTTAAAGTAGGTCAGAAATTGCCTTTATCCATGAGATCTATTTTTTCCTATTGTGTTTGCCTTGGCTTTCATTATTTCTTGTGTAAATACTCATTTATTATGAAGTAATAAGCCCACTTTAGGAATTCACAGTTATCTCTAAGTAGACCGTTTCCTTCTCACCCCCTTTCTGTGGATCTATCCTTGAGACTCCATCGCTCTCCCTACAGGCCTCATGATATGGGGTCTAATGTTTATTTCTAACCTTGTGCTTTATAATGTATAAGCCTAAGGATTTTTCTTGATTCGTGATCTGAGTTATTCCAGCGACATGCATTTCCTACAGCATCCCACTGGGTCAGCTGTTAGCCTTGACCTTGACTAATCATTTTAATGTCGCCTCTCAGATTGTCAGTAATTCTGTCCCTAGAAGACAGTCAGCCTCCCTCCACAAAGGCACCGGACACGGGAGAAGAGATTGAAGTGACACTTCCTGTCCTGAGCCTGGCGCCCTGTGACTGTGGATTGTAAGTACCATGGACTCCGCCACGGCCACATGGAGAAAGCCTGCTTCCTAAATTAGCTTCCTTTTTTTCTAGAATGATTAAAATAAACCGAATTATCTTTGTCTGTTTGACATAACCTTAAGTGTAAGTGTTCTTAGGACTGCATATTTTATGTCTTAAAGTTGATAATCTTGGCCAGCTATTTAATTAAAAAAACGAGATTAATTTTCTTCACCCAAATCTAGGCAGATCTTGACTTCTGCAGTAGGGCAAAGGGTAGTGTCGTGACTTCATTCCCCTTGGCTCCGCACAGAGTTTGGAGAGCTCTGGAGATGACTAAAGAGCAGCCTCTGGTCCTGCTGGGGTGGGAGACATGAGGAGGCTGCTGGTGCGGCTGCAGCCCTGCTGTGCTTGCGCAGCAGGCAGTCGTGTCTCTGCACAGGTGCCCCTGCCTGGCCCGAACTTGAGCTGACTAGGGGTCTGGGGCCTTCCTCAGGGGGCAGTCATCCCACTTCTGCTGTGACTCGCTTGGTCTCCCTGGCGCTGCCATTGGAGGCTGAGGACCCGAGAACAGCCTGGGGAGTGGCCAAGCCTGCTGTTTGGCTTCATACCCAAGGTGCATGTGGGACAGAGGTGTCTGTGGAGGCCATTCTGAGTCCTGGTCTGGTGAAGCCAGAGGTGGTGGACCAATCAGATTACAGCCTGCGTCTAGTTTGTAAACGGAAAGACAAAGAAGAAATGGCAGATCTGTGTTTGCCTTGATGTGCATGCTGCTGTCGGTCAGTTTCCAGCCTGTCCACACCACCCGGCAGGCTCTTCTGTGCAGCCGTCACGCGGGCGTGGAGCCTGCCCGCGAGGAAGCCCACCTGTGCGGGGTCTCGCGGGGGCCGATGTGCTGACCTCCTGTGACGTAGGGGGGAGAAAAATCTCCGTCCAGAGTTGAGTTGGGCCCAGCTTGTAGCCCTTTGAGCTCCCTGTCTTCCCTGGACTGTGGGTGTCTAGGAAGCCCAGACCCTGGGATGTGCTGAGAGGTTATAAGCGATCGGACCTGTTCAAATGGAACGGCTTAGCGAGTATGCCTCTTAAAGAGCTGCTGAGTGGGCGGCCTGGGCTCAGACCTGCGTCCTGGGCATGACCCTCGGCTCCCAGCCCTCGGGCTCCTCGCTGTAGAAGAAGTTGGGCCACGACGTGAGGCACCTGGTGGGCCCTCGGTGCCCCGTGATGGGGAAACACTGTTACCTGTTTCAGGTTTCCTCACTACCTGAGAAAACGAGCATCAGGTTAACTGGAGATTCTACATTTTATCTGCTGCAAGTGTGACTCCCTGCGTTATGATTTATAAGGAGTTCCTCTCACATTTTAAAGCAGGAGATGGACAGCAGCTGGCCTGTGGCTTAGCCAGCCACTTGTCCCTGGTCTTCAATGACTATCTTCAATGACGATCAGGGACACTTGCTATTTTTTCAGGTAAAACGTAGAATTTTAGTTCATATGGATTTATGAGTGGGTCTTGTTACCAAACTAGGTCTGTTTGCCAGACGCTGCGATGCCATGGGGTTATTCATGACAAGACGGGAGAGCACATCTCAGATTCGCTCCCCAAGGGTGGGGACTGAAGCCGCAGTAACCAGGGGACCCGTATGTCAGAGGCGTTATTATCTATAGAGGTGGCCAGGGAGTCAAAGCTAAGGCGAGCTTGGTCGTGACGCATTACCAGTGAGGGTCCTGACCTGCTGTTCTGTAGGGCGAGCTCAAGGGTTTCTGTTGGTCACCCGTTTCTGTTAACCCTGTGGGCACGGTTTCAGGACAGCCTTTTTAATCCTACGGGGCAGGGTTTCGGCCTCATTATGGTCCTGTTATTAGTTGCTAAGTGCAACTCTTGTTCCCTTCAAGGCGAGGACAGACTAGAACCATGGCTTGAACTGGGGAATGTAATGATGAGATTTACCAAACGAGATTCCACTGAGCTCTGCTAGACCAAGAAGGGTGAGTGTAATTTGTGAGACCAGAACTTCGGGCATATTTGTGGCAGGGGCCCCGAGGTTTTTGGGGGAGTGAAGTCGTTTTACAGACAAGACAGAAACATGGTTTGGAAGTTAGTAGCGTTTGTAAATAAACATTTTTATGAACGGAACATGGCAAAGGACTTTTTTAAGCAAGTAGGTTTGAGATGAGGGCAATGATGTTAAAATGACTGCCGCTTTGGCTTTGTAACTGGGACCTGTAGGTGTCTGGTCCTAAACCTTGAGATCTCGCCCCTCTTCGTGAGACTCCTGATGCTGCTTGCTTCAAAACTTACACTTGGTAGGTATTTTAACAAGAACCGAAAAAACAAAAAATCTTTCACTAGTCCGTGTGTTTTTGTGAGCTATAGAGGAGGAACCAGGGGTCATGTGCCCTGGCCGGTGGGGAGGCCACACTCAGCGGTGGATGAGAGCACGCCCCGGCCTCTCTCCGGGTTCCCGGCCTCGGCTCTTCCCAGAGTCTGCAGCCGGCTCCGGACAGAGTGAGGGAGCGGCCCTTCCCAAGGGCAGACCAGGGCCTGGGGGGTGTGCTTCTTGCAGCGTCTCTTTTCCTCACCCACCCAGCCTCTAGCGCACGTAATTACAGGACGGCCCGTGGCTCCTCGGGGCTCAGTGCCTGTGTCGGGAGCGCGCTTTTAAGGCCCCTCGTGCACGTACACCGGGCAACCCCCGTGATGGGTGTCCACGGTGATTGCATTAGTTGTGGACGTCTCTCTGTGGATTTTCTTGTTGGCAAAAGGGCTTCTGCTGCATTAAGAAAATGCAGTGGATAGTCCAGCTCGCATTTAAAAATGTGCTCTATTTCCATTTTGGGGAAAGGAGTCATCATTACCCACCTTTCCTGTTATCAGCACAGTATTTTACCCCATGCGGGTAGTTGGTTAATGGGCATACAGTTCAGCTTTGAAAATAGGATTGGTCTCTCGGCGTTTACCTGGAGGTCAGGAAATTGGGTTTTTGTTTCCATCATCGTCTAAGAGAAATAAGAAAGTGTATTCTGGGTATTTTGATTGTGGTCAGTATTAGGTGCTAAATTAAAATTACCTCCTGGAGGACCTGGCCTCTGAGAGCACAAGCAGGTGGCGTGTCCCGTGTGAAAACCACGGATCACACTGGTATTTAATTTACGAACGGGGTCTGTGTTTATGCTTTAGGCTTTAGAACGTTTCCCACCACACGCTGCTGTCCGGCACGGAGACGTGGGGAGCCCGGCCCCATGCCTCCTCTTAGCCTGCGCCTGGCACCGGGCAGACCCGGGGACTGCCCGGGGGCGCGTCTGGAGGTCCGGAGGGACGGGGTCGGGCCCTCCGCGCCCACGCGGGGCCCGCAGCGCCGTCTCTGCGCGGGGGGCGCCGGGGCGCGGCGTCCTGAGGAAGCGCCGAGGTGCCGCTCCTTCTCCGGCCTTGGTGCTTCGGCGAAGCTCCCGGAAACTTACACCAGAGGGCAGCAAAGCCATTTGGGATATTTTTCTGCTCGGGAAATTTTAGCTCTCCGTTTTCTCGAGGTCATGTCGCAGAGCTGCAGTGTGCACTTGTGCATCTTTCCCGGTGTTTCCATTTCTTCCCGTTAGTTTTCTGACAGGTGTGAAGTGGTGATGTTGCAGCTCACTGGCGAATCTGTAAATTACCATCTGCAATTCACACGCCGAGCCCACGTGAGCACAGGCTGCCGGTGGTGAGCTCCTTGCGACGGCAAGGATGTCTCCTAGCCCTGCGATTTCAGTCACAAAGTGTCAGACTCGGGGGATCTGAGGCCTTGGGTCGCCCAGGATCACGGCGCCCAGGACGTGGGGCTGGAGCCCTTCCCAGCGCGTGGCAGCGGCTCAGAAGCGCAGCTTTGCTGCAGCACAGGGAGCGTCGCTGGTTTTCTGGTGCGTGTGTCTCCCAGTCGCCCGCCCGCGCACCCACCGGAGTCTAGTGGGCAGCCCAGCCCTGCCCTCGTTCCGTTTCGCACCACTTCTCGCAGGACCGCATTTTCATTTCCCAGACTCCAAGAACCCACCTCCAAGAAGCGTCCCGCCGCACGGGCTCCTCAGCGTGGCAGGCGGCGGCAGCGTCTGGGGGTGATTTTAAAGGTGCCCCTCCCCCGCGCCGCTGCGAAGGCCTTTCGAGGTGGTCACTAGGGCGGGGCGGGACGGGGCCCGGACAGCAGCCACAGGGCTTCCTGCCGCTTCATCGGGACGGAGCTGATGGGCCGGGCAGCCCAGCGCTGGGGCCGACGGGGTGCGGGACCCCTCGTCTGGACGGCCGTGGCGCTGGCCAGCTGCATGACCTGGGCAGTACTGCCTTTCGCTTCCTGAGCAGACGCTTATTTTCCTATAAAAGGAGGGGATGGATGCGCTAAGTGATACGGTCCGTTATCTGCAAGTTTAATTATTCTGGTGCTGTAAATGCTGGTCAAGCCGACGGGTTACGTCACAGTTCAACACCTTCTTCAGAAACTATATTTAGCCTTTAAATGAAGTGAAATCCACCTCCTTGGGCGCTGGTTCCCCTGGGTCGCTTGGCTCAGAAATGCTCTGGCTTCCAGCGTTACTTCTTCCTGGACGAGGTGTGGTTCCGGTGTTTTGGATGAAGGTAGTAGGTCCTTCCTTCCTGCTCTGTCCCCCTCAGGTCACGATGCAGCAGTGAGCACTGTCCGCTTCCTGGGACGGGCGCTGAAGGTGTGGTCGGTCCGCAGGACAGAGCTGGCACTGCGTCTGGTGATGGTGACCCCCGGGAGACTGTCGGGCAGCCCGCTGTCCGAGCAGAGCTTCTCCAGGGCCCGTCCCCGCCCGCCCGCCCGTCTCCTACCCTAACCAGGAGGCTGGGCAGCTGGGCAGCCCAGTGACACTGATCGATGGTTCAGGGCTTTCCTCTGTATGTGCATGTGTGCTGTGCGTGTGTGTGTACACATACATGACGTGCGCGCACGCACAGCACACAAGTACATACATGTGTGCACGTACACACGGTTAAATAAGCCTTTTGTTTGTGTGGCCTACACCTGACAGCGATTAATACTAAAATACCGGAATAATTTAAATATAAACTCAATGTGCTTTTATGGTACAGGTGAAAATATGCCCAAGGGATACTATGTGGAAGAAATACCTTCTGGGGAAAAAAATGCCTTGTTTCAGTGAACTCATCGGCGATCATTTGGAAATAGAACGGGAAAGGGGGACAGGAAGACGACAGGGAAAGAGGTGACGGCAGGAGACGCGGCTTCGACTCATCAGCTCATGTGCTGGCAAAAGGCAGATCTTCAAGAAAGCTGTTAGCATTTATTTTCTATGAGTCTTGTTGGAAAAAGGGACTGAATCCTGGGGAAACTAATCGGGAAGGGAAAGTTGGTTAATTCCCAGGCCTCTGCAGGGTGAGGCGCTCGGCAGCAGTGAAGAGAGAGGGAATTGGTTTTAGGCCCTTAGTCCTGTCAGCTTCTACCCTGTGACGTGGGCTGTGCAATGAGGCGGCAGACTCCTCAGAACTATGTTCTAAAACAGGTTTAGAATTTTGGCTTGAGTATGTTTACTGCCCAGTTATTTTAGAGTTTTTAAATGGCCAGAATTCAAAACACTCATTACAGTAAAACTTAATCATGTAACATCTTTTAGAAAGTCAGGAAGAAGAACCAAAAACTAAGCTGGTTCTAACAAAGTACATTCTATACATTTACAATAAGTAGATGTTCGGTGTTAAGATGAAAGGATTTCATGTTTGGAGCAGTAGAGTTTGTACTGCTGTTTATCTTGTGAGTAATGATCACTACTGGGTTTCATTGCGGGGCAAAGGCACATTTCCTCAGCCCGCACAGTCTGTGCAGTTTCATTACATAGACGCGTTTGTTTTGTCGTCCTCGGCCTTGAGTTTCAGCTGCTAGAGCCTCTCGCGTCGCCACCAGTGAAGGCGCTGCATGAAGGCACTCGTCTCCTCTCGGGCCTGTCCTCTCTGGACTCGGGGCGCCGCGTTTCACCAAGGAGTTATGTGTAAGTAAAGTGTTTACACTTACAAATGCCATCCGAAATGTGATCATAGCCTCCTGTTACCAGAAATCCCCTTCTCCACACGTCGAGCTTCCCTGTAGGGCCGTCCCTGGGCTTGGGGTGATCTTGCCAGTGGCCGGGGCTCAGGAAAGGGGGTCATCACCCTGGTTCAGCAACATATGTAACTCATTTCACATGTAGAACCATTACTGATTATGATAAGTCGAAATTACAGAATATTTCGTATATATCCACGGATGTACATGTGTGTGGGCTACTAAACACCTGCCTGGCCACACCTGGCTTTGGCAGCAGGTATTAATGCTTTACTGTCTTTGTTTTCCAAACTTTTTGAGGAAACGAAACCTTGCAGAGAAAATTGGAGGCTTCCCCTCCGAGCCCCGTTCCCCCGTTTCCTCTTCCCGAGACCAGCGTGCTCACTTCCCATCCCTGCTCTGCATTTGCTGCGCATCCGGGTGTCCTTGTGGTCTGATGGAGGGGTCGCGTGTGACGCGCCTTTCGTGCTTAGGGCCACGCTTGCAAGCGTGGCTGCTGTCCGTGGGTTCACCTGCTGGGACGCGTCAGGCGGCAGGAACGTGCCACAGCTCTATCTGGCTTCCCCGGTGACGGACGCCTGGCTTGTTTCCGCCTTGGTTCTGCCCTGGGTCTCCTCCCTGCTCACGTCTGGCAGCGGGCCTGTGGGGGCGCGTGGGCATTTCCAGCTGCTCCGCGCCCGTCGGGGGCGGGCTCGCCCTTCCCTGGAAGGCTGTGTCTGAGGTCTCTCCTGTCCTGCGTTCTGCAGAGTTGGGGTCCACCAGCCGACTTCCTTCCCGTTACCGAGTAGTCGCTCACCGTGTCCACACCAGTGGCGGTTCCTGGCGGGGGGAGGCTCAGTGATTCCACCCGGAGCTGCCCCCCGCAACCCTGCTGTGTGGGTCTGTCCCCACTGCTTCTCACTCTGCAGAGCAAGGTGGCTGCTGTAGCTCCAGGCATCGTGTCCATGTTTCTCACAGCAGGATGAAGGGGAGACCTGGTCAGGCCTGTGGGCCTGGGACCCCCAGGAGCACACTGGGTGTCAGGGTGGCGCTGCTCTTAGGGATGTCTGGGTTTGTGTGTAAACATCCGACTGTGGTGAGTCT
The DNA here is from genome assembly GCF_026419965.1 of Kogia breviceps. Taxonomy (NCBI): domain Eukaryota; kingdom Metazoa; phylum Chordata; class Mammalia; order Artiodactyla; family Physeteridae; genus Kogia; species Kogia breviceps. The sequence goes on along the minus strand of NC_081322.1, from coordinate 91,071,247 downwards.
CGCCAGCTCTTTGCCTCTTACCCTCACCTCTCTCTCACTTCGGGCCTGACTCGTGGTGGGCACACAGCGTGGTGGGCCGTGTGCGCTGAGGACGCCTCGGCCCTGGCGCAGGTGTGGGGTTGGGCCGGGAACGCCTGCGCCCTAACCCACCGCCGGCAGGGGTGTCTGCACACCCCGTGGTCACGTGACTCTTCTGAGACCCTTTCCTGGGCTGTTCTGTCCAGGTTGAATGACTGCTCTAGGCCTCCTCAGCCGTCCTGCTGGCTCCGGGCAGGCTCGCAGCAGGAGGCACTGGGGTTTATGGAGTCTCTGCCGTCATCAAGCTTCATTCCCAAACCGCCCCCACGACTTGGCCCGTTTTTGTCCCTTGAGTCTGCCTGTGGCCCTTTCTCCAGGGACCTTGGACTGGTTCCCTGAGTCACCCTCCCTGGGCCTGAGACCGAGGCCTGTCCCTGCATTCTGTGTCACCCCTCTGGGGGCCCACTCTGTGCCTGGCTCCGCCTGTCATGGCCCCAGAACCCCGCCTGGCATTTACCTCCCTGTGGATGGGACTGGCTGATGGCCTGTTTTATCCTCACCTCAGCTGCCCGAGACTTTGGCCGATCGCCCACCTGTACCTGCGTGTCCTCCGCCCTCGCCCCCTGGGCCACGATCACGTCCTGGGGTTGCTAGTGGGTTCCTTTCCTTTATGAAATATTGTTATGAGGTTAAGATCATGTTTATTAAGCCAATGCTAACTACTTAAGTTACCCTTTAGAAAATATTAAAAACTTACGTTTAAATGGAAATAGAGATAACTTATAACCCGCTGGATGTCTCCTGAAGTATACAAAATTGTTTTAGAATTCGGAGAAAAATTTGTTTTCTCATAGATAGGGATGAATTCCACTTGGCTATATATTAAACTAATATTTTTTCATGAAGTTTTACTAAAGGAAAAACTAGAGTTACCTGAAGGATAATTTAGGTAGTCGACTTGCTTATTCCTTTAGTGTTAGTAAAATATGATTATTAAGTGGCATGAAAACTCTTTTTGCCTATTTTCAAGTTTTTTAAAGGTAGAATCTTTAGTTGTAGTGAAAGGGAAACAAAATGATGGATCGTATTTCATTCTGTTCCAGATATAAACAGAAGAGCAGGTGCACACCTGTTTTCAGGCTCCCCATGACAGATGCAGCAGCAGGATTACTAGCTCATCAGCAGTGAATGCTTTTTATTCCTGTATCCTTTCTCCTGCTGTCCTCCCGTCACATCCTTACCACTGCCCTTCCAGCAAAAGCATGTGCTGAGGGTCCAGGCTCCAGGCTTGGGCTGAGCGCCGGGAACTCGGGGAGGTCATAGCCCTTTGTGTAATGGCTTCATCTCAGTAGTGAAGAAAGCCTCAAAGGAAAAATAAAACTGGAGGCAACAGAGCATATGACATCTAGTAGGGTGATATAACCTGATGCTTCTGGTCTATTAAATAACATAGTAATTTAGTACATTTAAAAAGTAAACTGAGGGCTTCCCTGGTGGCACAGTGGTTGAGAGTCTGCCTGCCGATGCAGGGGACACGGGTTCGTGCCCCGGTCTGGGAAGATCCCACGTGCCACGGAGCGGCTGGGCCCGTGAGCCATGGCTGCTGAGCCTGCGTGTCAGGAGCCTGTGCTCCACAACGGGAGAGGCCATGATGGTGGAGAGGCCCACATACCACCCCCCCAAAAAAAAAAGTAAACTTCTTTACTTAGTATGTGCATCCTGTGATGAACAGTTTACCCCATCTCATGTGGAAAACGGCAAAAATTATAGCAGTTGCTGTTGAATAGGAAATTGATTTCAAAACTTTAAGTTTTGAGCTTTTGTGGCTAACATCATCATTTTAAAGAGCACTGATTTTAATTTATTTAGAAGCAAAGCTCTGAGCTTCAGAAACTCATTTTATAAACTTTTAATTTATTCAAAGGTCTAAGTCACATTCTTTTGAAAAGTGTTACACTTTGAAATTTCAGAAGGACTGATACAAGGTGTTACAGGTTCTAGTATATTTTGGTTAGAAATGTGACATTTTGATGCTTGAACCTTTTGCTAAAAGAAAACCCCAAACCAACCAAATAAAAAACACCTAGCAGAAATGTGTCATTCTGATTATTCTGGCCTTGAGTGAAGATTTCTGCATATTTTGGTGTTAGCATTGGGTTTATTATTGAATCTAGTACTCTTTCTACTCTATACTTTTCTGCCACATATACTTTTTAAAAAAAATTATTTTATTTTATTTATTTATTTTTGGTTGTGTTGGGTCTTTGTTGCTGTGCTAGGGCTTTCTCTAGTTGCGGCAAGCGGGAGCTACTCTTCATTGCTGTGTGCGGGCCTCTCACTGCAGTGGCTTCTCTTGTTTTGGAGTGCGGGCTCTAGGCACGCGGGCTTCAGTAGTTGTGGCACATGGGCTCAGTAGTTGTGGCTTGTGGGCTCTAGAGCACAGGCTCAGTAGTTCTGGCCCATGGGCTTCATTGCTCCGTGGCATGTGGGATCGTCCCAGACCTGGGCTCGAACCCATGTCCCCTACATTGGCAGGTGGGTTCTTAACCACTGTGCCATCAGGGAAGCCCTCCCACATATACTTTTTAAGACAGTGCTCTGGGCTAAACATTGAAGGTTGGGTCGTTGGTACATTGTCCCTCCTATGCCACGTTGATGAAGTTTACCCACCACGTGCTGTGTCGAGGGCTTGTTCTTCACGTGTGCAGCCTGTGTGGGGGGTCTCTCCCTCCCACGGCCTCGCCGTCTAACCTCTGGCTCAGACCTGTCTTCCAGCTCAGTACCTACGTGCTCGACGGCCGTTCCACCTGTGATTTGGGGTGTCTGACATCTGCAGCCTCACTTCCCTCTAAGTAGACTCTTGGTCTCCGACCTGGAAACCCATACCGCCCAGGTCTCCCCACCGTTTGAGCAGTGCGCCCCCTGGCTGCGGCCGGTTGCCCTGGATCAGCTAGGGGAGGGGCTGTGGTCAGGCCTCTCCTGTGGGGCCTCAGAATCGTACCTAATCTCATCCATCTGTGCGTCTCTGGTTGGAAGGAGTTCCCAACCGAGTCACAGGCCTCGTGGTTGCTGCCGGGTGGAGCAGGACCCTGGAGGTTTCAACCTCAGCGCGGCTGCAGTGCCGCCATCACAGCGGGAGCCCGTTCTCGCCCCGCCCACCAAATTTGTCAAAGTAAAGCGAGGGAGTTTTTGACAGTGCACAGCCTTTGTCAACTTTGCTTAAAGTGTTTAGCAGATGCAAAGGTATGAGCCTTGATGTTTGACGTTAGAAGACATTTTAATACTGTATTGAATGCTAATGTTTACACTTTTGTCTTTGATTAGTTTATGGGCCCAGTTTTTGATTTTACTGGTAATCCATTTTCACTTAAAATGTGGTGGGGCGTTTGGGTGTTTCAAGCGCTAGGTGGACCGGGTGACAGCCATGGAGATTCTGCAGGAATGCGAAGCAGCCTTTGTGAATCTGCAGGTTCTCTCTGGAGGATGTAGCTAGTCTGTCTCGACAGAAGACTTGTTTAAAAATACTCACAGCTGAGGGTTGAAAACTGGGGAATTGAGGAGGTCGCCACTTCAGTGAATTCATTGCCTCACAGTTCAGTTCAGAAGACACTTTGTTACCCAAAAGAACAACTAAGAGACTTGTGAGCAAAACTTTTGTTTGTAGGACTACAGCGACAATTTTGATTTTTGATACATTTGGGATGGCTTTCTAAATTAAGGGTTTAATGTATCATGCCTTCTGAAATCTGCATTATGATTCAAGGGTATCCTCTTTATTTCAGTGAAGTCTTACCATATCGCTTAAAAGGACTCTCTTATCCAGTTTCAATGTGTTATTCCAGGTTTACTTTCAGTTTCTGTGTAATAAGGCAGGCAACAGTCTGATCATCTGTGAGCTTTTGTAACCGGTGGGCAGGCTGTTCTTGGCATTCACCTCCAGACGCGGGTCCTTGTGCCTGGAATGGCTGTCCGGCCCTGGAATCTGCTGACCTGAGTCACAACTGACTGTTAACCAACAGAAAGCAAAGGATACAGTCCCTTACAGGAAATGAGATGTACGTGCTGAGGGCAATGGGTTTCTTGAAAAGACGGGTCTGCACACAGACTCTAGGGTTTACAGTTTGACGAATAGCATTTAGGATGTTAAATGTACTATTCTCAAAATGGAGTACATAATATTTATCTTAAAGATACATATTTCTAACATCCAGTGTCTCTCTTGAAATGTTACCTAGGTTGTATATTTGATCAGTTTTTGCAGAGTTTCTTAGAGTCTTCAGTTAATATAATGCAATAAGAATTGACTAAATTTACCAAATATTGCCATTCTTCAGTTAAAATGTTTCAGTCAGGAAGATAAATATGAATCTCACGTGTGATATTCCTTTAATGCTGTGTTACATTTAAAACATACTTCTTTCCATGCTTTCGGACACTTGCTGTCTCTAAAGTATTATGAGTTACAGTATTAGAAAAAGATTGCTTTGCTCATCTAACTTTTGAATTTATTGTACGTGACTCTTATTAAAGGGGGTCGTTTCAGATCTACCATCATCATCATCATCATCACCGTCATCATTTTTTGTGTGTGGAAAATGGCTTGTCAGCATTTCCACTATAAATTTTTATTTATTTATTTTTTTGCATGTTCTAATCTTTCTTTCTTTCTGGAGTTTATCACAGAGTCGTAAAGACTTCATTGAAACTTGGCATATTAGAGCTTAGTGTGAGATTTTTTTTCAATTTGGTTCCCAAATTTGTTTCAGCTGTTTAAGTTAAAAATGAAAAATATAATTTTGGAGTTTTAGATGCTCTTTTACTTATAACATAAAAATAAAGCCCTGGCTTTAAAATAATGGTAAAGACAATTCTTTTAAACTTAGGTAACCAGTTTTTCTCATATTTTCAGAGAAGTTATTTCATTTTGAAAAGTAATGTGATGCTGTCTTGTCTGACATCTTCCTCTCTGTTTCCATTTCATAAAAGAAGATATTTTAACCTTTTGCATAGAATACTTTTCTCTGTTATAAGGATTAAATAAGATAATGCATGTGAATTTCTTAGCATATGCTAAAGTCATTAAATGGAAGCCATTTTTAAAATACAAATTTATGAAGGCTGGTGGACATTGCCTTAGAAAACTTTTAATCTTCAGGTGCAACTAATTTCACACAATTTGCTCCCATGAGTCTAAGGAGAAATGCACAGAATTTTGCTTCCTGCAGTAGAAGGTCAGAAGCTAAATTAGAAATGATTTCTGCTTTCAAAGAAATTGCCACCTAGAAGGTGGTAGATGTGGGCGTGAATAACATTTGTACAAAGCTGACTCTTTAAGCATCGTAAGGGCGCCGCAGAACAATGAGGACTGGGACATTTATTCTGTCTGGAAGAGGAGAGAAGGCTGCGTTTGTCTGGAATCCCACGTCCTTCCTGTAGTTAGACGGAACTTGATTTTACGGGGACTTTGAAGGTACGTAAAATAGAGAAGCAGGTTGACTTAACTCGTTCGACTTCCCATGGATTGGAGGGTCTGGGCTGGTCCCTGGGTCTCCCCAGGCCTCTGTCTGTTCCCAGACTGACTCGTATTTAAAATCCCAGAAGAGGGCCGACGTGTGTTACCGCCGTGAGTGCAGACCCTCAGAAGGGAGGTACAGGGGTGTGCGGTCCAGCCCTCTGTCAGCCCTCCTGTCCCAGCTGCCATCTCCTGCCACTCCAAGCAGCCCGTCTGCACCGGGCTCTCCCCAGCCGCCCTGCTGCTAAAACACACACCACCATTTCAACGTCTGGCTTGAAATTCCTCCAGGTCCCAGCTGCTTCTGAGTTGGAATCAACTTTTCAGGCCGACTCCTGCCACTCTGCTCTTGTCTTATCCCCGCCTGGTCTCCTCAGGTGTGGCTGTGGACCCTCTGGTCTCGGGCCGGGCATCCGACGGGGCCCGGATTGCTGGGCTCAGGCCGTTGTCTTGCGGCGTGGGCGCTGCTGTGAGATGCACCAAGCCCGGGAGAGTTTCAGAGGCCCCAGGGGCACTGACCAGGACAGAAGAAGGGCAAACCCCGGATGTTTCCCTGTCCTCTCGGGCGCAGATGCTGATAAGTAGTGCTCACGGAGGGTTCCCGAGCGCCACGTGTCCCGGCTTGGTGTGCTCACAGGAATGCTAGTTCACAGACGAGGCGGCTGAGACCCTGGCACTGGCAAGTCCCGAGACCTGTGGGCCGTGAGTGTGACCTCAGGCACCGGCTGGCCACAGAGCTCACGCTCTGAACCCTGGCGGAAGGCCGCTGGGTGAGGGTCCTCACGCCGGCTTCTTCCCGTCCGGCCTCGGGGAGCTGTTTCTAGAACACAGATGAGCTCACATCCTCCGCGTCTACAGCACTCCCCCGGGAGGTCTTGGCGGACGGCCAGACTGCACCTCCCACCACCTGCCTCCACGGCCTGGACCAGCGGCAAACTCCTGCTTCTGTGTCGAGACTGGCCCCATCGCCGCCGCACGAGGCCGCCCCGGCCTGTCTGGTTGGAATCGGGGCCTCCCTTTGCCCAGCGGCCGTGTCTCCTTAAAGCTCCCCGTGCCGGGGGGCGGCGTGTGTGATTCACCCTCCCCGTGAGCTCCCGAGACTCCGACCTCCTCGAGGACAGAGCCGCACCTGGCTGGCATACAGTTGGCGCTCAGAAACGCCTTGCAGACGCGGAGCCCCGAGGGCTGGCGCGGGCGGTTTAAGGGGCCCGTTTGCGTGGTGCGGAGGCGCCTTTCTGTTTGCCCGCGGGGCACTGGGGGGGGGGTCTCCTGCCTCAGCTGCTCCGCGGCCCTGACGTAAAAGCGCCTGTGAGTCTGTTTCTGCTGGAACCTCAGCAGGGGTCAAGCACAGTCCCTTTAACACCCCGTGAACGGTTTACTTTTTGGCATTTTAAATACATTTTTTGCTCTTCTAAATTGCCTTTTTTCCCGAACACGGTTCGTTCACATTAAACTCCTTGGTCCGTGGCGCAGTATTTAACCAGGCTGGGACGCCACCCCCTTCTTAGCGCCGAGCTGAGCCGTCGGGGGCCTCGCCTCGGCCAGGAGGGACCCCGTGGCCTGGGCCATGGGTGTGGTCTTGGTGAGCTCCTCTCTTAGATGAAGGCGGCTGGGTGTCCTACGTGGGAAGCCGGGCTCCTGTGTCTCGCCCCACTCGGCCGGGGCCGGCTCGGCCTGGATCTGGTGTCACTTCCACCGGCGGGGTCGCTACGACGCGCACCTCCGTCCCTGGGCGGCAGGCGCCGGCTCCCAGTGCTCGGCGCGCCTGTCCCGCGCGTGCCCGTGGGGCTCGTCCCGGCCCGAGCGGAGCAGAGCTCTCCTTGCGCCCCGGTCGGGCCATGCGCTGCTTTCTCCAGTGGCGGCTTGGGCGCGGCTCGATTCCGAGCAGAGCCCGCCGGTCGCCTCGGGAGGAGGACAGGAAAAGCCGGCGGACCCGCAGAGACCGGGGCCGGGCGCCGGGAGCCTCTCCCCGCACGACTTACCCTGCAGCGTCCTTTCGAGGAGATGCACCTTAAGAAGTGGCTTATTTCTTTTAAAGGCTCCCTGTTTTTATAGCTCTGACAAAAATAATGAGTAATAGTGGATTTTACATGAAACTTTGAGGAGATTAAGTTAGTTTTGTCAAGATCTGGTTTTCCAAGTGCTTCTCCTTTCTCGCTGTAAAAAATTCAGTCGAAATAACCCAGGGTGGTTTAGTCTGTCCGTGTTTGTTTCAACAACTCCCGCCTTAAAGCCAGTGTGTGGGTACACATGTGTATATCCACGTAACATGCCTGCACACACGCACACATGCACGTGTACGTATGTGTAGGCTTTATGGGTACATATGCACGTGCGCCTCTGTGTATACGTACGTGTGTGTATATACAGATGCATACGCCTGCACGTGTGTGCGCACATATAGTAACCTACCTGCGAATGAATCCCTTTAGTTGTATCGTACCTATTGGCAACCACTGGTACCTGGCACTGTTCCAAGTTCAGGGGCGCGTGAGTGAATGACCCAGCAAGGTCCTGACACTTGAGAATTTTGTAGTCTTACAAAGAAAGAAGCAAGTGGGTTCAACGCAGGTCAGACACTCTGAGCCTGAGCCCCTTGGGGGACCCTCCCTGACAGGTAACCTGAGCCGCAGGTGTGTGACGTGGGGAAAGGAGCCAGGTTGGTGGGGGAGCAGCTTCCCCCAGGTGGTGGGGGAAGTCATTGCATATATCATAGATGTTTAATATCTGGGGAAGGTATTTTTGGTAGATGGGACTTAATGATCCCCTTAAAATATGACACAAGTAATAGATCAGGGTGGACAGTGTTCTGTCTAATTTGGAATAGGGTGTCAATTGCCTGAGGTGTTGATAATTTTGAATATTGTGGAGAACTAATATTGAAATTCAGTCTTCTGATGATTGATTCAGGATAAAGTTTCATTTTGGTTTAAAATTTTACCAAAGAAAGTTAGGCTCTGCATTTAGGAATCGGCCTTAAAGTCCAGGCAGAAACACATGAAACAGAATTAACAGCTCGTTGGGAAGGGAGTGCCGCATTTCTCTGCCAGTTCTTAGCTGCCGACAGGCAAAGAGTGTCAGGACAAATGCAGTGCCGTTCAAGCAACATGAGGGGCCGTCTCGCAGACCTGCGGTCTTCCAAAGCCTCAGAGGTCACGTGAAGCCCGCTGAGGCCGCGTGACCTTGGCTGTAATTTCTCGAACTGGAGCAGCTCTCCTGGACTGTGCCTTCAGCCAAGGGAGCGTCTGAGACGATGGCTCACCTTCGGTTGTTTTTTGCGCTTGGATTTCAACGGAAGACCATGCATTCACACGTCTGACTTTTGTCAGCAGGTTTTCAAACGCATTCACACGTCTGACTTTTGTCAGCAGGTTTTCAAACGCACCCATTTGGGGAAGTGGTAGGCGGGAGCGGGGACTCTGTGTGTGACACGAGTGGACCCGAGCCCCTCCGTGGGCGCCAACAGTGTGTGTCCTTCAGCCCGTCCGCATCTCGGCGTCTGCAGCCTCGGCTGCGAGCAGTGGCCTTGGCACTGACCTCAGTGCCCCTGGGGTGATCTGTTCATTTACCGGAAGTATTTCAAGAGCTCACAGAACTGGTGGCAGCACCAGAGCCAGGGTAGGAAACAGGCAGAAGCCAGGGTGTCCACGGGCTGGGAAGCAGGGGCCGGGGGAACTTTCCAGAAGCTAGGAGAGTCTGGTCAGGGCCACGCCCAGGACAGGTGGGTTCCAGCCGAGCCCTCTGTGCTGGAGTCAGACAGGAGCGCAGGTGTGTAGCCGTCTGGCCGCGTCCGACGCCGTTCCCCGTCTACGCTGCGCAGCGTGGCCAGAGCCCGGCGGAGGGGCCGCCGCTTGTATTTAGGTGTCGGGTGCCTGCCGTGGAGCCCGCAGGTTTCCCAGGACGAGGCAGAGTGGATCGCCCACAAAGGGTCCCCTGCAGTGATGAAAGGAAGGGCCTCCTGGGAGTGAAAGCACAGCCCTTACGAGCGACGCTGCCCTCCGGCCGTGGAGGCTAAATGTCACGCAGGTCCAGTTTTGGTACCGGCCTGGCTCTTCTGAGGAAAGAGCTCGAGAAATGCTGATTATCCCGTTTAAACCTTCCTCCCACCCTCCTGCCCCCCAGGATCACCAAGTTAAGCCAGCCTGTGAACTTGGAAAATAGATTTCCTTATCCTCATGGTTTGGATTTAAATTTTACATTTTAATTAACCTTAGTCCTTAAAAATCATGTTGACAGGAAAAAGACTTCGGCTACCACGTCTACCTACTTGAGCCAGTTCTCCTACCTTTTTGTCTCTTGTGAAGAAACAGATCCTTGCAGACTCCTTTTGTTCTTGACGGCAACAGTTAGGAAAAAATCTGCTTGACATTTTCAGTAGAAAGCAGCCTGTGGTTGGTTAGAGATGGACGGATGTCAGCAGACGCACCCTTTTGAAACTGAAGCCCCTTTAGTCTGATTTGGTGCAGTTGAAACTCTGAAGCAGCGGCATCGCTTTTCATCAGAAATAGTTGCTCCTGTCAGACCCATGGCCACCGCAGCTGCTCCCTGCGTCACCTTCTGGCTTTTTCTTTCTTTAAAATTGACTCCTTCTCCTCTCTGAGTCAGTGATTCTCCTCCCTGGATGCTCTTAGAATTGCAGGAGGTCGCCAGCAGACCTCCCCTAAGGAGGAGATTAATCCCCCGGCCAAGGAGATCAAGCCAAACCCCTGGCCGTGGCATGGGGGTCCCGGGGGTGCTGCTTGCTGGGGTGCTGGGGGTAGGGTGGCCCCGGGTGAACCCCGTCTTCTTGGTGCAGGTTCTCTCCGGGTGGCTGTACGTTCTCTTCTTTCTCACTTTGCTGCCTCTGGGTGCTTTGTCATTTCCCTCGCCTTAGACTCCTGTCTCTGGGCCTCTTATCCCCTTTAGACCCAGATTCCATTTGCTGCTGGGCCTTCCCGCCGGAAGCCCTCGGCGTTTCCAGCTCCACGCTCTGACTCCAGACCAGGTGTTTTGTCCCAGGCCCTGGCGCCTGGGCGGGTCCTTCCTTGTTTGACTGTCCGACTGCCACCCACCCGGGAGCCCGGGTCCTTGATCTCCACCCCCACCTCGTTCACTTGCCATCAGACATAATCCAACAGACTATCAATCTACTTGTGATTTCTCCTCCCCTCCTCCTCTCTGCTCCCCACGTCACTTCCGGCAGGTTGTACAGACACTCCTTCCCCACCTTCCCCACGTCTGGACTTCCGTTCTGCAGCAGACCCCGTCGAGCGCCTCCTGCCCCCCGCCCCTCCCCGCTCCCCTATAATCATGGCCATGCTTCCCGGGGACCGTGCGACCCCGTGGGCCATGATGTGTGAGGGCGAGACCAGACTCCTGATTCCTGCTGGCTGCTCCTGCCGTCTGCCTGCTGCCCTGGGCTCAGTCCGCTCTCTGATCCGAAGGGTCCTGGCGTAGGTGTTCCGCCCCCTAAATTCCCCTCCGTGCACTGCTCTTTAGCAGCATCCCCCCAATTTTGATACGTTATCTTTTCTTGTTCATTTAGTCCAGAAGACCTCCTAACTTCCCTTTCGGTTTTTTCATTGGTTCATGGATTATCTAAAAGTGTGCTCTTCTGTTTCCGCATATTTGGGGGCCTTCCCAAGATCTTTCTTTTATTGATTTCTGATTTAACTCCATTTGGTACCTTTTTTGCATGATCTGAATTTATTGAACATTGATTCACGTTCTGTGTTCACTTGAAAAGAATGTGTATTCTGCTGTTGGTGGTGGAGTCTTCTGTAAGTATCAGTTAAGACAAGTGGGCTAACGGTGTTCTTTGACTCTTCTGTATCCAGAATAATTGTCTGTGTGTTCTGTCAACACTGAGAGTGGTACTGAAAACTCTGACTCTAATCCTGGGTAAAAGACCCTCCACTAAGGACCCTCCACGAAGAGGATCTCTTTTCCTTGTAATTCTGTCAGTTTTTGCTTCATGTATTTTGAAGCTCCTCTATTAAGTTTAGGATTGTTATGTCATTTTGATGATTGGATCCCTTTACTGTTATGAAATGGTGTTCTTTCTTTATTTGTTTTGAAATATACTTTATATTGATATGACCACTCCAGCTTTCTTTGGATAAGCATTAGGCTAGTATATCTTAAAAAATTTTTGTCTTCGACCTCCTTGGGTCTTTATATTGGAAGTGTATTTCTTACAGGTGGTATTCAGTTTGTCTTACTCTTTTATCCAATCTGATGATCTCTGGCTTTTAATTGGTATCTTTAGACCATTTACACCTAATGTGGTTATTGATATGATTGTGTTTAAGACTCTCACTTTGCCTATTTGTTTTCCATTTGTCCATCTTTTTATTTGTTTTTTTTCTTGCCTTCTTTTGGCTCAATTGGATATTTTTTGTATTTCTATTTTATAACGTTTTTTTCTGGATTCTAGGTGTAACACCTTGTTTTATTCATTTTACAGTGTATACTTTAACTTACGCCAGCCCACCTCCAAGTGATATGACCCCGCCCTGTCTACAGTAAGAACCTTACAGGTAAGTAGAAGTTCACCTCCATTTCTCCTCGCCAGGTCTTTAAGCTATGATTAGGGGGTATTTTATTTTTCCATATGCTATAAATTCACATTATGTCATTATTAATTTTGTTCAAACATTATCTCTTTAACAGATTTAAACAATAACAGTAAAATCTAATGTATTTGCCGTGCAGTTCCTCACCAAACCTCTTGAGCCTTGATTTTCTTACCTCTAAAACTGGGTTGTTGAATTATATGATCTCTGTGGTTCTAGAATAGCCTTCTTCTCCACTAAGAGGATTGCTATAGTGTTGAATTCTGTGTGCAGGTGCACATGTGTGTGTGGTATTTTTTGTATCTATGTATATATATTGTTTATTCCCCATACCTTATATATACATATATAATTATATATAATATACCAATCTTAAACCAATCTTAATGATTACTGTATGTGCTGGATAGGTCACTGAGGATTACAGGGGTAAGTTGACCAAGGTCTGATATCCAGGGAGTGACAGAGCCAGTATTAAGCCCACCTTTGTCTGGATTCAAACCCATGAGGCATCAACTCTCAGTTCTGATTTTGCCTCTGAAGCCACTTGTGTTTTCCTGTCAAGTTGCTGCCAGCCTCCCTGTGCACTGGGCTAAAATGGATGTCATTTAGAGTTTCCCTTCTTGGCCACATGCCCAAGCCTAATTTCTTATTTGTAGCCAAAGACAAAATGGTTTGAGTTCAATTTAAACATTTCCTTTTATTTATTAGATAGGTACTATATAATATCACTATTGTAAGTGCTTTATTTATTTAATCACCACATCCTAGAGAAAGTGGGTACTTGATTATCCTCATCTTACAGATAGCGAAACGAAGGCATGAGGAAGTTAACATACTAGAACAATCCTTACTGTTGGCAAGTGGATATGCTGAGGTTTGCTTCCCATTGAACTGGCTTCAGGTCCCACCTTCTGAAGCGCTGTGCCTGCCTGCACACCCAATGAGCTGTGTAAGAACAGGGGAGAGAAATCCTAAGTGCCCCCAGCGAGGACCGGAAGGTTCCTAGGAGAAAAGAGGCTTGAAAGGCACAGGACTTTGAAAGGCACAGGACTTTAAGAGGCAGGACCAAGAGGGGAGACCACCAGTTACTCATGGAGACACGGGGACCAGCAGTATGTTCTCCACCTTAGATCATCTGACTAGAGGTGAATTCTAAATCAGGATTTCAAAAAAGTTGCTTGTTTACGTTCTATGAGAGGCAATATATATTCTATTAATGTGGCATTAATGCTCTTTTTTAGCCATCAAGTGCTTTCAAACATGTGTTTTCATATACAGTGTTCTAGTTCTGAAGAGTATTTTATTCCCAGACACTTCCTGACTTTCCCATCATGCCCACATCATAAAAGTTAATTTCACTTCTAAAGAATCTACAGTATCTCCCTTCTGGAAAATGTTCGCAGATTCTAGCGAAGTCAACAGCCAAATCATAAATTTAAATGTAGTACAGACTTGAGGAGTAGGAAGCCTGCTACTGTCACATTGCTTATTTTATTTACTTTATTTTTTAAAAATTTATTATTAATTTATTTATTTTATTCATTTTTGGCTGCATCAGGTCTTTGTTGCGGCACGCGGGGTCTTCACTGAAGCACGTGGGGTCTCTGGTTGTGGTGCGCCGACCCTTTCTTGCGGCACGCGGGCTTCTCTCTAGTCGTGGCGTGTGGGTTTTCTCTTCTCTAGTTGTGGCGCGCAGGCTCCAGGGTGCGTGGGCTCTGTAGTTGTGGTGCGTGGGTTCCAGAGCTTGTAGGCTTTGTAGTTTGTGGCACACGGGCTCTAGTTGAGGCGTGCAAGCTCAGTAGTTGTGGAGCATGGGCTTAGTTGCCCCGCGGCATATGGGATCTTGGTTCCCTGACCAGGGATCGAACCCACGTTCCCTGCATTGGAAGGCGGATTCTTTACCACTGGACCACTGGGGAAGTCCCTGCATTGTTTATTTTAATATTCAAGCAATTTTCTATGATGGCCAAAAAATGTACCAGAAATGGATCTTTCACTGTAACGTAGGCATAATCTGTCAGGATGATTATTTAAGATGAAACAAATAAGGTATTGACTTCAAGATTTCTGGTTGCTGACGGAATTTCTTCAACAGAAGAGGAAGGAAACTGAACACTAAAACTAGGAGGGAATTATTGTTTGTGCTGGAAACCACCCGAGTCGACGAGGCTGTAACAGCCACATGGACAGGGTGTCGTGTTGCACAGCGCAAGACAGAGGATTTTCAGCCTGAACTGTTAGTAGCAGAATTGATTCCAGGACCCAAATGTGAACGACGTACATCTCGCCAACAGTAGACAACTGAAGTCTGTTTTTTGCTATAGATTTATGGCTCATGTGTTCTGGAGAAGTACTGGATCTATTTTAGCTGAGCAACAAGTACTCAGGTTGGAAAGTCATGGTATATAAGATGTACTTGCATAAAAGTCTCCTAGAGTGTTTCTAAAAAAATGTCGGGATATTTGTGTCCTATCCCAGAGGTGCTATTTCCGTAGATCCATGCGAGAGGCTGGACATTTGAATTTTTCTCCAGAACATCAGCATTTTGTTGCAGCTGGGCATCAGATCCTAGTCTGAGAGCTTCCTTATTAAGTTACCTAGATGGTGGCGCACGGCTGTCCGCCGGATGCACTGTCTTCCTGATCAACCGCCAGTGCTCAGCTGTCCAGACTCTGGGTTTCAACCCCTGACTTCTACCCATTTTGCTAGGAAGACCCACATCCATCATTCGATAGCAAGAATCCACGTGGATCTGAGCCCAGGGCTGTTCTTGAGCTCAGTGGTCTGGGTTTGCCAGGCTCCGTCTCCAGCCTGGCCAGTGACAACACGGGCATAATTACCTGCATGAAATTCATGCTGCCCAAGGCCAGTAGGTTACACGTTGGACTGACCTGTTAAACCAACAAAGAGAAAGTTCTAACTTCAGATATGATCCGAAATCACTTATTAATATACTTTAAACGCAGATTACTTCAGTGAGGAAAGCACGTTATATTCAGAAGCCATCATTAGTTTGTAGGAAATGGAAAAGTCAAGAGGAACGTTGAATTTAGACCAATTTCTGATGAAACACAGGTCACACTTGCTTGTTTGAACCCAGAAAATATCAAATCACGTGGGGAAATACGATGACATGATTTACTCAATACTCACGGTTTTTAGAAATCATAAAATACTATCAATTTGAAAGGGTTTTATAGACATTAAAGTTTCTGTGAACACTGAAAAATATGTCTGCCTTTTTACTCTATAGTCAATGTATTTTTTAAGTCTAAAGTATTGTACAGTGTAGAAAATTACAATGAAGTCAGTCATTTTTGCTTCTAACCCAACTTTCTGACCATTTTTTTACATGTGTGGAGGGGAAAGAAGATGTTTTTCTACATTTTGATATTTTTAACCAAAATGAAATAAACACTTTAAAAATAAGAGAGAAAAAGGAAATATTGAAGGTAAAAGAGGACGAAGTTTTGCACGTTTATCCACAGTAGTGTTAACATAAGCGTGTGTGGCGAATCACGCAGGATGACGCCTCTCTTTCTGTGAGAGGTGTGATTACCCCTCGGAGCTTGGGGCTCAGCTCACCGGGGCGGGGGCAGGTCCACACACCTGTGTGACGCTCGGCCTCCAGATACACAGCGCCCTGCACCCCACCCTCCTGTCCACACTGCGGGGGGAAAAGCGTTCGAACAGCATCTCAGAGGCTGGTTTGTCTCCTCGGATCTTCTCGTGCACGGAGACCTCGGCTCTGCTCGGCGATTTTGAGGCGTGTGCAGGTTGACACCTGCGCCGTGGTTCCTAACTTCGGGCGGCGGAGCGGGCAGCGGGGGCGAACCATTTCTCAGTCGGGGAACTTCTGATGTTTCCAGTTTTGGGTGATTGTGAACAGGATTATGAAGATTCTTGTAACAAATTCTTGAGTGGCATGCGGTGTGTAACCTCGGGTGATGGGTGTGCAGGCTTCAGTTTAAAGTAACTGCCCGTTAGCTTCCAAAGTGGCCACGCGTTGACAGCCCCACCGGCACTGCAGGAGGGCCCCGGGAGTTCCACATTTTCAGCTGCATTTGACTTTGTTAGTGTTTTAAATTTTAGCTATTATGGTATTTTTATTGTGGTTTTAATTCGCATTTTAAAAATAATGAGTGATACTGAACACTTTATTATATGTTTATAGGCCTATTATTATTATCATTGATGAGTTGTAGGATTTTAAAAACGTGTATTCTGGATACCATCACATGTCAGATGTACGTATAGTGACTATTTCCCCCTAATCTATTGTCTGTCTATTTATAATGTATCCTCTAATGAACATAAGCTTTACATTTTGATGAATTCCAACTTCCAGTTTATGGTTAGTGTTTTCTGTGGCCTAAGACAGCTTTCTTTGCCAGCCCAAAGGCAGTGAAGATACTCTCGTTTTCTTCTAGAAGATTTACAGTTTTTACTTATACTCAGGTCTGCGACCCACTGAGTTAGCGTCCATTGCTGCCCGGCGGCGCTGGCGAAAACAGCACACATTTATTATCTCGCACTTTCTGTGCTCCAGCCGTCTGGGCACGGCCAGCTGGTTCTCCCCTCAGCGTCTCTCAGGGCCGGGGCCGTGTTCTCATCTGAGGCTTCAGGCCCCCTCGGGTCGGTGGAAGGCTTTAGACCTTTGTCGTCGAAGGACCGACAGCCTCAGCCTCTGGCAGCTACAGTCCGGTCGGAAGCCACCCTCAGCTCCTAGAGCCCTGCCGTGCCCCCGGCAAGGCCCCCTGCTTTCTCGGTCAGCGAGGAGAGACTCCAGCACGAAGCCACGTCCCACCCCATCTGCTCTGTTGTGCAGGCTGGGAGCAAAGGCACAGGCCACCTACACTCAAGGGGGAGGCGTGTCACGGGGCCGGGAAGCCGTGTCGCCTTCACAGCGTCTCGGATGAGCCTGCGGGCTGGGGGAAGGTGGAGAGCGAGGGCCGCTCTCTCCCGTACCTCGATCCTTTGATCTCGCAGACGGTCCTTAAGGATGTTTTCATCTTCCGTTGAATTTCCTTAGCGTCTTTGTTGAACATCGATTAACTCTATTAAGTGTGGGTGAAATAGCTTGCTTAATACCTAATCTTTTTATAATTTGGGAAGATATTTAAGTTTATTAACTTGGTTTTACTCCCAGTGGTATGGTGTCGTTGTAATTGTCTAGCAGGGAAAGTTGTTGCCTCTTCTGATAATGGCTCTACGTATTTTTGCCATAAGCATCTTTGCTCTTAGCGTTTTTGCTGCAAACATTTTCGCTGCATAACTGACTGTCTGTAAGGCAATTTTGCCATAAAAGATAAAATAACCCAAAATTAAAAGAGGTACTTTTAAAAGGACATAATAAGAAATGAATAACAAAATTAAAAAGACTTTATTGTGAAATACAAAATATTTGAATAATATAAAATGTGTGTAGATTCATGGCGATACTGTGCTAATAACTGATTTTATTTTGTGGGTTGTAGCCAAGCACCTGCCTTCCAGGTCTTTCCTTCGTAGTATTTTATACTTTTTTTGGTTTGATTCATCTTCTCACTCAGCATTGCACTTTTTCTTTTTTTGCTATTATTTCTTTCTTCATTAAGAGAGGTATCAGTTTCCACATACCGGGATGGTGTTTGTAACTGAGCTCTGCGTCGTGTCCTGAGGGCCTCTACCCTGCTGTGTCCTCTGGGTACACCGTCACCGGTCACATGTCCGTGTGACAATCTGCACCTTCATATCACCAAAGAATTTGCAAACTGATGTGCTGCCATTTTCTGGTGGAGTGTGTGCGGTGTGGCTTTACTTGTCTTTCCTTGTCTCATTTCACGCTTCCAGTAAGTCTCATCCCCGTATTTTCTCTCCGGTTGACATGCATAACTGTTATCATCCACTGTTTTGAGGCCGCCACATACACTTGTCACCGTGTGGACCGTGAGGGCTTCGACTTACGTCATATGAGAACGGGAGCGCTGCATCGATGGAGAAACCAAACCAAACCGTCAAACAAACGGTCAGCCAGCTCTTTAACCTTTCACTGCAGAGTTGCCTTGTGGCCAGTCAGTCACGTGGCGAAAGCGCTTGTGGCCAAGGTGCTTGTGGGGAAAATTCTGGACTCGCCTAATAACACTTCTAAAGTGTTTTACAGCCTTGTGAGTCCATATTATGAAACTGAGCGCCCGATGTCGTTCTGGAAAATACTCAATATAATATTCTAATCGACCTCACGGTAACTACATGTAGCGTGGCCTCATGTAATGTGATCTCATGGCCACAGTTTTGCTTAATGACTAAATTGCTAGATTATAATTTTCCCTCTAGGGTTTTAGTGAAAAAATGTAAATGAAAATTTAAGTCCTCCAGGATTTCATCCAAACTCCCTGGCTTGGTCAACGGGGTCTCCGCCAGCCCACTGCTCAGCTCTGTCACCCCACACTGTGTGCTGCGGGCCCCGTACCGGCCCGGGGACCACTCCTGTCCTTGCCCTGCCCCTCGGGGCAGACGCCCGCCCACCCCGGAGGCCTCCTCTACATGCTGTCTTCTGTGACATTTCCCCTGAAATAAAGTCGGCTTCCTATCTTGGCACTTCAATAACAGGTTTTAGATACGGATGTGAAGAGCACATAGGGTGTTCCGTTCTCAAATTATCAATTTATGTGTCACCTTCTCCACTAGCATTTGAGTTCCTCTGGAGGACGGGTTTTCATCTTCATTTTTATCTTGATTCCTGAGTCTCAGGCCCATCAGCAGCAGAGCAGCGGCTCACTGACTCTGGGAGAAGCGCGCCAGCCGTGTGTTATGTGTTACAACAGCGTCGTTACTTCTGACAGCTTTGCTCACTTCCGTATTGTTTCAGAATTACGCTGCTTTTCCTCTGCAGGTATTTCCCGCATGTGGAGGCAACAATGTTCATCTACAACACAGAACTCCAGGACGCTAAGCTATGGCAGCCGTTCGACTTTGAAAGCATTTAAAGTGGTGAATCAGGTGTTAGAAACAGAGTGAGTTTTATGGGTAAAATGTAGGCTGTAACGTAACCGGAGGGTTTCTCACTGTACCAGCGTGGAAAGGGCAGCCGCGTCCACCGCTGCCTAAATCGGAGGCCGGTGGCACCGCAGCCCTGGGAGTGAGATGCTAGGGTCTGGGTGGCAAAGGGACCGCACGAGGGACATCTATTTTGCGGCTTTAAAAGTTTGAGATCTGGGATCCTAAGATGTTTATATTTTCTAAGGATTCGCTGCCTCAGTATTTTTATTTGGGTACACCCCTGCTATTTCAGTATTTAAAACTGCGTTTTCCCAGTAATGACATATAAAAGTATGAGAGTCATAAAGCAGGACCACTCATCACGGCGCATGAGTGATTCTCTGCAAACAGCCGCGGGACACGTGCAGCTCTTCTTCGCATCTTCTTGATCGGAGGAACTTCCGGCGTCAATTGCACTCCCGCCCCGCTTCCTGCACAGGCCCAGCACGTTTCCGTCAGGGGGCTGTGTACATCTGTGCGCATCTGCCAAGCCACTAAGTTCTTCCAGATCCTGAGGCTGAGGGAGCCTGTGGGCCGGGCTGCGTACACCAGCCCACAGTTCTAGGCTTAGAAACGCGGGTCAGTATCAAATTTCCACGATTGCCTTAACTGGGAAGGAAAGTCCCGTGCGGTTCTTACTTTGCTGGTTCAGATAATTATGACTTGTCTGTCAGTCTTTTTGCTCACGTTAGACTTTAACGGAACTGGAACACCGCACTGTGGAGCTGACAGTGACTGAGAGATTATAAAAAACCATCTCTTCATTTTCCATTTTCGATAGCCACCCCTCCCCCCATTTAGAAGAGTCAGGGCCATAGAGCTAAGGTGTAGCAAAGCGCCACAGAAGATGCAGGCTGTGGCCCTCCGTCCCCTCACTCCCTTCCGCACCCCAACTCAGCCCTGACACGGTAGTGGACACCCTGTGGCTTGTTCTCCACGTTCATGGAAATAGCTTTCATTTTTCTTTTCACTTTTCTAGGACCTTGAGAAACCATCCTTATGCTTCCATAGCAAGTTATCATGTTCACATAAAATAAATATCTTTTTAGCCTTCAAAGTCATCCTAAAAGGATGTCATCATTTCTTATAGAAAAATAAACAACTGCAGCGAGGTTGACATGGACCCAGGGTCGCACAGTGGCTGGGAGACAGTTTTGAAGCAGAAATCCCATATCCAAGACCAGAGACTTCCCACGGTAGCATAGCTGATCTGCTGTTTTCTGCCTTTCCATCTTATTACATGTATCCCTTTGTGACATTCATTCCTAATGTTTTTGGATAATGGCGTTTCATTAAAGCAGCAAGTGCTTTCTGTGGGCTGTAAGCTTCATGACTACCGGTAAAGGTGCGGGGCTGCCTCCGTGACTCTTCCCCAGCTGTACTGAGGGGTAACTGACACATAGCACTGGGCAAGCTTAGCACGCCGATGTGACATGTGTTCCCAAATGATTACTGCAGTCGTGTGAGCTAACGCCTGCCTCATGTCACATATTTGCCATCTTTTTAAGGTGAGAATATTTAAGGTCTACAATGAATTCCTCATTTCTAGTCTCAGGTACATGATAAAGATTCAAGAAAAGTTTGGCAGGGACTATTGTAATATTGCTCTTACTTTCTAAAAAAAAAAAAGGCACCAGCACTTCCTTCTGACATTTGTACCAGAAAGGGCAGAAGGGCTTAGTCTGCGGGGAGACGGAGCATGGAGGCGGGAAGGGGCGAGGCTGGAGGCCCCCGGGACGGGTGTTGGCTGGGTCGCCTGCCGCAGCCCAGGAGCTGAGCCCACGGAGCCGGCCCGACAGAGCACGGCCGTCCTGCGCGCGCAGAGCAGCTGCGTCGGGATGCGGCCGTGGGCAGGTGTCACGTGGACTCCACGCGCCTCCCCGTCCGGCGTCACAAGCCCCGGACCCACACGGAGTGCCACGGGCACCTGGGCACCGGCTGCCGGGGACCCGCGGCTCCCGTGCGAGACAAGCCCAGGCCTCAGGGAAGGGGACCGTTTTAGCCTCACTGCAGAGACCGAGGTCTTTTAAAATAGTTAAAAACTCCAAATACGCGGAGAAGTGCAGATTAATGATTTTTACATACGTGGTGATAAAAAGTCACCTAACAGCGTTTAGACGTCAGGTAGTAGAGAAAGTGATGTGTGACTGTGTAACGTCGGTGAGGTTCCAGGGCAGCCCTTGATTCACCAGGGCGGGTCACCCTGTGTGACCTTGAGGGAGTCGCGTGACCTCTTTTGTTGCTAGTTTCCTCAACAGCACACCGTGGAAGTGAATTTATTCTACAGGTACTAGTGAAGCGCCCGCCGTGGGGCGTCGGACTGTTCGGAGCAGACGTCACCCGTCCACGCGACCCGGGGGCGCCGGCACAGGGACTCGCACGAGTCCTGGTGGCTTTCGCGGCTGCGAGCGGGGCCGGCGGAGGCGCACGATGACCGGGAGGAGAAGCCAGAGACAGGGTGGCTGGAGGTGACGAGGAGGAGGCGCAGACGCTGAGCGGAGGCGAGCCTCCGTGTCGGGGGAGCGGTTGGCCGCCCGAACCACGTCCTGTGGGCGCAGAGCAGCCGCGGTGCAGAGCCGCAGAGGGGGCAGGCCTGCCTCGGGCCTGTCTCTCCCCTTCCCGGGCTTTACGGAAGCCTCGTCCCGTGTCAGAGGCCCGCGCAGGCTGCTGAGCCAAGATAAAGACGTGGGGAGGCAGTGGACACTGGAGACAGAGGGCGAGTGGGTGGTCGATCAGGAGAGAGAATGAGGGGACGCAGGCCGGCCAGGTGCAGGGGAGCAGGTGCAGGAGGCGCGGGGGAGATGCATCCTGTGAAACGTGAAGCCACTGATTGGAGAAAGCGCTCCTATCGTCCTCTTTTCAAGATCTAGTGGAGCTTAGTGAAGTCCCCAAAGAGAAGGAGGTCAATGTGGGTTTGGATGTGTTTTCCAGCTTTTCAGGAGAGCTGAGGAGACACGGTTGCATTCCGCTCTATGCTCAAGACCCCTGAGGATTTCTCATGTGAAAAGGTCACGGCCTCCAAGTTCTGAGTGGGTGTGGAAGCACGTGGGGTCCTGAGGCCTGAAGGTGCTCCTGTTTCGTAGGATGTGTCTGAACTACAAGGGAAAGGGGCAGTCGGCTCGTGTGGGCGTGTAGTGAGCTAGGTTGTCAGGGAGGGCGATTCCTCCCACTCTGTCCTCTGTCAAGACCGTCTTAGTTCTTCTAGAGCATGAGCCCTTCCACAGAAATTTTAGAATAAGCTTGTGTTTGAATAAAAAGTCCTAGTGGGGGTTTTGATGGGAATTGCATTAAAACTGTAGATCAATTTGGGGAGAAGTGACATTTTTAGTTCACTGAGTCTTCCAACCCATGAACATGGTTTGTCTTTTTGTTTACTTCGACATTTGATTGCTTTTGTCAGTATAATTTTCACCTTACATACACTGTATATGTTTTTAAAAGTGGTGTCTAATATATCGTTTTCTTATTTATTTGTGTAATTATTTATTTATTTTTGGCTGCATTGGGTCTTCGTTTGCCGCATGCGGGCTTTTCTCTAGCTGTGGTGAGCAGGGGCTACTTTTCATTGCAGTGCAAGATCTTCTCATTGTGGTGGCTTCTGTTGTTGCAGAGCACGGGCTCTAGGCACGTGGGCTTCAGTAGTTGTGGCACGTGGGCTCAGTAGTTGTGGCTCGCAGGCTCTAGAGCGCAGGCTCAGTAGTTATGGCACATGGGCTTAGTTGCTCCACGGCATGTGGGATCTTCCGGACCAGGGCTTGAACCCGTGTACCCTGCATTGGCAGGCAGATTCTTAACCACTGCACTACCAGGGAAGTCCTATAATTTTCTTTAGAGCAGTTGTAAATGATACTGTGTTTTTAACAATGGTTTCCATAAGGTCATTGTAAGTATATAGAAATGAGATTGAGTTTTGTGGTGATAGTGTATCTTGTGACTTTGATAAATTTACTTATTAGTTCTAGGAGTTTGTTATTATTGTTTGTTTGTGTGTGTGTGTGTGTGTGTGTGTGTGTGTGTGTGTGTGTGTTTGGTAGATTCCTTGGGATTTTCTAGGTAGACAGTCATGTTATCTGCACATAGGGACAGTTTGTCCCTCCAACGTGTGCGTACTTTATGTCTTATTCTTGCCCCGCTGTGACCGCTGGAGCTTCTGGTGGGAGCAGGCTTTCTGTCATTGTTCCCAGAGTCGGAGGAAAGCATTCAGCTTTCACCAGTACGTAGGATGTTTGCTGTAAGCATTTTCTTCATGGTCTTTATCAAGTTGAGTAATTTTCCTCTTTTCCTAAATTGGCGAGAGCTTTTTATCATAAATGTATGTTGGTTTTTGTCAAATGCTTTTTCTGTATCAGCTAATTTTTCTTTAGCTTGTTGATATCGTTGATTGTGGTATTTTGATTTTGTATAATGTAATGTGTCAATATTTGAAGATCTGCATAGCTCAGTGAACTGATGTTTCCGCATGATTAATGCATGGTGTTACAAAACCACGCATTGGTAAAGATCCATTCATTCAAAGTGGAAGATAGGCCGATAGATTTTAATTCTGAAGGTTACAGAAAGTTTGTGGATATGGTTTCAGATTCTACAGTTCACATAGCCTTTAAGAAACATGCACTTGTCATATTTTGGAGTAGCATCAAGGAAGATTATTCACGATTATCTGAAAGAAGTATTAACAACACTTCTTCCTTTCCTAACACATATCTTCAACCAAAACAACTTATTGCAGCAATTTGAATGCAAAAGCGAGTATAATAATCAGCTGTCTTATTTTAGGTTAGACATAAAGGAGATTTGAAAAATATAAAACCATGCCACTCATCTCACTAAATTTATTTTTGTTTTAGAATATATAGTTATTTTTCCAAAATAGATTATTTATGTTGAAACATAATGGATTTATTATTGTTAACTTAAATGAATTCAAAAGTAAATGAAAAATTCTTAGTTTTAATTTACAGTTTTCTAAATATTGGTAGATGTAAACTACATAAACGAAAGCTCTTTGAGGTCCTCAATAATTTTTAAGAGTTTGAAGGGGTATTGAGACCAAGGAGTTTAGGAACTATTGCCCTATGATAGGATTTACTCTGGCTTTAAATAATTTCTTGGATTCATTTTAGTAAGATATTTTTCTAAAACCTTGCCCATTTGCTAAGATTTAAAATTTATTGGCATGAAATTATTTATCGTATCCTGTATCATTTTTATTATTAGATTTTTATTGTAATTTTAAAATGTTGATACTGCTTAAAACTTACAGAAAAACTGTAAGAATAATACATGGACATGCTATATAGTTTTTACCCAGATTAAAGAATAATTTTATTTTTGTTTTATACTGTTTTTAATTGATTTATTGTTTATTCATATCCCTTCTTTCTTACTCTCTCTACATGTAGCTATTTGCACTTGAAATAAGGCGAGTTCAAATTGAGATGATCTGTAAGTCTAAACTACACAACAGATTTTGAAAACTTGGTACAAAAAATATAAATTTTCTCATTAAAAATTTTTATATTGATTATGTGCTGAAATAATATTTTTGTATACTGGGTTAAAGCAAATATCAAAATTAAATCATTTATTTTGATTTAAAAAATGTGGCCACCAGAAAGTTTAGAGTTATACATATCGCTTGCATAATATTTCTGTTGAATAACATCCATATAAATTTATTTTTCAAAACCATCGAGGGTAAGTTGGAGACATAATAGCCTTTGTGCCAAAACACATTATCGGGACTTCCCCGGTGGCGCAGTGGTTGAGAGTCCGCCCGCCGATGCAGGGGACGCGGGTTCGTGCCCCGGTCCGGGAGGATCCCACGTGCCGCGGAGCGTCTGGGCCCGTGAGCCGTGGCCGCTGAGCCTGCGCGTCCGGAGCCTGTGCTCCGCAGCGGGAGAGGCCGCGACAGTGAGAGGCCCGCGTACCACAAAAAAAACAAAACAAACAAACAAACAAAAACACATTATCATGCCTTTCCTAAGAACAATGACATCCTCTTACATAAATACACACAGTTACCAAAGCCAGGAAATGTGACATTAATACATCGTGTACCATCATCTATTTGTCTAATCCACAGTGCATTTCCAATTAACATTTAAACATTTTTAATAACTATCTTCCCGTTCCAAGATGAGGCATTTCACGCAAGGATCATGTCTTCTAGTCTTCTCTAACTTGGAAGAGACTTTCTTTGTCTTGACCTTGACTTTTTGAAGAGTACAGGTCAGTTCTTTTGCAAAATTTCTTCCTTATGATTAGATGCTTTTTTTGTCAGGAGTGATGTGTTCTTACTGTAGCAACACGATATTGGTTTGTTTTGATGATCTTTGATGTTTATGTTCATAACTTGGTTAATATTCTTTGCGTCAGGTTTCTCCATTATAAAGTCAGTATTTTTCCTTTTATAATTAATAAACATTTTTGGGGTGAATACCTTGTAATTATATAAATATTCATTTTGTCACCAAATTTTTACCTACAAATTTTAACATCCATTGATGAACTTTATCATTTAGGAGCATAGATTTTTACTTCCTTTCTTTAAACTCATTTGTTTTTAAATAAATTATGAGAAGTATGAAACGGTACAGATTAAAAGTGTTATCCTCAGGATTTCTGCAAATGTCTAAAAATTATACCCCTTTTCTACGTAAAGTTTTGAGCCAGTAGCAGTGAAGCTATTTAACAGCTTGTTTATCTTCATGAATCATAAAATTGTCCCTTTCATCTATTGTTTTGTTTCCTGTTTATTTGGAAGAGGAGAAAGCCTAGAAATGGTCAGTCATTAAGAAAAAAATCAATCTTTGTTAACTGGCCTTTAAGATTTATCATTAGTTGTTGCATTCATATTTTTTAAAGTCTCAAGATATTTGTCTGATTTGTGTCCTTGCAGACACACCTGCTGGGTAAGTGTCAACACAAGTAAATACCTTTTCTTTTCCTGTTGCTGGGTCGGCTCATGGCTGCATTGATGGGGCACTTCTGCTGAAAACTTTCCAGTCATCTCCTGGTTACATGAAGCTTCTCTTTGACTATATTCCTCAAAAGGGGTAATGGTGACCGAACACCCCAGTTCTTGCGTGTTTAACGCTGTTTTCTGTGCCTGGTACACAGGTTCTCTTATTGAACTTCTGCAAACGGTGCTCCGCTGTCTTGTACGCGGTTGTTTTTGGAAGCTCGATGTCGGTCCGCAGCTCAGCGGCCGCTGCTCCCATCCGTTCCCTGTCAGGCCAGCCCTCTCCACGTGTGGCTGGCGGGACTTCTGTCCTCCCCTGGGAAGTCTTCCTAGAGGACACTTTTACACCTTTACCCCATCCCATTCCTCGGATTCGGGTTTCTAGAGATGTCTTTCATCTGCCTTTCATTCCACTTTATTCCATTTTCATTCTTAACCCTTTTACTTCTTTACCCCATTTTCATTTTTTTGGTTGTTTTCTTGCCTTTCTTCAATGCTCTTAATTACATTTTTTTAAAAACATCTTTATTGGAGTATAAGTGCTCTACAATGCTGTGTTAGTTTCTGCTGTATAACACA
This sequence comes from Kogia breviceps, assembly GCF_026419965.1. Lineage (NCBI taxonomy): Eukaryota > Metazoa > Chordata > Mammalia > Artiodactyla > Physeteridae > Kogia > Kogia breviceps. The sequence continues at coordinate 91,044,597 of NC_081322.1, read as the reverse complement.
GTGAATCAGCTATACATATACATATACATCCCCATATCCCTTCCCTCTTGAGCCTCCCTCCCACCCTCCCTATCCCACCCCTCTAGGTGGACACAAAGCACCGAGCTGATCTCCCTGTGCTATGCGGCTGCTTCCCACTAGCTATCTATTTTACATCTGGTAGTGTATATATGTCAGTGCTACTCTCTCACTTCATCCCAGCTTACCCTTCCCCTGCCCCATGTCCCCAAGTCCATTCTCTAAGTCTGCATCTTTTTTTGTGTGTGTGTGTGGTATGCGGGCCTCTCACTGTTGTGGCCTTTCCCGTTGCGGAGCACAGGCTCTGGACACGCAGGCTCAGCAGCCATGGCTCATGGGCCCAGCCGCTCTGCGGCACGTGGGATCTTCCCGGACCGGGGCACGAACCCGTGACCCCTGCATTGGCAGGCGGATTCTCAACCTCTGCGCCACCAGGGAAGCCCCTAAGTCTGCATCTTTATTCCTGTCCTGCCCCTAGGTTCTTCAGAACCATTTTTTGTTTTTTTTTAGATTACATATATATGTGTTAGCATATGGTATTTGTTTTTCTCTTTCTGATTTTACTCTGTATGACAGACTCTAGGTCCATCCACCTTACTACAAATAACTGAATTTTGTTTCTTTTTATGGCTGAGTAATATTCCATCGTATATATGTGCCACATCTTCTTTATCCATTCATCTGTCGCTGGACACTTCGGTTGCTTCCATGTCCTGGCTGTTGTAAATAGAGCTGCAGTGAACATTGTGGTACACGACTCTTTCTGAATTATGGTTTTCTCAGGGTATATGCCCAGTAGTGGGATTGCTGGGTGGTATGGTAGTTCTACTTTTTAGTTTTTTAAGGAACCTCTATACTGTTCTCTATAGTGGCTGTATCAATTTACATTCCCACCAACAGTGCAAGAGTGTTCCCTGGTCTCCACACCCTCTCCAGCATTTATTGTTTGTAGACTTTTTGATGATGGCCATTCTGACCGGTGTGAGGTGAAACCTCAGTGTAGTTTTGATTTGCGTTTCTCTAATGATTAGTGATGATGGGCATCCTTTCAAGTGTTTGTTGGCCATCTGTACGTCTTCTTTGCAGAAATGTCTGTTTAGCTCATCTGCCCATTTTTGGATTGGGTTGTATGCTTTTTTAATATTGAGCTGCATGAGCTGTTTATATAGTTTGGAGATTAATCCTTCATCCATTGATTCGTTTGCAAATATTTTCTCCCATTCTGAGGGTTGTCTTTTCGTCTTGTTTTATGGTTTCCTTTGCTGTGCAAAAGCTTTCAAGTTTCATTAGATCCCATTTGTTTATTTTTGTTTTTATTTCCATTTCTCTAGGAGGTGGATCCAAAAGGATCTTGCTGTGATTTATGTCATAGAGTGTTCTGCCTATGTTTTCCTCTAAGAGCTTTATAGTGTCTGCCCTTACATTTAGGTCTTTAATCCGTTTTGAGTTTATTTTTGTGTATGGTGTTAGGGAGTGTTGTAATTTCATTCTTTTATGTGTAGCTGTCCAGTTTTCCCAGCACCACTTATTGAAGAGGCTGTCTTTTTTTTTTTTTTTTTTTTGAGGTATGCGGGCCTCTCACCGCTGTGGCCTCTCCCATTGCAGAGCACAGGCTCCAGACGCTCAGGCTCACTGGCCATGGCTCACGGGCCCAGCCGCTCCGCGGCATGTGGTATCCTCCTGGACCGGGGCACGAACCCGTGTCCCCTGCATCGGCAGGCGGACTCTCAACCACCACGCCACCAAGGAAGCCCCAAGAGGCTGTCTTTTCTCCGTTGTATATTCTTGCCTCCTTTATCAAAGATAAGGTAACCATATGTGCGTAGGTTTATCTCTGGGCTTTCTATCCTGTTCCACTGATCTATATTTCTGGTTTTGTGCCAGTACCATGCTGTGTTGATTACTGTAGCTTTGTATTATAGTCTGAAGTCCGGGAGCCTGATTCCTCCAGCTCTGTTTTTCTTTCTCAAGATTGCCTTGGCTATTCGGGGTCTTTTGTGTTTCCATACAAACTGTGTAATTTTTTTGTTCTAGTTCTGTGAAAAATGCCATTGGTAGTTTGGTATGGATTGCACTGAATTGGTAGATTGCTTTGGATAGTATAGTCATTTTCACAATGTTGATTCTTCCAATCCAAGAACATGGTTATCTCTCCATCTGTTTGTATCATCTTTAATTTCTTTCATCAGTGTCTTATAGTTTTCTGCATACAGGTCTTCTGTCTCCTTAGGTAGGTTTATTCCTAGGTATTTTATTCTTCTTGTTGCAGTGGTAAATGGGAGTGTTTCCTTAATTTCTCTTTCAGATTTTTCATCATTAGTATATAGGAATGCAAGAGATTTCCATGCTTTAATTTTGTATCCTGCTACTTTACCAAATTCATGGATTAGCTGTGGTAGTTTTCTGGTAGCATCTTTAGGATTCTATCTATATAGTATCATGTCATTTGCAAACAGTGACAGTTTTACTTCTTCTTTTCCGATTTGGATTCCTTTTATTTCTTTTTCTTCTCTGATTGCTGTGGCTAAAACTTCCAAAACTATGTTGAATAATAGTGGTGAGAGTGGGCAACCTTGTCTTGCTCCTGATGTTAGTGGAAATGGTTTCAGTTTTTCACCATTGAGAATGATGTTGGTTGTGGGTTTGTCATATATGGCCTTTATTATGTTGAGGTAAGTTCCCTCTATGTTAATTGCATTTTTATTTGAGTCTGTTCTTCCTTGTTCACCTTGTAATTTATCCTACTCTCTGAGGGAGACTCATGTAGACAGCAAGCAATTGACTGAATTGCAGGCTAGATACAGTCATTTTCAGTAACACATAGGTATGAAGTTCACTCCAAGACACTCTTTCTGAGGAAAGAAATTTACTTGAGCAAATATTCCAATAAATTGAGGGTTGGGAAAAAAGGGAAGCCTTGAGATCCAGAACAATTAATCCAACCCAGGATGTAATGAAGGGAATTCCCAGACTTCAGCAGTGCCTCAGGTTTAGAAAACACTAGGTCCAGATTCCTCCATGTGGATGGAGGGTTCTGGGGAAATCTCCAGGTAGAAAGGGGCTCCAGGCAGTAAACAGTGATATTGAAAAATAGAACATCTTCAAGATATGATGAAGTTTTTTAATTAATAAAAATAAAAAGAAAATTAGATAATTTAAGAAAATGAAATAAAGCATTTATGGTCCTGGTATGAAAGAAATTAAAATGAGTTTAAGCATCATGATTGTTAGCAATTTATGTAATGTGAGAGTGTGTATTTTATTAAGCTTGATGCTAGGAATATTTTGCTTCTGATGCCTAGATAGTTGTCCTGTGGGGTCTTGGAGAAGGAGTGTTACTTGACTGAATGATTAATGATATTTACACAAATATCATAAGGTAAGTGCTGGTTATGATTTTGAATTTTTACTTATCGTCCATAGACTAAGGATAGAAAATTTGGTTATAGTTATAGAAACCACATAACTGTTAACACCTTGACCATTTAAAATTTGGCTAAGAGATGTGAGAGGTAAAAGTGGGAGGCTTGGTTGTGAGGGTGGGATGGCCCGTATCCTCTCTGTACACAGGTGTACACGCTGTGGACCAAACACAACGAATCACAGTATAACTGTGAAGCCCCAGGACCGAGAGGTTTGCAGAGAGTTCTGTGTTCTAACTGAGGTACATTCTGTTCTTTTGCAGTAGAGAGCCAGGAGGTACAGTTGGTTATAAACACGGAATCAGCCTTGCTGTGGAGAGACGCTGTCTTTGGGGTGGGCTTGTGAGTGGGGAGAGCAGAGGTGAACAGGTATTAATTTTGAGCACAAAGTCTGAACCGTATATATCATCACCATGAATATCCCATTAATGTGATGATTTTTTTGTGCTAAAGGGATGCTGGCGAATGTTTAACATGATTCTGAGAGCAAGAAAGAAGTTCAATATTTGGGGCACTTTGATTAATATGAAACACTGACAGAAAGAACTGGCTATAATACTTTTATTTTGAATTATTACTTCCTGTCAATATGAAGTGGAATATTATTGTTGGGTCAGTTGCTGTCCTTGGTCCAGTTAACTGTGGACAAATGACATGGCAGTTCTGGCTATTACCCTGGGTAATAGAGTAATAGGGTAGGGGCAAGCTCCAATGCTAAAAATTATATAGTCTAAAGAGTTGTTTTGTACTTTTTAATTTGTGTATGAGATTATATCACAGAAATGTTATTCACTATGTGTATTGCAGAAGAAAACAGATTGAGAACTATTGCTGTATATATTTAGGATTTATTCAATAGGGGGACAATGTGTATGAATAAACCAGTGAAAAGAGAGGCCTTAATTGAAATTGCAAGGTTCTAGAAGGAAGCTAAGAATACCTGGGCTTGGGGAAAAAGGAGGAGGAATAGGAAGAGAACAATTTGTAAGGAAATTATCTCCTTTTGGTTTTAGGAATGATTTAAAGGATCAGTTTCAGCTTGTAGAAGACAGGAGAGCTGTCCTTAAGTGTGTAGACTTATCATGTAGGAAGAGTCCACTTGTTTCGTGGCTTCCATGTTGCTGAACTAGGTCCCAGGGTTGGAAGTTTCTGAAAGATTTATTTTTAGCTCAATGTAACAGAGAGCTTCCAAACTACCAAAGAAATTGATCATTTCCACCAATTAAAGTGGCTTAAAGAGTGCATTCTGTTCAAAAGAACTTTTCTCCTACTCTAGGCAGACAGGAATCCCAGGTCACAGTGGCCATGGGTGGGGTGAGTGGTTCCACCAGTAACTCACAAGTCACTTTACAACCCCATGACCATAGGAGTCCTGTCCCCAGACTGTTCAGTTTCAAATATCTTATTATGAAAAAGTTTAAGCATATATTCAGTACATAATAGATCTCCATGCGCCCATCAGCTAACTTCAACAGTTATCAGCTCAGTTCTTGTTTCAGCTCCCCACCCCCAACACATGCTCTATTTATTTTGAGGAAATCTCTGGCATGGTATACTTGTAGCTGTAGATATTTCAGTATATAGTAATATCCTCAAAAGGTAAGGACTCTTGGCCATATACATTGAACCATACTTTATTCTGGTGTAATTTACACACCCTTGGCCATAGTCTTGATACGTAAGACAAATCCCTCCGTTTCTTGCCATGTTTTTCTTCTACCACCTTAGTCCAACCACCGTTCTCTCTCTCCCGGGCCTCTTTCACATGACTGCCTCTTGTCCACCCAGCAGCCAGAGCGTCTTTCTGAAACATCAATCAGACTGTGTAACGACACAGTCCGGTTACTCCCTGTGGTGGCCACATCCCGCTACCCCGCTACCTCGAATAAGATCAGAGCTTTTCCCACGGTGGCCTCTCAGACCGGCCCGGGCCCTGCCTCCACCCACTCTCCTCCTGGTCCAATAAGCTCCACCCGTGTAGGTGTAGTTTGACATTTCCAGTCATTTCTGCTTCACACCGAGCCGTCTACTTTAGGACTTCTGCCCTTGCTCTTCTTCCCAACCAGAATGATTTTCCAGAAATTTTCTCACGAACGGCTTCCTGTCTTTCAGATCTCAGTTCCTTAATCATGTCTTCAGAGAGACCTCTGACCACCTGATCTGAACAGTCTTCTCTCTTGTTCTCTGTCCTGTCGCCCCGTTTCAGTCTCCATAGCACACAGTTCTCTAAAAGTAGCCTGTCTATGCACGTGTCCACCCTCTTACTGGCTTCTTCTCTGCACAGAATACGAGCCCCCCGAGAAGGGGGTTGCATGCCTGTCTTGTTTCATATCAGGGAGAAAGGTGTTAGGGCAGCTGGACTTTGATCCGTTTCCCTCTAGGTTACTGGGAACACACAGGGGCCACTCGGGAGAAAGAAGGCAGGTAGTCTGTCACCAAGGCAATAACCCATCTCCTGGTACATAGACTCATGGTATTTGCTGGGAGGAGAGTCTTAACCTATGTGATGCTTTTAGCAGGATGTCTCTGGGTTAGGATTGCATGTGGTAAGTAAATCTATGATCTATGGATCTGTGAGCCATGGCTCCCTCAGAAACGTCTACAAGCTTCACAAGTACCTGAGGTATGAAATGGAGATAGTCCATAGCCTGAAGGTTCCCCTCTGTGTGAACTGACCCTGTGCTTGGCCCAGAGGCCCGGGAGGGGAGGAGGCTCAGAACTTGAGTCTACTTTTTCATGCCTCTTGATGGCTTCATCCTTGAAATTGCTAGTGAAACCTGATCCAGGGTAAGATCTCTGATCTGTGTGAGTCCAGTTTGAATAGCTGATCAATTTGTTGGCTCCACTGTCTGATGACCAGAGCCTACAGCACTGCTTGGCTCGAAGAGCAAAATAAATCCTTGCTTGTGAACGGGCACCGTCAAATATTCTGGGGATGGTCAACTGGAATTAAAAGAGCCATCTTTTCTGTAGCAGTTTTCTTCATTCTTAAGCAATCCATGTTACATGTTTTATGAGTTCCATACTTTAAATGGGATGCTCAGATATAAAGAAATATATCCAGATTAATAGTGACAGTGGCTAGAATCAGGGTTCATAAAAATACCTGACGCACTCTGGAAAATGCCCCCTTGCAAGCGTGTGATGACTGTGTGGATGTCGCAGCGACCACGTGGGCTGATGAGGGCTGTAGGGCCTGGCTCTGCTGGCATCCCACAGAGCACACGGTGCGTGCGGTCCTGCCGTAAGGCTTGTTATTACATTTTTAAAAGCTTCTCCACAAGGGAATCTCAAAAGAAAAAAGTCTTCAAGTTAGAAACCACAGAAGCTTTCGCTCTCATTTGAACTATCAGCACAGAACTTCATTTTTGCTCTTTTGAGTCTGTTTTTGTTACTGGCACAGAAGGATACTTTAATATTTTCCAGAGATGGAGACTTGCAGGCACGCTGGCAGCCTCTGGATTTGCTTCTGTAAAGTGATCCCTCAGTCTTGTGTGTGGTTGTTGGTCCTGATTCCTTTAGATGGAAGTATTTGGGAAAGGTATTGGGTTAAGTGCAGACAAAAATCTGAAATAATGTTGCTATTTTCTGCTGGAAGCAACTATTCCAACGTGGATGTGTTGGGCATGAAAACTAAACAATGAGTGATTTTATTTATCATTAACAATTCATTCAAATCTATATAGAAAACTGCATTCTCCGAACTTCATCTTTGGCCTCCTTCATTGCCCTCTCCTAACCTGCCAAGTTTCGTATTATCCTGACTTCAAAAAAGATGGAAATTTCTCAAGTATGGGTGGTCTTGTTTCAGGCAGATAGCACATTGTTAAACTATTACACTACATTTTAACCAGAGCACAGTTGTTTTAAGCTATATTAAGTACATCTGGGTAACAGTTAGTAAGTTTTATTTCCAAGGATAAGGTGAACTGCTGGAAAATATCTTATTGCTTTTAAATTTTGCTTTTGCTTTCCATGATTTATGTCAGATTATAAAAGAAAGAACGAAAAAAGAGCTTCTGATGGATGAGTCTGTTTTTTCCCCTGTTGCCGAATTTAAGAATTTGAAATAGTTCATGGTCTCCTTTATAAATATAAATAGTTCATGAGGTCTCCTCTCATGCTTTTAAATTGTCAAACCCAAGAAAATCTAATAATAGATCCCTGAGCTTTAAAGAAAATTATGAAAATGGAATATGGGCACTAAGTAGTGCTACCTTATGCTTGGCATGTCAGGAGGCCTATGCTCAGACTTCGGTTCTGAACAGAGTTTATTTGCTGCTCCTCAAGTTCTCTGTGATTGATGGCAATGTATTAGCTCACAATCCTTCCAGGTATGGGAATTACATTTATAACCTCAAGAAAATAAGTGACTTTTTGAAAATTATGGAGCTAGTTCATAGCAGGGCACTTGTTATAAGAGGTCTCCAGAATCCTAGGTGGGTATTTTCCCACTATACTGTGGTATCCTTTCAGTACAATTTCGAATTTTACTTGTGAATGGTTAGCTATCTTAATTTTTAGACGTCATCTTATAAAATTATACTTTAAATAGTTCACAGAAGAATTAAAAAGATAGTCATAGATATCTTTTACATTAAAATATTCTTATAGATGAGTAGAAAATACAAATGATTTCAAGTTTTACCTGGATGAGAAATTTGTATATCCAGACGTTAGCGTATATGCAGTTACCAAGGAGGGAATTTAAGATAAGAGCTAAAGGTGACCAAGAAAAAAGAAAGAAGACTCAAATTCCTGAAATCAGAAATGGAAGTGGAGACATCATTGTCTATCTTACAAATGAGCTACTGTATGACAGTAATGTATGTATCTTGGGTGAAATGGAAACAGTCCTAGAAAGATACAAATGAGTGAAATTGACTCAAGAATAAATAGAAAATTCTAGTAGATTTCTAACAAGAGACTAAATTGTAATAATAATGTAAAAACTTCCCACAAATAAAATCCAGGACAAGATGGCTTCATTGGTAACTCCTACCAAACAAGAAGAATTAATACCACTTCTTCACAAAATCTTCCAAGAAATTAGAGGGAACACATCACAATTCATTCAGTGAGATCAATATTACTCTGATTAAAAAAAAATAAAAAGAACTGAAAATTAAGACCAATACCTGTTATGAATATAGCCACAAAAATACTCAACAAATTACTAGCAAGTCAAATCCAGCAAAATATAAAAAAGATTATACACCATTACCAGGTGAGATTTATCCCAGGAATGCAAGGTTGGCTTAACAAAAAAGTAAATTAATGTAATATGTTACGTCAATAAATAAAATAAAACATATGATCATCTCAATAGGCACAGAAAAATCACTTGACCAAATTTAACACCCATTTATGAATATTCAAACAATGGCAACAATAGGAGAACTTCTTCAAAATGATAAAGTCTATCTATGAAAAATTCATAGCTAATATCATTGTTAATTTTGAAAGACTGGATACTTTCCCCCAAAGATGAGGAAAAATACAAGGATGTCCACTCCTACCACTTCTATTTGTGATTGTCCTGGAGGTTCTAGTCGGGGCACTTAGGCAGGAAACACACATACACACTTACACCTTGAGAATCATTACTGGCTGGTGATCCATTACCAGTTACTTATGGGATTGTCATCCCTCTCAAGTGTCTTGGAATAAAAACAAATGACAGTCATCATAATACACGAGACCCAAGGTCTCTTCTGCCCATGTGGCTCTACGAACGCAGAGCTCCTTTCCTTTGGGGTGCCCAGAAGTGGAATCTCAGTGACATGCCATTTTGCCTCTGACTTTTCTGACTTTGAAACAGGAGTCTGAGACCTTACTGCATGGCTGCCGTCTTTAGGAAACCCTTAGACTCCACTTGGGCAGAACTCTCTTAGGACCTTTCTCAGGATATAGGCGGATTCACCACTAATTCCTATTTAGTCACAGTTGTCACTCCCATAGAAACACATTTTCAGTCATTCCCAGTCACTCCTGGGCGTGGGATATAAAACCCGATGTGTATCTACTACTTGTTCCTCTAACCTCATGCCCTACTGTCCTCCGAAACTCTTTGCCCAACCTGCTAAATTCCACGCCCTTTCCATAGACTGTGTTCTCTCACACAGCTGTGCCTTCCCCTGTGCTAGCTCTTCTTTCTGGAAAAGTTCTCTCCACTTGTACCCTCCCTAATTCTTATTTGTCCTTCAAGGCCCTACCTACCCTACCCGGGCTGCTCTCCCCTGGGGCTCTGTCTTCTTCTGGGTGAGGATTACCTCCCAGATCCTTTACAAACCTGTTAACTTACTTTCCTGTTTCCGTTCTACACTTTCATCTCCTACAAACTCTGCATCTCCAGAGTCTAGCATATTATTTAGCATAAACCATAGATGCTCGAAAGTATGTGCTGAATTGATAGCGATAGTTAGATGGCCTCATGGTGACACCGATCCAGTGATAACTCCCCTTCAAGGTGTACCTTCATCCTAGGGATCTATTTTTTCTGAATTTGCCTTGTCCTGGGGACCTGGTTGAGACATTGTCAGAAGTAGGAGCCTAAGCTTCTTATTTTAGTTAAGCTGTGAAAAGAACATACTCTACCCATCGACCTTGACAGATACACCTTTATCACATCAAAAATTGAAAACACTTAAAGCTCTGAGTTTTATATGACTAAAGTTAACAAAATTTCAAAAATAATTGAATATAATTACTGTGCAAGTTTGGGTGTTCTGCTGAAGGATTGGCAATGGAGTTAAATCCTCACTTAATGAAAATAGGAATAAAAATAGGAAAATACGCCAGGCTTGGTGACAAGCACTGCTTCCACCCGCTGCTTACTTCCAGACTGAAGTCTCCTGCGGGCACCTGCATCGAATCCACGAACCTGGGTCAGGGCTACACGTCTGTGCAGGGGGTGCTAGGAAGCCGCCTCCTGGCCTCTGCCTGGAGATCAAGAGGTGGCCGGTTCCCTCACACGGGGAGGGTCTTCAGAAGGTGCTCAGTGGTGAGAAAACGTGACAGATATCCTTTACGGAAGACAGACAAGAGGCTTTGCTAAGTGAGTGGATGTGTGTGTGATGCCACGATAGTGGGATTACACAGAGGAGGCTGAACAGTTTCCTTTGTGCTTCTCTTACAGCTTGGTGGTGATGTGGGGACATTATTCTGTTCGTACCTGTTAGAAGGGAGAATGTTTGAAGATGCTTGTTGTAAAATCAAGGATTTTAAAATGTAGGTGGTGTTAATATGTACTTGTTTCCCCACTAAGAGTTGATACTGCGATAGTCTTTGTTGGTCCAAGGAGGGACACAGCAAGGATGAGCTCCAGCAGGAAAACATACAAAGGCTGAAGGTCATATAGTTAATTGCAGAAAACACCATTGCTTCCTAACGCTTTCACATAAATATGTAAATATGAGCGTGTGAAAACTGACCTAAGGAAACTGGCAGCAGTCACTTTTATTAAAATACTAAAGTCAAGAGAATATAATTTTATGTATCAAATGTTAACACATTCAACCATTCATACATTCATTCAATCAAAATTATTTAGTGCCATGAAAAACAGTAACAGACAGGCTGGCGAGATCCTTGTTTTCATGAAACTTAATCTAGTGAAGAACACAGACAGTAAGTGTGAAAAAACCAAAATAATGCGGGGCAGTGTTAGGGCCTCTGACAAAAGCAGTGGGGTTTGGTGTGGAGGGGCTCTCACGAGTGGGGCCTCTGAAATCAAAGCACAGATAAACTCTCTAAAATGCAAGAGACGTTGCTGTTAGTTCAGAAATCATGGGTGTGTGTGTGTGTGTGTGTGTGTGTGTGTGTGTGATGTTTTAGGTAGGTTTGTATCACTTCTCAAGGAGAATAATTCTCTGATCATAAACTTTAGACCTGTGTCTCAGGACAACACTAAAATTCAACCTTTTGGTAAGTGATGTATTATTTCTATCTGATCCACAGAATAGAGAGGTAGAAGGCATCGTAAGCGGGGTAGCGGGGAGGCGCGGCCGCTGAACCTCTGACCCGCTTCAGGACAGAGCTGCTCTTTACCAGCAGCGAACACCAGGCTCACACACCCTGGAACCAAGTCCCTAAGGCGAGAGCCCGAAGCCTGTGTTGGGCTTTTGCACAGCTAAGGCCACTTCCTCCCCCCGTAAAAGCCAAATGAGTACACGTGTTGTGAGGCAGATGTAGGGACCGACGTGTGCGCGTAACTCACGGAGAATGGACGCGTCTGTGCATCTGGGTCCAGAGGACCAGAGCTTTGCGACAGGCGGGCTTGAGGCCGCGGAGGCGAGGTCCCCGCCGCAGCCTGGGGGCTGTCGGTGTGCCGGGCCCCGCGTCTCCAGCGACGTATCGGTAGCTGTTTGTACTTGCAGCTTCTGAGCCCTGGCCACGGGAGATGGTTCGTATTATATGTAATGGTTGCTGATCTAACATCTGGCAAGTGCGAGAGCTCTGCTCCTGGCGGTGTGGCGGGGCCCTCAGCCCGGCGCTCCCTCACCGCTGCGGCCTCCAGCCCCGAGCGGCTGTGGTCACATTGCAAGAATGTGACAGTTGGACTGTAGTTTCAGTCCTGCTCAGTTTCTTTGTAAATGATTTATAAGCCCAACTTGAAAAAAATCTATCTTTAAATAAGTTGCTGCATCGGAGTTATGTTCAACACATAGGATTCCTATTACACATAATTCTATTATTACTAGTTATGGCACAGTCCTAACAAAGTCTGTGAATTATAAAAATATGGCAACTTTTTTTTTGCATTTAAGGATAAATGGTGTTCAAGAGAACAGACTACCAAAGGAAAAGGTACAATAACAAAAGTTTCCACATATAAAGCCCACAGACTTTACTGCAAGTATGCTGGTGGTAATCTCCCTGAATTTTTAAGACAGTGGCCCATTTAAACGGGCTTTGTCCAAAGCTCACTGCTTTCATTTACTTACTGAAGGACAAGCCAGAGTTGAATTAAAAAGTGGATCATTGCTCTGATATAATGAGTGTGGTTTGTCCATGATTAATAAAAACCTCTATTAGTATAATTTGTAGAATATGAAGTCATTTTATGGGACATTTAAGATACACATACCCAAAAATATGTTGGTGGAATTTTTTTTTTACTTCAGAGATGATATTATTTCTAAATACGTGCCCACTTTTAAAGGGACGGTATATATTATTTTGGAAAATAGAAAATATACGTGAACAAAACAAAGCAGACGAACAAATGGGAAAAGCAAAAGCTCTTAGTTATTAGGTGCTCACACCTGGAAGTAAGCGCTGTTGACATGTTAATGATTAAACTTTGAGATTTTTTTTCCTGAACGTGTGTATATAACACATGCATATGTACGTAGGAATATGAGATGCTATTGCAGATACTGGCTTTTAGTCTAATTTGTCAAGTAATCAGCTTTGATGTCTGCGTCTAGTTCTCATCCGTGGCTGCCCCGTGGTTCGTGTAGTCAGCCTTCTGGTGCTGCATTCAGACTGCTTCTCATTGTTTTGCTGGGACGTACACCTAGGAGATGCATTTTTATACCTGTGTGGTTATTTCCCTACAATAATTTTCAGAGGTGTAATTGCTGAGTCAGTTCCCTCACTTTTTAAACAGCTTTTGATAAATATTGCCAAATTTTCTCCAAAAACGTAGGGCCAACTTATATATCTGCTAGTAGAGTGTGAAGAAACTGTCTACATCAAAAAATAAAAATTATTATTTTAAAAATATTTGTTAGCCCAGGTCACAGGCCTATGCCCAAACTTTAAGGACCTAGGAGAGAGAGTAACTTACAGTTTCCATTCTTGTGAATGGAGTTCCTCATTTTTGCCTCCACAACTCACGAAGGGGCTTCTCCAAAGCAGAAAGAGTCTCAGTTCTTAGACAGCAAGAAAGGGAACTGTGCTTAGTATCTTGGGCATGTATTTCATTTTTCTGTGAATTATTTGTGCACCCTTTAAATTATTTTTTTCAGTAAAATACCTTTTTTTTGGGCTTTCCTGGTGGCACAGTGGTTAAGAATCCGCCTGCCAATGCAGGGGACATGGGTCCAAGCCCTGGTCCGGGAAGATCCCACATGCCACGGAGCAACTAAGCCCATGCGCCACAACTACTGAGGCTGTGCTCTAGGGCTCACGTGCCACAACTACTGAGCCTGTGTGCCACAACTACTGAAGCCTGTGCGCCTAGAGCCTGTGCTCCGTAACAAGAGAAGCCACTGCAGTGAGAAGCCCGTGCACTGCAACAAAGAGTATCCCCTGTTTGCTGCAACTAGAGAAAGCCTGTGTGCAGCAACAAAGACCCAATGCAGCCAAAAATTAAAAAAAAACAAACCTTTTTTTCTCTTTAACTATTAACCTCTTTCCATATGTGACCAATATTTTTTCTCAATTTATGATATTTAAAAAAATTCCAACATCTGTTTTTTTTATTAGACTTAGGAGAACTGCCCCCAAGATTACATATTCATTGATATTTCCCTAATTTTGTTTCATATTTACATACTTTGTTCTTATACATTTTTAATTTTATTTAAAATATAATCCTTGTGGATTATATTTGTACGTATAGTATGAGGTAAGGCTATTACCCATTTATTTTTCTTCTAGAGGATTATCTAGGTACCCCAATTACTGATCATTTATTTCTTACTGATTTAAAATTCCAAATCCTTCATATAATATTCTTGGGTCTGTTATTTAACATTATTTTCCATTCTAACACAATCCACCGATTTTGATTATGTAGCTTTATAATAACTATTCCTCAGTATCCTTTTAAAAACATTTTACTTAGTTGTTCTTTAAAAATAATTTTATTATGCAAAGTTCCAAATATATCTAAAAGTCGGGAGAAAGCTCTAATGAACCCACTTACCATGGCCGGCTACAAGTTTATCAACACTGAAGCAGTCTATTGATATTGTTTATTCCAACCCCTAACCTCAAGATCATTTTGAAGCAAATCCCAGATGTTATTTCATCTGTAAATATTTTAGTGTGTATTTTTATTAGATATTTTTATTGAGGTACAATTTACATGACTTAAAAGTCATCATTTTCAACTGTGCAATTCAGCTGGTTTGAGCATTTTTGTATATTGTACAACTATCACCACCCATCTGTTCCAAAACATTTTTATCATCCCCCAAAGAGGCCCGATACCTATTATAATCAGTGTCAATTCCGGCACCCCCAACCCCCTGGCAGCCACTAATCTACTTCTGGCTCTTTGGCTTTGCTTTCTCTGAATATTTCATATAAATGGAATCTTACAGTATATGTCCTTTGTGTCTGGTCCTCTTCATTTAGCATGATGTTTTCAAGATTGTATCAGTGTTTCATTCCTTTTTATGGCTGAAAAATATTCCAGTATTCATATACCACATTTTGCTTATATATTCATCTGTTGATGGATTTTTGTGTTGTTTCTACTTTATGACTATAACAAATAATGCTGCTGTGAAGAATCATATACAAGTTTTTCTCTAAGCATATCTTTTCATTTCTCTTGTGTGCATATGTAGGAGTGAAACTTCTCAGTCATATGGTAATTCTAGTTTTAGAAAGTTTGAGGAACTGCCAAACTTTTATACAGTGGCTGCATTATTTTAAATTCCTATAGCAATGTGAAAGGCTCCTGATTTTTCCACATCTTTGCCAACACTTATTATTTTCTGTTTTCTTTTTTTTATATCTATTCTAGTGGGTGTGAATGGTATCTCATAGTTCTTATTTGCATTTTCCTAGAGATTAATGATGTTGAACACCTTCTCATGTGCTGGTTGGCCATCTGTATATCTCTATGTCCTTTCTGGAGAAATTCCTTCCTTTGGAGATATTCTATTCCAATTCTATTCCAATTCTTTGGAGAAATTTTATTTAAGTCCTTTGTCCATTTTTAAACTGGGTCATTTGACATAAATTGTTTCATTTTAATATTTCGTTATATATCCTGGATATTGGACCTTTATCAGATATTTAACTGGCAACTATTTCCTCCCATTCTGTGGGCTGTCTTTTTACTTTCTTTATAAAATTCTTTAATACACAAAAATCTTTCATTTTAATGAAGTTCAATTTGTCTTTTTTTCTTTGGGTGCCTGTGGTTTAGGTGTCATATCAAAGGATCATTTGCCAAAACCAAAATTATAAAAATGTACCCCTGTGTTTTCTTCTAAGAGTTTTGTAGTATTAGCGCTGACATTTAGATCTTTGATTCATTTTGAATTAATTTTTCCCTATGGTGTGAGGTAGGGATCCAAATCCATTTTTTGGCTCGGGGATATGCAGTCATCCCGTACTGTTTGTTGAAAGGATGATTCTTTTCCTCCATTGAATGGTCTTGGAAACCTTGTCAAAAATCAGTTGACCATTGATTATGAGTATATTTTGGGGCTCTCAGTTCTATTCCATTGTTTTAAATATCTATCCCTATCCCACTACCACACTGTCTTGGTTACTGTAGCTTTGTAGTAAGTTTTGAAATTGAGAAGTGTGAGTCTTCCAACTTTGTCCTTTTTCAGGATTGTTTTGGCTATTCGGGTCCCTTGCATTTCATATGAGTTTTAGGATCAGGTTGTACTTTTGTGCATAAAAAGAAATTGGAATTTTGATAAGGATTGCATTTAATCTCTAGTTCAATTTTGGGGGTATTTGTATTGTAACAATATTGTTTTCCATACCATGAATACGGGATGTTGCTTTATTTATTTATTTATTTTTATGGATCGTATGGTAGTTTTATTTTTAATTGTTTGAGGAACCTCCATAGTAGCTGTACCAATTTAGAATACCACCAACAGTGCATGAGGTTTCCCTTTTCTCCACATCTTCACCAACACTTATTATTTGTTGTTTTTTTGATAATAGCCATTCTGAGAGGTGTGAGGTGGTATCTCATTGTTGTTTTGATTTGTATTTGCCTGATGATTTGTGATACTAAGCATCTTTTCATGTGTCTGTTGGCCATCAGTATGTCTTCTTTGGAAAATGTTTATTCAGGTCCTCTGCCCATTTTTTAATCGGGCTGTTTTTTCTTTTGATGTTGAGTTGTATGTGTTCTTTGTACATTTTTGGTATTAACCCCTTATTGGAAATATCTTTTGCAAATATCTTCTCCCATTCAGTAGGCGACTTTTTCATTTTGTTTATAGTTTCCTTTGCTGTGCAAAAACTTTTTAGTTTGATACAGTCCCATTTGTTTTTTTTTTGCTTTTGTTTCCCTTGCCTGAAGAGACATATCCAAAAAAATATTGCTAAGACTTATTTAAAAGAGAGAGGGCTTCCCTGGTGGCACAGTGGTTGAGAATCCTCCTGCTGATGCAGGAGACACGGGTTCGTGCCCTGGTCCGGGAAGATCCCACATGCCGCGGAGCAACTAAGCCCGTGAGCCATGGCCGCTGAGCCTGTGCGTCCAGAGCCTGTGCTCCGCAACGGGAGAGGCCACAACAGTGAGAGGCCCGCATACCGCAAAAAAAAAAAAAAAAAAAAAAGAGAGAACTGCCTATGTTTTCTTCTGGGAGTTTTATGGTTTTAGGCCTTATATTTAAGTCTTTAATCCATTTTGAGTTTATTTTTGTATATGGTGTGAAAAAGTAGTACAGTTTTATTCTCTTTCTATTTATTTAGATCTTATTTAATACAACAGTGTTCCGTAGTTTTCACTGTAAAAGTCATGCACATCTTTTGTTAAATTAATTCTAATGGATAAGCTAATTGTTAAACTAATTAATAAAACTAGTATTTTTTTCTTTTTGATGCTATTTTAAATTGAATTGTTTTCTTAATTTAATTTCAGAATGTTCACTACTAGTACATAGAAATGCAACTAATTTTTGTATATCCATCTAGTATGCTGAAACCTGGCTGACCTAGTTTATTAGCTATAATAGATATTTTTAATGGATTTTTGAACTTTCAGTATATAAGCTCATGCCATGTGCAAATAGAGATAGCTTTGTGTCTTCTTTTCCATTGTAGATGGCTTTTATTTCTTTTTCTTATCTAACTGTTCTGGCTGTAACCTCCAGTAAAATGTTGTATAGAAATTATGAGAGCAGACATCCTTGTCATGTTCCAGATCTTAGACAAAAGTGTTCAGTCTTTCACCGTGAAGTATGACGTTAGGGGCTTCTCTGGTGGCACAGTGGTTAAGAATCTGCCTGCCAGTGCAGGGGACATGGGTTCGAGTCGTGGTTGGGGAAGATCCCACATGCTGCAGAGCAACTAAGCCCGTGCACCACGATTACTGAGCCTGCGCTCTAGAGCCTGCGAGCCACAACTACTGAAGCTCGCGTGTCTAGAGGATGTGCTCTGCAACAAGAGAAGCCACCACAACGAGAAGCCCACGGACCGCAACAAAGAGTAGCCCCCACTCGCCACAACTAGAGAAAGCCCATGTGCAGCAACAAAGACCCAATGCAGCCAAAAATAAATAAATAAATAAATAAATTTTTTTTAAAAGTATGATGTTAGCTGTGAATTTTTCATAAATGGCCTCTATCAGGTAGAGGAAGTCTCCTCTATTTCTAGTCTGTTGAACGTTTTTATCATGAAAGGGTGTTGCATTTTTTTCAATTTTTTTCTGCATCTATTGAGATGATCATATGTTTATTCTATTGATATGATGTATTACATGAATTTATTTTTCTATGTTCTACTAACTGGGATAAATCTCACTTGATTATAATGTATAACCCTTTTTATATGTTGTTGCATTCAGTTCTCCTGTATTTTGTTGAGGATTTTTGCCTCTATATAAGGGATATTGCTCTATAATTCCCTTTCCTTGTGATGTCATTGTCTGGCTTTTGTATCAGAGAAATACTGGCCTCATAGAATGAGGTATAGAGCGTTCACTTCTCTTCTGTTTTTTTGGAAAATTTGAGATGACTGGTATTAATTCTTCTTTATATTTTTAGCAGAATTCACCAATAAATATATTGAGTCCTCAGTGTTTCTTTGTTGGAAGTTGTAATTATCATCATCATCATCATCACTCAGTCTTCTTAGTTAATAGGGTCTATTACTTCTTGAATCAGTTTTGGTAGTTTGTGCATTTATAGGAATTGTTCCATTTCATCCAGGCTATCTGATTTGTTGGCATACAAATGTTCATGGTATTCCCTTACAGCCTTTTTCATTTCTGTAAGGTCAGCATAATGTCTCCTCTTTCACTCCTTAGTTTGTGTCTTCTCTCTCTCTTTTGCTTTTTTTCTCTCATTGCTTGCCCATCAACATAGATTTATATTTATTATTTATAATTATTGCTTTATGTATCTGTCTTTTATATCAGATTAAAAATACAAGGAGTTACAAACAAACATACATTTATTCTTTTATATTTACCTATTTAGTCTCCTTTACTGGTGCTCTTTATTTCTTCATGTGGACTCGAGTTATTCTCTAGTGTCTTTCTATCCAGCCTGCAGGACTCCCTTTAGCATTTGTTGTAGGGTATGTCTGCTCATGACAGACCCTTTTAATTTTTATCTGCAGGTTTCTTAATTTCTCCTTCTTTTTTTTTTTTTTTTTTGGCCACACAGAGTGGCATGCAGGATCTTAGTTCCCTGACTAGGGGTTGAACCTGTGCCCCCTTGCATTGGAAGCACGGAGTTTTAACCACTGGGTCGCCAGGGAAGTCCCCTCTCCTTCATTTTAAAGGGTAGTTTTCCTGGATATAGAGTGGTTGAAACGTTTTTTTTTCTTTCAGCACTTTCAATATGGCACCCCACTGCCTTTTGGAATCCATGGTTTCAGGTGTTAATCTCATTTGTGATCACTTGCACATGATGGATTGCTTCTGTCTTGCTGCTTTCAAGATCATCTCTTTGTTTTTGTCTTTGGATAATTTCATTATGATGTATCTAGGTGTGCATCTATAAATTTATCCTACTTGGAGTTTGTTGAGCTTCTTGAATGTATAGAATAATGGTTTTCATCAAATTTGGGAAGTTTTCAGCTGATATTTTTTGAAATATTATTTCTGATTCGCTCTCTTTCTCCTCGCCTTCTGGGACTCCCGGTATGTGTAATGCTGGTACACCTGGTGGTGACCCACAGGTTTCTGAGGCTCTTCTCCTTTTTCTTCATGCTTTTTCTTTCCAGTCCTCAGATGGGTACTCTGTTGACCTAGCTCAAAGTTCATTGATTCTTCTGCCAACTAGAGTTGCTGTTGAATCCCTCTGGTGAGTTTTTCGTATCAGTTGTTGTACTTTTAATGTCAGAATTTCCATTTCGTTCCTCTTTATAATTTCTCACTCTTTACTGATAATTTCTATTTGGTGAGACATCATTCTCAAACTTTCCTTTAGTTTTTAGGCATAGCTTCCTTTTGCTCCTTGAACATACTTAAAGTCTTGGTCTAGACGGTCCCACGTGTACGCTTCCTCAGGGACAGTTTCTATTGTTTGCCTCCTTTTCTGTGTATGGGTCACACTTTCTTGTTTCCTTGCATGATTCATACTTTTCTTTTTTTGTTGAAAATGGATTATATGAACATTATAAGGTGATCCCTCTAGAAACCAGGTTCTCTCCCCTTCCCAGGATAATTTTTTATTGCTGCTTACAGCAGGCATTTTTATTTGTGTTTTACTGACTTTCTGGATGAGTTCTGTAAATTCTGTTTGTATTATTTGTCATTTATAGTCGTTGAAGTCTCCATACAGTTAACTTAGTTGTCAACTAACGATTGGACAGAGATTTCCTTAAATGTCTGGAACCAAATTATTTCCTAGTCTTTGAACAGGAGCTGTGTGTGTGTGTGTGTGTGTGTGTGTGTGTGTGTGTGTGTGTGTGTGTGTTTGGACACACCTTCACTACTCAGGCAAGAAGTATACAACTCTGTCTTAGCTTCACTCCTTCACTGAGCCTCAAGATCAGAACAGAGGTGAGAACGTAGGTCCTTTTTGGACCTTTCCTGAGCCTGTGCACAGCATAGGCATATGCACAAGGACTTCTCAGTTCCCAAGACTGTGGCAATTCCCTTCTCTAGCCTTTCCTTCCAAGGTTTTTGGTTTGTGCGTTTTTTGCCCCAAATGTCATCTATCATCCGGACAGCAGCAAGGAAAGCATTAGCCTGTAACAATGTTAGACAAATGCTTTAGCACGGGCCGGTTCTGCATCAGGTAAAACAAACACAAGCCTTTTGAGCCAGTCTTCCAGGAAGACATCAGATAGGTCAAAATAAATGATTAAAATTCTTGTAAATGAGGTCTGTTCTGCTCCATCCAGTATAGGAGACGCAGTGAATTATTTTCACGGCTACCACTGAGCGAGGGAGTTGGCAATGGGAATGGGGTGACTCAGACACCAAAAATCTTGTGGTTCTCACCGAGATTCAGCTGTTTTGTTGAGTAAATGCTCTATGGTTCCTGTAACCCTTTGATTAATTTGCCGACTTCTGAAGAAAAGCGAATTCTGACAGTTCAGGCCAATTTTTCATTGCTTTTATGGAGGGGCAGAAGTTGGAGTTTCTTATTTTTCTGCTGCTTTCCTCTTACTCTTGTGATTTGTATCTTCAGCTGAATGTCAGTTATTTATTCATATTGAGGTTTTGACTTGGATTACATTCAATTCATAGATCAATTTTCAGTGCACTGAGATCCTTATAATTTTGAAGATTTCATTCAAGAACATGATATGCTTGTCTGCTTATGTGTCTCTTTGTAAGTTATTTTAAAAGATATAGTTCTTTTACAAATTTTAAGTTTATCCCTTCTTTACTTTTATTTTATTTATTTAAAATATTTATAATAGATAAGTATATAATAAATATGCATGCATATTTATATTTATTTTGTAATAGTGAAATAGTCCATGAAGTCTATTTTTCTGTTATATTTCTTAAGAATATATTGTTGGTATGAGAAAAAGCTGTCAATTAGCAGATAATTCTTTCAGTCAATATTTTTACTCACATGGCATCCTTGAGTTTTTTTTAAGCAAACACACAAAGAGTGATAATTTTGACACCTAATTTCCAAATTTATGCTCCTTATTTTATTCTATTCCAATATTTTATTAGATAACATTCCCAAGTACTATTATATCAGTGTGGTGGTAGCAAGCATTCTTGTTTGATTCTGACATGTTTTAGATGTAGCTTTTAAAATTATAAAACAATAAATTTCTAATGATAGAGAAGTTTCAATAACCATATATATGATATATATGAGTTTAGCAGAAATATCTGCAGAGTTCAAAAATTAAGCGTGCTTCTTCTTGTTGGCTTGAATTTTCTCCCAGTGTTTATAAGTAGAGTCTTGTTTCACTATTATTCTTTCCCCCTTTTCTTTTTTATTGTGAAATATATTGAAGACATGTATATAAAACAAATGTGTACACCTCAGTGATTTATCATTGAGCATTGTTCCAATAGGTACAGAACCTATTTCCATTTCCATATTTCCAATGGATATTTCCTATATCCATTTCTCCAAAAATATATTTGGCATTCTAGCTTTTATGATCATCCCCTCCTTGGCTTTATTTTTAATTTTAAAACCATACATCCCTAAAGCATATATATATTCTTGTTTTTGAACTTTTTATACATGATACACAGTATATTTTCCTTTGTTTTTATACTTACAAATAATGGTATCTTGCACATTCTCACACATGTCTCTGTTGTTTATGTAACTAGGGCAGGAATTGATGGGTCATAGGCTTGTGTATTTTCAACTATAGCAAATAAAGCCAGTTTTCCAAAAATGTTGTGTTGATCTAATGACCTGTCATCCCTGAATGAGATTTTTCAGTAGCTCCATATACTCATCAACACTTAGTGTGTTTTTTCTTAATTAATTAATTTATTTGTTTTTATTTTTGGCTGTGTTGGGTCTTCGTTGCTGTGTGTGGGCTTTCTCTAGTTGTGGCAAGCGGGGGTTACTCTTCATTGTGGTGGGCGGGCTTCTCATTGCGGTGGCTTCTCTTGCTGCGGAGCGCGGGCTCTAGGCGTGCAGGCTCAGTAGCTGTGGCACGTGGGCTCAGTAGTTGTGGCTCTCGGGCTTAGTTGCTCCGCGGCATGTGGGATCCTCCCGGACCAGGGCTCCAACCCATGTCCACTGCATTGGCAGGCGGACTCTCAACCACTTCACCACCAGGGAAGCCCCTCGACGTTAAACTTTAACACATTGCTATTTCTCCATCTATTGAAATGATCATGTGTTTTTTTCTTTTTTTTAAACTAACATTTATTCTTAGAGTAAATCCAACTTGGTTTTAATGTATTACACTTTGAATATACTGAGGGATTTATTTGGATAATAATTTATTTTGCATTTAAAAAATTTATGTTCACAATTGCGTGGGGTATATATATAATATTTTTCTTACAAGACTTTTGTTAGTTTTTCATTGTGTAGGTGTTGATTTTATTGTTTTCTCTCTTAATCCAGCCTGAAGTAAAGGGAGTCTTATCTAGATCTGGAATTTGTCAACAATCAGACTGTGTGGACTGCCAGTTGGCCATCACTTCTTCATTAGTTATCTGTCAAGTAGCTCTGAGATAACAGCTAGAAGCTACTGGGAAATGCACTGTCCAGTGGGGGCTCTGCTGGACAAAAGGGTTTCCCATTTCTTACCTGTGCTCTCAGGCACCTTAATTCTCAGAGTGGTCAGAACAGAGTAAATGTCCAACTCTTTTATTGCTGCATCTGTATCTTTTAGTACAGGACCTGGCAAATAGTAGACCCTTGATGTATAGTAAGTAGGTCTACAAATGACTGACTGACTACATTTTCTAGCACATTTACTGTTAGAGATATTCCTGTAGAACCTCATTTGTAAGTGATGTACTGCTCAAAATGTCCTGTTCTAGTCCTAGACTCTCCTACTTAGGCCTCGTTATTTTCTGGAAGTTGTTGCCTCTGAATAGATGTGAATATGTCAAAGTGGACAAGTTCTTATCAGGGACTGAACAGTGCGGTTCCGAACATAGAATTTTAAAACATGGCTACAAACTATTTGATGCTTCTTTCATGAAGAGGCGAGTGCCTGGCCCTTCCTTATGAATCTGGGTGTTCTTATGACTGTTTTGACCAAAGATGCATGACCAGAAGATCCATATGCTTTCTAAGGCCCAGCATGGAAGCCCATCCAGCTTCTACTCTGTCCGCTAGAATGTTTGCTCTTGGATTCTGAGCCCTGCCGCGGAAGCCTCGCCAGGCCAAGGTTACCACCCTGCAGAGGCTGTGTCGGTGCCCCTT
The DNA here is from genome assembly GCF_026419965.1 of Kogia breviceps. Lineage (NCBI taxonomy): Eukaryota > Metazoa > Chordata > Mammalia > Artiodactyla > Physeteridae > Kogia > Kogia breviceps. The sequence goes on along the minus strand of NC_081322.1, from coordinate 91,020,947 downwards.
CAGCAGCACAGCTGAGCCCAGCAGGTGACAGCCACCAGTGCAACGTGGACCAGAGGGGTCCCCCACTGGACTTGCCCGGCTTCTGACCCACAAAACCAGGAAATATAAGAAAATGGGTATTATTTTAAACGGCTAAGTTTTGGGGTAGCTTGTAATGCAACAATTGGAACATCTTTGGATATTTTTTCACATATTCTTTATTTCGTGAAGATATGTTTTCTTAGTCTATTTCCATTTCCTTTTGAGTTGGTGGTGATTTTGTCCATATTTTGGCATTCCCATTTCTTAGTTTTTTTACACTGTCTCTTTTCTTTCTCTTAATAGACGTTTTAAGATGAAGAGACTGTGATGGGCCTACTAGGCAGGCACCGATTTTTCCATATTTTCTCTTGAAACAGCGAACATGACCTTCTGTGAATATAAACTCAAAGGTGATTCAAGCCATTATTATATCTAATATTTTAAAAAGCAAAAACAGACAGATGGTTCTATTGCATCCAGTATTGCAATGCTCATGTTTGCAGGCTTTAAACAAGTTTTAAATAGCATAAGTAACATCTGCTTGTGTGCAGTCTGGAAAGCCAGTGTGATTTCTTGACAGTCTCTTGCTAGCTGTTATTACACATTTCTTTGCCTTACTAATTCTGTTTTCCTCTACAATAAAGCAGCTAAATGGAATAACAGAATTTGAAGTTCCTTCTGGGATCCGTGATTATACTTCTCTTTTGTTAACTCGTTCGATTTTAAAATTTAATTTAACTTTTTGGTCATCTAAGAGATCACATTATGAGTAGGTTTTGAAATGTTTGACTTTTTAATTCTGCCTTTCCTGCATTAAAATAATCTAAACAATTGATTGACTTTGTGAACTAGAACACAAAGCTAATGCCTTAGGTAAAACCTCTCATAGACCCTACGGGAAAGAGTAAGGAAAAGGACCCACCATCAGCTTGACCCTTGAATTGAATTGTTAGTTTCAGGAAGACAGTGTAAGTTGTTTATAGTGAAAGCTTCCTGTTAGTATTTGTGTTGTTTTGTTTTTCTTTTCTTTTAAGCAAGAATATTAGGTGTGAACTGCTAACGACTAAAACTTGACGTTTGGTTTTTTCCTTCCATCAGGGCAAACAAGCAGCCAGGAGAAGTAGAAGAATTAATATTGGATAATTTAATAATTTTTAAAAACTGAAACCACAGAATAACTTGCTTTGTTAATTTAACAATAATATATTACAAGAGAAATGACTTGCTTAAACTTACCATTGGAAGCTTGAACAGTTGATACTAGAGAATCCACTTACAGTTCCATTTCTGTTATCAGTTTACCTTAAAGAAAAGTCCCCTGAGTGAGACCTGGGGATAATTACATTCTGCTGAGCTGCTGATTCCAGGGTGAAGAACTCTAAAAACTACAACGGTTAGGAATTTACTTCAGTTCCATTTAAAGTTGAAATCGCATTTTGTTGTCTAAAGGCAAAGTATTGGATTACCAAAGTGGAGTTTGACAAAACAATGAGCTATTGACATTGGAAGGGCAATTTTAAAACGTATATTGTGTCAGTCCTGCTTCTTTATGTAGAAGGAAATAGCATATTCTGTAAATGCCCGGCAAAGCTATTTTTGCCATAATTTGGACTGAAGGCCTTTGAAATAGATAATGTGAACGGCCACCTGTAGACATAGGCTGTGGTGAGGACCCTGACCAGGCCCTGCCTTCCCGCCCTGTGGCCGTGGTTCGCTTTGTTTAAGACTAGGAAGCAGGAAGTTATCCACCCATATCCATCCACACATTTTTCTGTGAATGACAGTTTAAGACCATGTAAGATGATGACAGATACAGGCATTAACTAAAAATACTAAGTATAATTTGGGGACTAAGGTGGTACCTAGAGCAAAGGTTAGAAAACGTTTTTTTTTTTGGTGAAGGACCAGATAGAAACTATTTTAGGTGTGGGCCAGGAGGAAAATTGAGGATATTACGGATGAACTTACATAATAAGAAAGGAAAGGAAACAAATCTCAACAATGCTTTCACTAACGACTTTCAAAATATAATTATAAAATTGAGTGCAATTTTTTTTTTTTTTTTTTTTTTGCGGTACGCCGGCCTCTCACTGCTGCGGCCTCTCCCGTCGAGGAGCACAGGCTCCGGACGCGCAGGCTCAGCGGCCACGGCTCACGGGCCCAGCCGCTCCGCGGCACGTGGGATCCTCCCGGACCGGGGCACGAACCCGCGTCCCCTGCATCGGCAGGCGGACTCCCAGCCACTGCGCCACCAGGGAAGCCCTGAGTGCAATTTTTTTGTTGTAATACAGATCTGCAGATGAGAAGAATGAAATATTTTGGGGGAGGGGTAATATATTATTTAATTGGGGTTCAAAGTTAACATTCCTCATATCAAAACTAATTGCAAATGCTCATCTGTTAATGCTTATCTGTAATGAAATTCTACATATTTCATCGTTGAACATTTCTTTTCACACAGATAGGTATTAGCAAACACTGATATCAAACCACAAGTATTTGATTTTAATTGAGCATATTCATTCCTTGGCAAGTAGTCATAGAATTCCATTAGATTTTACTCTGGATATTTGTCTGTTAATATTTCATTAAGTTGCAGATTAATCACCTTCCGTTGAAGGTTAGGTAGGAGCTCTTAACATGCAGCTAAATGGACTTTGAAATGTGGACATTTCTTCTGCCCTGCTGGACCCGTTACTATAGTCTGAGCTTGGGAAATATGTCTGCTTCAAATGTATATGGGAATGGAGATCTCACTTCTTGTTTTGACTTCTGACAGCACGGGAAATGTACAAACCCTCTGTTACTTTCGAGTCAAACATCAGTTGTCATCAAAATGACTTTAGTGCAGTATAACTTTTGCATGTAAGTATTGTTTTGCCTTGTAATTTTAGATTGAATTTATCAAGACACAGTATCAAGCTGATTCCACAGTTCTTCAGCGTTTGATAAAAATGGTGGAAGGCAGTTCTCATGAAGAAAACTGTCTCTGCCTTGAACTCAGCAGCTGCAGTAGAGCTTTACCGGTGCCGAGTTGCTGGGCTGCTGTGCGGTGAGCAGTTCAGTGCTCAGCTTGTATTTCTTTTTTTTTTTCGGGCCTCTCACTGTTGTGGCCTCTCCCGTTGCGGAGCACAGGCTCCGGACGCGCAGGCTCAGCGGCCACGGCTCACGGGCCCAGCCGCTCCGCGGCACGTGGGATCTTCCCGGACCGGGGCACGAACCCGCGTCCCCTGCATCGGCAGGCGGACCCTCAACCACTGCGCCACCAGGGAAGCCCTCAGCTTGTATTTCTGACACACTTCACAGCCCCGGGGAAGGTTAGAGCATTCAAACCCACGTTGTCACTGCGGGTTGCACCAGGCGGGGTAGATCAACATACCTTCTGCAAAGTAGGTAATAAATAGCCCAAGCTTCACACACTTTACCTTCTCAAAAGTGTTGTCAAGCTTTTCCCTCCACAGGTTTTACCACCAGCAGTTATAACCCATCTCAGTGGATTCCACTTCAGGTTGTACCAAATCCATGTTTTCCTCAGCTTCTTTTGAAATATTCTCATCTGTAGTTGATCCAGGCTGACTCTTGACTGAGACTAATTCTTCAGTCACTTTGAATTACTGACTTCATAAGTCAACAACATCTGAGAAAATATCATCAGTAACATTTGTTGACTCGTCAGGAGTCCAGGAACAGCTCTTGAGATAGTTTTCCTTGTTGTTAGTGAACTGTTGATGTTGCCACAGCGGCCTCAATTCTTCAACATCCTTGAGTCCAAAGGCTAACAATCTTCCGTGAGCTTATTTGCTGGGGCCCATTTCCGTGGCTGCTGCAATCGACCGTGATCTACTTAACTCACAATTGGTTAATCGTTCTGCTTCGTTGAGATATTTTCGCTTTAAACTTTCCTCCTTTTCTGACCAGGCCGTCTGTGAGTTCTGATGAGCCTCAGTCTGGCCTGTGGGGGGACGAGGCATCCTTTGGGCCCAGCTTGAGTGTCATGGCCAAACAAGCACGACGCTGTAATGGTTCTGTAACACAACTATCCACACACCCCCACACCCCAATCTGGCTCACTGAGTCCACTTTTCTTGTTTTGACAAGGAAATAGAACGTCATGGTACGGACGGAGGGGGGGGGTCTTGAAACGCTGCCAGTTGCTATTGCACCACGTGGCGTGTGGTGCAATAAGTACAACGCGAGCCGTGGGACCCACATCAGGTGCCACCACAGCCACCCCCTCTGCATCACGGCAGCAAGTATCCACTGACAACATGGGAGCACGTGGATGTGACTCTCTTTGCGGACACTGGAATTTGAACTTCACGCCATTTTCGTGGGTTACAAAGTATTCCCTAATGTTTTTCAACCACTTGGAAACGTAAAAGGGGCTCTTAGCTCACTGGCCTGTACAAAAGCAGGCGGTGAGCAGGGCTGCTTCCCGAGCCCAGTTTGCGGACTCACAGAGGAAAGTCGCAGAGAAGTCAGGTGCAGTTTGCAGTTAGCAAATGGGGAGGAGAGGACTCCATCCTGGATGAAGGGTCCAGGAGCTTGACCTGGTGTCACACACGCTCTGGTTATGCACCCATGTCCGCCTTCATCCAGCTAAAGGTCAGAATTGTAGGAAGTGTGAAGGGTGGAGCTTGCAGGGGGCACCTCCGTTCTGCATCGCTCGCCCACTTGCGGGCCCACCGTGAGCCTGCAGGCTGTGGGCGTTCCTGCTGCGGCCTGAGCGTCTCACGGACACGCTGCCTCTGCCTTTCTCCCCTTCCACCTCCTCTCAATAGGTCAGGTCAGAAAAAGGGCAAGAAAGGAGGAAAACACGCTGCTTTGGGGTTACACATCTAATTTTGTGTATGCCTTATTCTTAACCAAGTCTGTTAAGGAAGAAGTTCAGAGACCCAAGGTAGAATTTGGAAAATCAAATCTTAAATGGAAAGAACAGTGTTTTTCAGAATTCAAACTCTTTTAATTTTTTAAAAAATCATAAATAATTTAAAAAGTTATGTTTACTTTGATGTTATTTACATCATTAGAAATGTAAGCAGTGTTGTTTGAACTAAATTCTAATCCATGCAGAGATGCAATAAATGCAGAGTTAATGTGCTGCATAGTAAGATATTTTTAAAGTCCATGGGCCTCAGTAAGTGATAAAGACACGTTTTCAGAATATTAAGTTAATGCGTGGAGTCTGAATCAAAGCAGAAGAGCAGTGTGGAAGCAGTCCGGCCAGTGCCCCACGTGCACCCCAGGCTAGAAAGGGCACACCTGGTCTACAGTATCCACTGCACTTCTGTACAGTCTAGCAATGCAAGGTACCGGAAGACTCAGTGTAACAGAGGCGTACTTTCTGAAGATGATAACTGTAGGTGTTTTTACCTACTCTACCTATGTTTGCCTGTACCACTGCATTCCAATCCTGTGAATGTGCTTCTGTAAACTCACTGGGCCCTGCTTCCTCTTTTAAGTCTTGGAATCACTGCATTTGCCCTCATTCAAGCAGGCTTGCTGTTCATTTGGTACAATGTTCTGATTTCTTTGTGCTTCCAGACAGCAATTATGAGGAGAGGCAGGGTTTAGAGATTATAATTCAGACATTTGGAAAACTTCTTACTATTGTCTGTTCAGATAGGCACCAACAAGACCCTCGAATTTTCTTTTTGATCACTTACTTCGAGTCCTGTCAGCATGTGAATGGGTTAGAATTTGCAGTTGCTTAGTGTCTCTTATGCAGGGCAGAGGACTGTGATGGCACGCGGATTGTTGCGTGCGTTCTGATGATTGTGTCTCCCTGGAAATTACAGACGTCGTGGTGTGTGCCAGTTTTCTTCCATCAGAGGGAAACGTGACTAAAGTGGAAAAATTAGTGCTTGGACGTCCTCCAGGTGTAGCTTCTAAAATTGCAGCATTTCAACTTTTAGCTCAGATGAAATACCGCACATTTGCAGAGAAATTGCGATTGCACTGAAGACGGGAAGATGTTCTAAAAGTGCAGATACACCATAGGGTTAATTTATGGAAGCTCTGTCTGTCAGTTTAACAGCTTGCAAGGTGTTAGTAGCATTTACATGCTCCATGTAAACGCAGCGCCTAAGGCGGTGTCTGGGTGGCAGTGCCGCGGAGCCCAGCGGTTCTTCGGGTGTGGTCCCTGGACCAGCAGCCTCAGCGTCATTCAGGAACTTGTCAGATGCAGACTCCTCCCACCACCCCGCCCCCTGCCCTGTCCTACCGAATCACAACACCTGGGGGCGGGGCCCAGCGCTCCCTCCGTAAGGAGCTCTCAAACTGATTCGGCTCGCACAGCGTCCGAGGGCCACCGGTGCGATGCTTAGGGGACTGGGTCTGTCAGTGCTTCTCAGACTTCAGTGCCTTCAGAGAACCTGAGATCCTTGAAGACACAGGTCTGATTCAACGGATCTGGGTGGGCCAGGACGCTGCCCTTCTAACAAGCTCACGAGCGATGTTCACTGCGGCTGGTCCAGGGAGATGCCTGGGCCGGGGGGTGCCGGCCGTCTGCTTGGGGCTGAGTATCAGCTCTGCCCTGCGACCCACCGCCTAGATGGTCCGCGTCCTGCGGTCAGTGTGTATGTGCGTCTGAAGGAAGGGCTGTTGCTGCTGCCGCCCCAGTGGGCTGAGGTTGGTGGCTTCATACAGGTGGCCGCGGGCACACCAGGGAAATCACTCAACATGAACTTTCTCTCTCCGTCCAGAGAGACCCCCTGAATGGAGCTAGATCTTGACAATTAGCAAGTGATTTTTAACTGACTGGAACTTATCATTATCTTAAGAAGACTCTACAATAACTTGACTAGCAAAGTTAAGGCGGATACATTTTTATATAATCGGTATTCGTTGCCATAGGAAAATTTGCTCAACTGTAGCCTGGTCATTGTCACATGCAACCCCATGTGCCACTTATTTTGAGGAATGACAGCCAAGTAATACTGTCTTTGTTGATAGATCTCATCTCAGGATCTCTGGCAAATTACGCGGAAAGTAGAAGATGAAGTTTTCATTTCTTTTGTAGAAACCCTAAGCCTAAAATAATTGATTTTTATAAAAGCTTTGAGAGGATGTTAAGAGTGGGTAACAATATACCTTCATCTAAGACAGAAGCCTGCTACGCTTCCCAATATTATGAATGTATTCTAATATACATCAAAGTTGAAAGAGTTTCTCGGTAAGCAGTTGAATTCCCATTATTTCCATTGTGGGATTAATATTTTACCACATTGCTTTATCACGTAACTGTCCATCTATCGTTCTCTTTATCCACCCAGTAACCTGTCTGATTTTTGATGCATTTCAAAATAAACTTGACACATCAGAACACTTCCTGCCAATACCTCAGTATCTATACTTTTAACCAGTTACTACCATTTTAAACTAGAATTTTGTCCCACTTATTGGCAAACCTTCCTTTTACAGGCATAGGAGCCCAGCATGCTACACCAAGGACATAATCAAAAATAGACGGGCTTTTAAATTTATGGCTTTTGGGCTGAAATCTTGTGTAAGTGTCAAGCTAGATTAATATGGGTTTAAAATAATGAGAGCTTCCCTGGTGGCGCAGTGGTTGCGAGTCCTCCTGCCGATGCAGGGGACGCGGGTTCGTGCCCCGGTCCGGGAAGATCCCACGTGCCACGGAGCGGCTGGGCCCGTGAGCCGTGGCCACTGAGCCTGCGCGTCCGGAGCCTGTGCTCCGCAACGGGAGAGGCCACAGCTGTGAGAGGCCCGCGTACCTCAAAAAAAAAAAAAAAAGGAGAAAAAGATTATTAATGATTAGAGTTTAATTGACCATTGGTTCTTCTGCTTTATGTAGCTGTGGAAGTACTGGGCAGACCCAGGAAATGACAGCAGAAATTAAAAATGTCAGCTGGCTACAGGCACTGAAAAGTTCCCGAGACATGTAGCTAACATGTTAAAGTTTGCATTTTTTTACCAAACTCTCATTTTCCTTCCAAAAGGAGCATGTAATGAGCTGATGGATGACAGGCTGTATGTCTGGGGATGGCTCTTGGAAGCCGGAGAGAGAATCGTATTCCCTGAATGCTGCACTCATGTTTCTTCCCAGAAGTGTTTGCACAGCATACGGGCGAGGGACCGGTCACCCATCATTAGCTTGGTGAAGACCATCCTCCTGACCCGCGTGTGAAGACGTCTGTAATGTCTTCAGCTTTGGACCCGTTAGCACCTACCCGCGGCCTGAGTTTTTTCAGGAGGTTACATTGTGGCAGTTGGCTGTACACCCTTCAGGGTTTTCTGGGTCGTGGTGGCACGTGTGACCCCCCTTGGTGACCCAGCGCATTGATTAACCTTGGGAACACCTTCACTCCTGCACTTGCACTTGAGCTGTCGTCTGCAGGCTTGAGGAGTTTTCCCAGCTGGACATCCCAATATTCTCAGCCCAACTCCTCCACTCACGATGCGGCCAGAGAAGGCTTGCTTACGGGCGCAGCCAGAGAAGCACTTGGCAGGTATCTTTGACCCGTGTGTCCTGGTAAAGCTCAGGGCAGGATAACAATATGGTCTTCCCTTTGGCCAGGTGCACGTGTCACAGGACGAGCGACTGGGATTTCAGGGGCCCTACCCAAAGTTTTCTTTGACCTAGAGAAGACTCAGCTAACCTCCTGAATCCCAGTTCTTAGTTGCTCTCCGAGAATGGGCAGAACAAGGGTCCCGAAGGCCTCCCCGGCCAGATCCCGAAGGCCTCGCCGGCCAGATCCCCAGGGCCTGCAAATGTGTCACTGCATGTGGCAGAGGGGGATTAAGACAGGTGGAATGAGGGGCGCTGACCAGCCGAACGTGAAGTTGAGGTTTTCCTGGGTCCTCCAGGTGGGCCCAGTGTAGACACGGCATCCTTAAGGGGGACGTGGACTCGGGCAAGAGATGGAGCAAGGCCTGTGTCCGCCCAGCGCAGGAAGGAGGCCCGGCTGGCACCTCGATCTCAGCCCCGTGGGGCCCGCTCTGGACGGCTGAGCTGCAGAGCTGTATGGTGACAGGCTGATGCTGTCTGAGGCACGAAGTTTGTGCTCATTTATTTTCGGCGGCAGCGGAAGTGGGGTGTCGAGCGATGTGGGTCGCCCGCATTCCAGGGACTGTGTCGAGCCTCAGTTTTGGTGGCAGAACCTTCCAGGGATAAACTCACAGGACACGGGGGCCCAGGGTCCGGTCCCACTGCCTCCTGCCTCGTGCAGTCGGGGTCCTCAGAGGGGTCCTGCCTGCGGCGAGGGGGTCTCGCGCCTGGCCTGCGCTCCTGCGCACGTGTACGCGCCCCTTTCTCCCTCCCTGTCGCTGGGCCACTCATTCATTCACCCATCGTCAATGCCCTCCAGGCGCAGGACTGCGGCTCCAGCCTGCCAGAGGGCTGCGGGTTTGCGGCGAGCGCACGGGTGGCGGGCCGTCAGCCCGGAGTGGTTTTCGGTCCTGTCCTTGGGTCTCGTGCTGGGGAAGCGTCCGGTTGCCGTCTGCAGTAACCAGGTCCCCACCCCTGGCACGGGGACGGGATCACTCCAGGGACATGGCGCTCGGCCTGCCTCCCCGCCAGCCTGCCGTTCCCACCAGACAGGGCAGCACCAGGCTTCCTGGGTTACCGATCAGCTGACTTCCAGACACCACTTTCACCTCGTCACTTGCGTCCTCAATAATCATGGAACAGGAAGTAGCAAGGTAAAGGGTCAGTTCACGCCCCACTAGGCCAGAGTCACCTAACGAGAGTATTCGCGTCTTCGTGCCCGAGAAAAGTCAGTTTCTTCGTACGCCTTCATGCACTGTGGCTCCTGCTTGTCCAAAAGTTCACCGCATTTTCTTCTGTTGGCTAGGTTAATTTTTGTTCAATATCTTCAAGCATAACTTTTTTTCTCAGGGTTGTGTTTGTGGCATGAAGTTTTTCCTTCATCTTGGCGCAATAGCTGGCATGTGGAGGGAGACTGAATCCTCGCTGCTGCATGGCTCGGGGCGGGGGGAGCGGGTATTCCTCAGCTATTGCTAAAAAAAAAAAGATACACAAAGATGCGTAAGCAAAACCCCCAGAGCTCAGTGGCCTGAAACGACCGCGGTTCTCCGGCTGTGTGGTTGCCTGCTGGCTCCATGCCCCTGGGGTGCCGGGCGCCTTCCTGCTAGGCCTGCAGGTAGCGTGGGTGGATCGGACCAGCCGATGGCAGGAAGATGCAGGGGGGTGCGGGAACCTCAGGAAGCCGTGGCGGGGATTCCAGCGCCCGCAGCCTCGCAGCAGGCGGGATCGGGCACTTGCCAAACGCCACCGCCTGCTTCCCGAACCTCGGGAGCCCCATGGCCTCTCACCCTGCCGTCTCCGTCCCACACCAGTGGGTTCTAGACGGGAACCTTGTTCTAGAAACCCTGGGAGCTAGAGCGCCCCAGACACCCAGCATGCCTGCCGCAAGGCGTGCACAGAGGGTGGCAGGGTCCCCGTGAGCTCCTGCTCAACCCTTATCTCCAGGTGCCATCTGGTCCTGGGCCCTGTGGCTGGTGCCACCGCCTGGAGCAGCTGGGGGCTCCTTCTGGTGCAGCCCTGAGGGTCTCATCGCTTCCCCTTGTGCCTCTTTCCCCCTCTCGCGGCCGGGGGTGCAGCACGTCCTCCTCCTGGAGGGGAGAGCTGTTCCCCAGAGCGTGGGCACTGAGAAACATGGGGGCCCCTGGATGTTTGGGGCTTTCTTCCCCCCTCTGGCTCACACGTCTCCCCTCCAGAGGACGCACGACTTCCGGCTCCAGATCCTATTTGCCTGACACCCTCAAGGCCAGGGACCAGGGGAGGCAGTCAGGTTTCCTGCTGAGACGTCCCAGCTCGGATGCTGAAGGGACACGGCTGTCCCTGTGACGTGAGGATAAGCGGCTCCTGGTAAAAACACACACAGAGCACCTGCCAAGGTTGACAGCCTGAGGCCAGGGACTTGCTGGCTTGGTGGGCAAGCACGGAACTCCCCTGGAGCAGCCAGTCTGCATGCGGTCCCCATCTTGTTAAGCATATAAAATATACCTTTGTTTTCCAAGAGGCATGTATTGCATGCAGGCCAAATCAGGATCACAGGTACTAAAAATGCTTCATTTTCCAAGGGGTTGAGAGCGGCGCTAATCTCTGCTGTCCTCCTGGGAATGCGCTGTTGCTTTTGGCTTCAATCTTCTGCTGAGTTACGGATCCAGCTCCTTCCCTCCAGTGGCCGGTCCCGCAGAGGGGGAGCTGGGGGCACAGCCAGCGGCTCTGCAGCTTGGTGCATGCGTGAACCTGGGAGTCCCGGAGCCACAGGCCAGCAGGTCCACCGTGAGGCGGACTTTGGGCTGAGGCCACCGAGCCCCCTTTCCAGCCTCCTCATGGGCGTGTGCACAGGACCGAGTGGGTCCAGCTGCGTGTATTACCGGGACCCCTCGTGGTCAGTGGGCCAGTGAGACCCTGGGATGGAGACCCCTCTCCCCAGGGTCAAGGCGGCCACGTGGCCTCTGCAGACCCTGCTCCCGGCATCTCCCATGAAATGCGGGCCCTGTGTACCAGCCACCCAGGCACGTGCTTTTTCAGGAACGTCGTTCTCCCTCGCCGGGGGGTGCCCCACCTGGCGGCGAGGGAAGGTCTTCTGGGCTGCTTTAGGTGGGGAGGGACAGCGATGTGCGTGGCACTGGTTACACACGATTCCACACCCCACAATCGCGGAGTCTGGGCTTCTCTCTGGAGGCTGTTCCTCCAGCCCCGCTGGGCGCAGGTCTGACCCAGCTGCTCAGAGCTGCTGAGGTGCTGCCGGAAACCGCCCGACGTACACACGGCCCCCCTCCGTCTGGGCTGAACACTGCGAGCCTTACTATTGGGGAGGGTGATTCTTCCCACTTCATTTCTCTTTTTCAGCGTTAACTAGTCTAGGTCTTGTGCCTTTCTGTATAACATTTAGAAGAAACTTGTCTATACATTTAAAAAAAAAAAAAAAGCTGGACGTTTGAGAGCAGTTGTATTAAAACCCATAGATCAACTTGGGGAAAACTGACATCTTGCCTGAGTCATGCAGCTCATGAATTTACATATACCAACTTACCAAGCCATCACTGCCGATATGCTGACTTTCTTCTTTAAAACTTCAATAACAAATCCTATCAACTGTTTTGATGTCAATTCTGTCATGATTCTGATCAATTTATTTCCTCATTAGTTAATATATGAGCTGGTTGTTTTCCATTTTCATCCTCTTTTATTTTTAGCAAAATCTCAAATAGTTTTTGCAGTAAGGAACTTTGAATTATAAGCCAGCAGTACATCTAATAAACGCTTTTCTCATAGCTTACCTATATATGTTTATATTTAACTTCCAATGTTCTTATGTACTTACAGGATTCAATTTTTATATCCCCTTACCCATTTAAAAATTTTACTTACAATTACGATTTTGGGGTGTACATCTTATTTAACGTGTGTACAGTTTCTGCAGCAGCATTACGTTGTGCGGTGTGAGTGCTTCAAGGGGTAACTGTGTCGTGTGAGTCACCCACCGTGGAACTGGCACATTTTAATAACTGCCTCTGTGCTTGTTTTAGCAACTGTATCGACGATCTGCAGCACCATTCCTGGCAAACCTTTCTGCCCAGAGAGGAAGTGCTGTCACTATTCACGTTCGGAGCCCCCCCTCATTTAACAGTTGTCTTTCCCGTTTACTAGAGGAAACTCCTGTGTTACAGGAAGTACATTTCTGATGATTCCTGTGCATATTCTCAGTCTGGCTAATTCTCCGTGCTGGAATTTAATCCCCACCAACTCAAACCTGCCTCCCTTCGTCTTACTGAGGGTCTCACACCTTTCCACGCCTGCCTGTTCCATTCCATGCCAAGACCGTGGGGAAGGCATTATTATCACCACTTCTCGTGAGGGAAACGTGGGATTCTTGAAGGTATCTTGCCCAAGGTACCACATGGAACCGTAACTCAGATACAGTTTTCTTTTTAAATATGTATATCCCAAGTAAACTATGGCAAACGCCCGGGTATTGTATGTCTGGCTTCCTAGACTAATATAGCGCTGATCCTCTCCAAGCGTAGTTAGAAGTGCAGCGTGATAATAACATTTACCAAATCATTTTTGGATTTGGATTAGCTGATTAAAAAGGAAAAGGAAAACCTACACCCTTGTGCTGCATTCCCATGTACATAAGCAAGTGAAGCAAGCTGGTTCATTTTGTATCCTCTGTAACCAGCAGCTGAAAGGAACAGAATCCTAGGAGGTAAGGACCTCACACTTGGGTCTTGCTGAGCGTGTGTGTTTGTCCGGGGAGGGGAGATGCATCCTGGTTATCCGTTGGGCAGACGATTGAGTGATCGTTCCCTGTTTTAACAATGTTGCTAGAGGTGATCATCATGTCTCAGAAGCCTTTGCAAGACTCACAAATACCTGTACATATTATTTTAAAAGCCACTTTAAACACGTGGCATATGATTTAACAGCACACATATGCATGAATGTTGCTCTAATAAAGTTTCTTCTCTGCATGCAGAAAAAGGAGTTTTTTTAAAGCATATTGCTAGTTGTGTAGTATCTTTAAGATATTTTAAATAACGTTCACCTTTATATCCAGTTTCCTGTTATTGCACAAGTAGCCACAGACAGGAGGTGAAGAACTTATAGGTTTTTGACCTAAGGAACTACTGAGTGGTGGTCACACTTGCAGGTTTGGAGAAAAGCACTTTGGGTGGGAGAGGAGGTGCCCTGAGTTCAGGACTCTCGTGAGACAGTGACGGAGCTGCCTCCAAGGCCGTGGGACAGATGCTTCTGAGCTGACTTTCGGCATTTGCCGCTGTTGGCGAATCCTGTGTATTGTTTCATGGTCGTTTGCGTCTCTCCACCTCCACCCTGAGCGCTGGCTTCTGGGAAGGGTGTAGCATCACTAGTCATTTCAGGGGAACAACCTTTGGCCTTGCCGGTCCTCACTAGGGTTTCTCTACTTTTTCTTTAATTTTTGCTCTTGTCTTTTTTCTCTCCTCCTATGTTTAGTATCATTCATTTGTACGTTTCTAGCTTGTTCAGTTGAATTTTTCACTTATTTTCTCTCTTAATGTTCACATGTAAACCTATAAATTTCTCTCAAAGTACCAGTTTAGTTTCAGTTTTGGCATGAAGTACTTCTGTCTTCATATAGTGTTAACTATTTTAAAATTTCTATGACAGTTTCCTTTGTAGTGAATGAATTACTTAGGAATGCTTTGTTTTTTGTTTTTCTACATTTCTGACCTAGTCCCTGGGATAGTGACCTGATTCCTGATTAATTTTCATAAAATTTCCATGTGTTTCTGAAAAAAAAAATGCATATATTATATGTCTGTTGTTACAGGATTCTACTTAATATCCATTATGTCATATCTTTTGGATCAAACTTGACACTGTTTTTCAGATCTTCTAAAAGCTTATAATTGATTATATTTGCCCTTTGACCTGTGGGTTTGTAATGAGGATGAATTAAAACCTGCCTCTGCATTTATGCTTCTTCAGTGTTTCCTTGTAACCCTTCCAGCTTCTTCTGCATTAGGTGTCCTGACACTCTGTGTGTAGCTTGTGGTCATTGGTCTTCCCAGGGATTTTGCTTTGTATTATTTTTTTTCATTCATTTTATTTCCCACTTATGTTTGTGGAGTTAAATTAATTTTCTTTTATCTTATATTAACAGTGCTAAACCAACTTTATATTGGTTAATATTTATGAGGCATAATTTTCTCATCTGTTTACTTTCAATCTCTCTAGTTGAATTTCTTAATTTTATAGTTGCTGCCTTTTAACTGGAGAATTTACCCATTCATGATATTTTGGACTACTGACACATAATGTTTCGACTTACGTTTACAAATGAGTTTTGCTGTTTTTCATCCTGTGCTTTGATTCTTTTGTTTCCCTTTCTGCCTCTGAGAGGTTGATTTTTAAATATTTTTCCCAGTGTTGGTTGTAAGCTGAAGATTGTACTTCTGTTTTGTTTTAACTATTGCCCTTTAAAAAATATTTATTTATCTATTTATTTATTTTTTGGCTGTACTGGGTCTTAGTTGCGGCATGCAGGCTCTTTGTTGTGGTGTGAGGGCTTCTCTTGAGTGCGTGGGCTCTGTAATTGTGGCACGTGGGCTTAGTTGCCCCAAGGCATGTGGGATCTTAGTTCCCTGACTGGGATCGAATTGGCGTCCCCTGCATTGCAAGACAGATTCTTAACCACTGGACCTCCAGGAAAATCCCCGTTTTTAACTATTACCCTTAATACTGTAATGTATATACGTAACTATACATTTTAATTAAAGAATTTAAGGTTACTCTGTATCTGTTTCCACCTGGACAGGAGTAAAGATCTCAAGAGGCTGATGTGGTACAATGAGCGGTATTCCTGTCTAGAGTTTTGATCAATTTCTGTGTCTGTTATTTTTTGTCCTGTTTCTTCCTCTAGGTTAACTTCTCTTGCTGAAAGACATCTTTTCATAATATCTTTTTATTTTTCTCAGTGAGGCATTGAAGGTAAGTGATAATATCTCTTGGTCTTTGTATACCTGAAAATGTCCTCATTTTGCCGTCACTCCTAAATGATAGTTTAGCTTGGTATACATTTCTAGATTGACATAGTATTAACATATTAATAATAATATTATTATTAACACTTTGAAAATATTATTTTATTGCTTCCTGACATCTAATGCTGCTGATAACGAATTTGCCATCCTTTACCTCTTCAAATATTGTTTCTCCAAAACTGCCTTTATTATTGTGTTCTGGATTCTTTTAGATATATTTTTGAAACCCTTAAAGTATCATCCATGGCTCTTTTGTTTCGTTTTTGTTTTGTTTTGTTTTGTTTTCGGTATGCAGGCCTCTCACCGTTGTGGCCTCTCCCGTTGCGGAGCGCAGGCTCCGGAAGCGCAGGCTCAGCGGCCATGGCTCACGGGCCCGGCTGCTCCAGGGCACGTGGGATCTTCCCGGACCGGGGCACGAACCCGCGTCCCCTGCATCAGCAGGCGGATTCTCAACCGCTGCGCCACCAGGGAAGCCCCTATGGCTCTTAGCTGATCTTTTATATGTTAAAATCAATTTGTCTCTCTAAGCTGAATTTTGGGTGATTCCTCAATATTATATTCCAACAAACTTCTTTCAAATGTGTTTTGTCCTTGCAGGAAATGTTCTGCCACTTTTTTAATATGCATTTTTAAATTTCCAATATGTTCTTTTACATATCCACCTTCTTATACTTTACTGCAATTTGTAAAATAATTTCTTTTTAAAAGTTTGGCCATTGTTCATTCATCTCTTTGGGGATTATAAGCATACTTATTTCAAATTACTCTTCAGACTATGTTTTTTATTTCAGATTGACCTGGAATGCAGTTATCTTCCAGTTGTTATTTGGTTATCTGTCTTAGCATTCGATTTAAATGTGTCTTTATGATTTTAATTTACAGGTTTGTTTTTGGTTGAGAAGCATGCTTGCTCTTCCCCTTTCTCTTTCTCTGCTGCTCTCGCCCCGAATTTGGGTTTTGCAGTCGCCTCTTTCCAAGCTTGTTGGGACACAAGCGCGAACCCGTGGCAGGAAGACCCCGGTGCTGGTCATCGCGCAGCTCATGTCAGGCTCTTCTCCCTCGACGAGCCTGGGTCTCCTTTAGGCATGTGTTCAGCTCAGACTGCAGCGCCAGGTCCCCGTGTAAGCGTCAGCCTCCCTTCAGGAACCCGGGGGTCCCCATCATTCCTGGGCTCCAGTCTTTTTGTGGAGACTCACGCCCTGCCCGAAGCCGGGAGCCCAAGGCATAAGCTTGTGTTTCTGTTTCATTTCTGCTCATGGAAAAACTGCCTTATTTTGAGCCTAGCTATGCCAGTTTATTTTTCTCTTGTTATATTTTATATATAGTTTCTATATGTTTGAAATAAAGGAGCTGCTTCAAAGCTTGAATTAAAAACTTGATCTTAACTAGAAGTTTCATTTAGATATTGAATAATTGAACTGTAAGAGAGGTTAGGAATTTGGGATTTCACACTTCAGATAGAGTTTGCAAACTTAAAACACAATTCCTAAGTAATCTCACCCTCCCCCTCCCCCCAAAATAGGCAATCTCCAGATTCATTGCCATGAGTTTGACTTCACTTAGTCTATGAAAACCGATGAAGATTTGGGGCATTATCGTTGAGGAAATGGCCACCTTCTCCCGCGGTCAGTTCGTTCCCAGGTGATGGCTGCAAACTGACATCATCCATTTCCCAGGAACCTGAAATTCCCATATACTGTTCAGTAACTTTTTTCTCCTTCAGAAAAAATTCCTGGGTTCTGTAACAGTGAGAAGAGTCTCTACTTGATAAAATATGTGAGTCATTATCTCAGTCCAGTTGTTTTTATGCAGCAGTACATTGTGTGTGTGTGTGTGTGTGTGTGTGTGTGTGTGTAGTCAGTGATATATGGATAGTTTAAAATAGCTCATAAAGTTGATTATCCACTTGGAAGTTCAGCTTCTGAACTTGGGCCCTGTCATCAACACAGGGGAAGTTTTAGTCAGGTCAAGGTTACAATGCTTCACTCTGGAGATTTCCAGGCCACGAAGAGAGTCGCTGGTTCTTTAGAGATATCGGATAAGTGGAGATACCGCATGTTCTTCTAGTTATTTGAAGCACAGATTCTGCCCTTCTGAGCTGGAGTCTGGAACGCCAAGTGGGCTGCGTCTGCGGAGTGTGAGGTGTGGGGAGAGCAGCCCTTGGGATGGTGTCTGGTCCAGCATCTCACTTCTATCTGCACGGAAGATGCAGAATCGGCAGAGTCGCACACCGGCCTGTGAGTGGACCCTGGCAGGTTTGTGGATCCTTGCCTTTTGAGCCGGAAGCACTGCACACCCATTCCCAGCCCTGAGGAGGCAGGCAGTCAGAAAAGCTCCCTGCCCCCGGGCCCCCCACCCAGACCCCTTCCTGCACCCAGACCTCCTGCACACCCAGACCCCCCCCGCTCCGCCACAGCCAGATCTCCACACTGACCCTGAGCAGCAGGGATTCATTCCCTGGGCCTCACCCTGCAGACTCCCAAAGCCTCTTGGAGACAAACAGACCTGTTAAGTAGCCCTCCGCTCCCCAGGGCCTGTCTGCCCCCACGTGGAAAGCAGCCAGCCGCTGGCCTTACCTGCCCTGCAGCAGTCCAGGGCACACGGGTCAAACTACCTCTGAAAACGATGCAGGGGGTTTTCAGGTCAGGAAGGACACGGTCGCTCGAAGCCTTCGTGCGGAGGAAGTGTCCTGTGGGGTCTCCAGTGGCTGGGCGACCCTGCCCCCGGCTCACCCTGAAAGTGCTGCAGATGGGCTGTTCCAGAATGAAGGCCTCCTGGGTTAGTGGCTCAGTGCTCAGTCATCCGGGGGAGTCTAGCCAGGGCAGACCCCTGTGTCCCCATCCAAATCCCACGCAGGCCCAGAGCCACCTCCCGCGGAGCGCAGGGCAGAGACCCGAGCTGGGCCGGGGCTGGTGGAGCTGAGTTACAGGAACGGCTCACAGGCGAAGCCAGAAGGACAACCACAAAATATTTCCACGTGGCAGACTTCAGCAAACTTAAACGACGTGGAAATATTTACCCTGGATTAGAGACTTCGAGAAGTAATTAAATTATAGAATTTAAGTCTTTGGAGAGCTCAGCCTTGGCCCATGGTGGGACCGTCTGGAGAGATTTCAGAAACCACGGTGCCCAGACCCATCCCGGAAGCTCTGCGTTGATTGACCAGGAGTGGGATCTGAGTGATAGCCAAGGACCCTCCGCGAGGCCCGGATGCTCAGACAACGGGCCGAGACGGGCGTGCTCTGACCGGTGGCACCGAGCCCTGTGGGAGAGACGGGTTACATGCCGCGGAGGTGGGCAATGCTACAGCACGGGACTTTCTTTTCTGAAATCTGTAGAACGAAACAGGTGACCATCCAGGCTGCAGCGGGGGAACAGTGGTGCGGTGCCTTCTGCAGCTTTTCTTTGCCGTGATGGCCTGTGAAACTAACACTCTCAGATATAAGCTGGGTTTAGGCTTTTAATCCAAACGAAATCCTTGCACTTACTGCCTCTGTCAAGGCAAAACACCTGTGTGGAGACACTGTTAAGGGTTTCTGCTGTGGAGGTGTTACATATGTTAGTTTGCACCTATATTAGTACTTGTCATATGTGTACCTCAATCCCCGATCTGGAACACAGTTACAGTACTGACCCCACTTGACAGATGGTAAAACTGAGGTACAGAGAGGCTGGATAATTTACCCGGGGTTCCATAACCGGTAACCGGTCCACTTGCCTGTGAGTCGGCATGATTTCTGCCTCAATCACAGCGAAATCCTTGCTTTTTTTTTTTTTAACAAGATATTGAATATAATTCCCTGTGCTATACAGTAGGTCCTTGTTGTTTATTTTATGTATAGTAGTGTGTATCTGTTAATCCCAAATTTCTAATTTATCTACCCCCCCATTCCCCTTTGGTAACCATAAGTTTGTTCTCTGTATCTCTGTTTCTGTTTTGTAAGTTCATTTATATCATTTCTTTTTAGATTCCACATATAAGTCAAATCATATGATATTTGTCTTTTTCTGTCTGACTTACTTCGCTTAGTATGATCATCTCTAGGTCCATCCATGTTGCTGCAAATGGTATTATTTCATTTTTTTGTATGGCTGCGTAGTATTCCATTGTACATTCGTACCACATCTTCTTTATCCATTCATCTGTCGATGGACGTTTAGGTTGCTTTATCCTTGGTCTTCTTACGATTTTATTCCATGCTATCCTCTAAAGTTTTGTGCCAGGTTAAAAAAGGGGAAAGAGGGCTTCCCGGGTGGCGCAGTGGTTGAGAGTCCACCTGCCGATGCAGGGGACGCGGGTTCGTGTCCCGGTCCGGGAAGATCCCACGTGCCGCGGAGCGGCTGGGCCCGTGAGCCGTGGCCGCTGAGCCTGCGCGTCCGGAGCCTGTGCTCCACAACGGGAGGGGCCACAGCAGTGAGAGGCCCGCGTACCGCCAAAAAAAAAAAGGGTGAAAGAGAGTTGGAGAGCTCTCCTTTTGTTTTCGTGCTGGCTACCAAACAAAATATAGAAATATAATAGGATAAGGGGGTTTTAATAGTGGATCAAAAATGATCAAAACCAGCACATCATACTGTCCCCATAAAGAGAGGTACTTCAGATTGGCCATGTACAAACCATTCTCATACTGCTATTTCTCCTTTTCTACTCACTGTCATGTTTGAAGTAACTGGCTAAGAACAGCATTGAATATAATCTTAAAATTCTGCTTTAGAGAACATTTGAAAGTCTGTTTTCATTTTAAGTTTCTTCTTTTGATGGATAAGGCTGAACAGTAAGTTCTTCATGGAGATTTCAGACCTGCCCCCTCATCTACCACACGGTCTCCCAAAGCATGTGAGCAAAGCAAATTCTTACCAGGCCCAAGATAAACAACAGCTGTGCCAGAGAGTCTGGTAGCCGATTCATCTTGGCACAGATACGCCTTGTGTTTTAATTAGGCAGGAACCCAAGTCTGACAATTAAACGGTGACGTGCCTTTCTCCCTTCATGCCAGCGACGTGTAGGAGCTTTCTCTGCCTTTGCGTCCGTACTGTTAGCGGTGGCCTTAATGTTGAGGGACACCACCACGTCACAGGACGTGTGGAAGGTGGATTTCCCATCTGGCGTCCCGTGATCTCCTCGTCACCTCCGGCTGGGAGGGGGAGATGGGTTTTCCGGGGAGTATGGAGTCATGGGTCTCCGGGTGTGAAAGTGTTCAGCTATTGGGACGATTTTCAAATCAAAGAGTTTTAAGCAAATAAGACTAAACATGCTTCTTTTACAGCATTTTTCATTAATTGCCTTTAACACTCCAACCTACTAAGCAGGATTGAAATAGAGATTCACTCATGCTCACTGCTCAGAGTCAATGCGATGATTTGGGTTTTTGTTTTGTCTTGTTTCTTTGCTTTTGTTCGTTTGTTTTGCAAGGATGCTCTGAGTTTGCGGATTTATTTACCTTTAGGAAAAAGGCATCTAGTGAAAGGATGGTTTGTAGATAAGCCCACAGGCCAAAATTAGAAAAACATTGTATCTTATGCTGGATTCACGCAGGAAAAGTAGTACATTGGAAATGTTTGGCTTTTATTCGCACGATGGTTATGACTTATGTTTGGTTACTTCTTGTTAGTCACCTTCTCCTAGTTCCTTGTTGACCTAGGACCTCGCTCATGGGGTTTACCACCCTTCACAAGCAAGTCGGCCCTATTATCTGGGGGTGGCAGCTCTCACAGCAGGCAAAGGCCACAAGGCACTGTCCAGCTCCTGATGGGTCAGCCACGGGTCGAGTGTTGATGTCCAGCTGAGCCAGGCTTTCCCTGCTGTCTTCGAGCTGGTGCCCCTGCCCTCTCTGAAATGCTTTCCTTTAGCTTACACGTGCATCATGGCATCTTCTCACATTCTAATGAAGATGCAGGAGATATTCCTGGTTGTCACAGAGGAGGGTGATATTTAGATGATAAAATAATAGTATTTACCGTATGCCAAGTACTGTTGTAAGACTTTATCTATATTAATTTTGTTCTCAGATCCCCTGAAGTAGATGCTGTTCTCATCCCCGTTTTATAGATAAAGAAGTTGAGGCAGAAGAGGTTAGGTAACTTTGTCCCGATTTTATGGATGAAAACATTGAGGCAGATGACCTTGTGTCACTTCACCGAGAGGACACAGCTGCTGAAGGGCAGCTCGAGGTTTGAACCCCACCGCCTGACCCGACCTGTGCTCGGCGCCTGCGCTCCGCCACCTCCTGCCAACGGCGGGCCGTACGTTTTTGTATGGGGAACAAGGAAAGTACAAAGAAGGTTCTAGAGAAACTTGAATTTAGAGAAAAGCAGCTCTTTTCAGACTTGTCTAGACAATAAAATATAGTAGGCAGAGCTGCACGATTTGCCCCTCTTGTTGCACACTTGGAAGATGGCTCTGACTGAATGAAGAAGTGGGCCTCAGAGCTTGTGGAAACACTGACACAAAGGACACATTTAAACACTTGTCTCCCTAATGGAGGAAATCGAGGCTGTGTGATGTGTCACGGTTATGAGGAAAGCAACGAACGGCGACGTTTAGCGCTTTAGCAACCTGTGCCGTTAGAAACAGATTCACAAGTTAGATGTGTTCCGAGTGTGAGCGCCAAGTCTGGACTTAGAACCTACAGTGCTGCCTATGTTTGGTGTATTCTTCGGTTACTGTTAGAATAAAACCCATCTGGTTATTAGTTATTTTTTCAGGATTGCTCCATTGTATGCACATAAGATGTGTGATATTGAAAAGAAATCTCTGTTTATGCTTTGGGCATTAAAACACCTAGAGACTATCTCCCTCCCCCAGGTCCCACCACGATCTCGGTAGGGACCGTCCCGCTTCCCCAGGTCCCACCACCGTGGGGCTGAAGAGCGTTCCTGTCACCCAAGGTCTCCTGAGCCCCTTTGCAGTCAATTCCCTCTTCCCACTCTGGCCACGTTTGATTTCTGTCCCTACGTGTCTTTTCAGGACGCCATATACGTTGAATACTACAATGTGTATTTAGTCTGTGGATTCTCCCGTTTAGCGTGATGCTTGTTGAGACTTTTTCATATTGTTGCACCTACCAGCAGTTTGCTCCGCTGTATGGCTATCCCACCTTGGGTATACATTCACCAGCTGTGGATGTTTGGGTTGCCTGAATTTTAGCCTGTTATGAATTTAGCTACAGAAAGATTCATGAACAGCTCTTTGTGCCGACATATGTTTCCATTTTCCTTGGATACAAACTTACATCTGGGATTTCTGGGTCGTATGTTAAATATATGTTTTACTTTATAAGAAACTTCCAAACCATTTTCCACATGACCATGCAATTCTATGTTCCCCGCAGCTGTGAATGTATGAGAATTCCACTTGCTTCACAATGAGGGTAGGGTATTTTTTATTCTAGCACCAGCTGAATATAAAGCAAGAAGTGATTATAGGCCCATTTCAGTTATGGATAGACCTATGTGAATCCTTGATAAAACATGGCCCACTGAATTCAATTGTGCACTTAAAAATACATCTTGATTGATATTTATCCCCGAATGCAAGATTGTTTCAACATCAGAAGATCTAATGACTTAACTCACTACTTGGATAAGAGAAAATATTTTGTATTATCTCAGTAGACACAGAAGAAGCATTTACATCCACTACTGTTTAAGATTAAAAGGAACTCTAGCAATGTAGGAATAGAAAGGAGAGTTTTAATCTGGTATAGGTTATATGCCAAATTTTATAGCAAATACTTTACATAATGGACAGATTTTACAAGCACTCTCCTTACAATCAGGCACATGACAAGGGTAACTATTCTGGCAGCTCCTTTTCACATAATACTGGGGCTCTTGGCCTATAGAACAAGGAAAGACAAATGAGAGTGAAAGGGCTTGAAAGAGGAAAGACAAAGCTCTCATTATTTGCAGATGATTTGAGTCATTTAACTGGAAAAACTAATAGAATCATTAAGCTATCAGAACTAATATGATTCAGCAAGGTTGTTGCATGTAATAACTAGTTATAATGATCAATACATGAATAGTAAGTAACAAAACTTAAAAATAAGATTTCCTTTGTAATAGCAAATAAATCTTGAAACTATCTAGGAGCTGAACTACCAAAAACAAATAAAAAATGACCATGGAACAAATTATAAATCACTAATAAACTACACAGAAGATCTATATAGTATTCCCCATCCTTCCATAATTTAAGTTACAGCCTAATATTATAAGGATGCCAGTTCTTCACTATTTTATAAATTTATTGCAATCTCAATCAAAATTCCAGTAGCACTCAATAAGCTTGTTCCAAAAAACATATATTGGAGAAAAAAGACCCATAAAAAGCTCAGTCAACTTCATATTTTCCCTATTAGATAATGAGAAATACTTCAAAACCACAGAAATGAAAACAATATGTTATTGGTTCAATAACTGAAATAAAGCCAGAGGAATATAATAGAGAATTCAGAGATATTTGTGGATTTAATATTTATTAAATATGCCACCACAAAACAATAGGGAAAAGAGAGATTATTTGGTACAATGTTTAGGAAAAATTAGCTCTTTATTTTGAGAAGAAATAAAACTGTATTTCTATTGAAAAATGCATACATCTGAAAACTTTAATATCTAAGTTTGAAAGGTAAAACTGGAAGTAAGTAGAATAAATTATAGGAAAGTAACTTTGTGACCTATGCTTGGGAAAGACTTTTTAAAACAAAACTTGGAAAGTATAAAACACTAGACAAAAAACTTTGGTGAATTTATTTTCATCAAAGTTAAAGATCTGTTTTCAGTGATGAACACCATTACGAAGTTAATGGCCAGTGGCTGACAGTAGTACTTACAAATGAGTAAAATATGAAAAAGTGGACCTTGATTCTTGCTGCATCTCAGAGTCACTTGGAGCCTGTGTTTTGGTGTTCCTGTTTTTGCCTCACCCCACCCTAAATGAACCCAGGTCTCTAGGAGTGGACATGGGCACTGGTACTTACCTAGAGCCCAGCCCCATGTGATAAAGCTCATAATGAAGCCCACCAATTGAGAAAGATTATTGTGTGTACCATCCTGGAGACTTAGTATAATGTATGGGTTTATTATTATTTAACTTTTCTAGAACTCATTTTGTTCCATCAATGACCATTAAATTTTCCCCTACTTCTGGTTATTTCTAGTTAATATCCCCTCAAATAGTCCCTCTTCTACATTTTCTTGGATTTCTCTTCTTCTGGAATTCCTATTAAATGAATATTAGACTTAGTCTGTCATCTAAACTCTCTTTCACATTTTTCATCCTTTCAACTCTATGAGGTACATTCTGGATGATTTCTTCATATTTGTTTTCCAGTTCACTAATTCTATCTTCAGCTGTTTCTAATCAGCTCTTCAGCTCTTAACCCATCAATAGACTGTTTATGTTCAGTAACTACTCTTATTTCTAGTTTCACTTTGGTTCTGTTCAGTCTTTCCATTCTTTATTATGGTGCCTTATACTCTTATTACGTTTCTAGTCATTTTAAACAATTGATTTAAAGACTGTAGGGCTTCCCTGGTGGCGCAGTGGTTGGGAGTCCGCCTGCCAATGCAGGGGACGTGGGTTCGTGCCCCGGTTCGGGAAGATCCCATGTGCCGCGCAGCGGCTGGGGCCGTGAGCCATGGCCGCTGGGCCTGTGTGTCCGGAGCCTGTGCTCCACAATGGGAGAGGCCACAGCGGTGAGAGGACCGCGTACCACACACACACAAAAAAAAACAAGGGTGTATATGATATGGGTCTACTGTCTAAAGTTTTTGTACTCCATTTCTGCTGATAATTGTGTCCACCAACTCTACTTCATGGGGAAATATTCAAAGATGACCATGATCAGAGTTTATTGTGAGGGTCCTGCATGGCTTTAGTTGAAGGAATGATTGAGGAGGGTCTTGGTTTGCTCTGTGAGGTGCTCTGGGAGTCTCCCGGGCCAAGACCACAGTTTTTGTTTTTGTGAGCTCCTTGGCTCGGATATCCTTGTTTCATGTAGCGTAAGTTAAAACTGCAAGAGCAGCCCTGTGCTTATGGATTTTGGAGGCAATTTCCTCACCTCAAGCTAAGATAGCCTTGTCTTCCTGGGCATCTGGGTGGTCTTTCTAGTCCACACTTCACTCAGCTTTAGACACATGAACCTTCTGGCTTTGTGTGGGTTCCTCAGTCCCAGCTCCCATCCTGAGATCCCAAGTCCTCGCCTTCTGTGTCCGTATGGCCAGTAAAGCCTGTGTCCCTCCCCTTCTTAAAACGGAAGCCAGTGATTTCCTGAGGCTGACAGAGTGTGCCTCGTAACCTTACCACACCGTCTCTCTTTCATTTTTGCCCTTATTTTCTTGCCTGCTCAACTATATACATTCACGCATCCTGGGCAAACCCTGGAATTGTTGTAATCTTCACACTAACTGCCCTAGAGTTTGCTAGTGGAATCAGTATCCCTGCTTCAGTTGGGTATCCTAATCTTATTTCAGGAATGGCGTCAACCCTGTCCCTCATAGCTTGTCTTTTAGTCTCCCCACTGTTCTGGGAACTTTCTACCCATATGGTTATCATAGGTGCATCAAGTCACTGAACACACAATCCCACTCCAGTCAGATTTTGAAACTGAAGCTGAGAAGAAGCGGTGGCAGAGCTGAAACCTGGTAGGTTAAGTGATGTCGATTTTTGTTGTGTTTGTTTTGTTTTCTTCTGGCCATGTGGACCAGATAATTAGAAAGACATGGTTTCCAAAGAGAAAGAAGAATAAGGAAATCATGTATCAGGGAGCAGACACAGGTGATGAGGACAGAGTCCTGCTAACAGTTAAGTCTATGGCTTTGGCTTTTCTTGACTCCAAAATCCATTTTGTTCTTTGTTTCTTTTGATATTCCCATAACACTTAACGAAATGCCTTCTGTTAAGTTAGTCCAAGTTGGGTTTCTGTCCCTTTCAACCAAAAGAGTCGTTCGTGTCCTCCTCTGAGTTCTCACAGCGACTTTCCAGTCCTCCCTGCAGATGAATTGGGAGAGTTTTCCTTCTCTTGATTCTGGGTTGCACTTTGATACCTGGCTCCAAAGGGACTCAGGTCATGTCTATACGTCTTTTAAAAAGCGTCTTCTAGGGCTTCCCTGGTGGTGCAGTGGTTGAGAATCTGCCTGCCGATGCAGGGGACAAAGGTTCTTGCCCCGGTCCGGGAAGATCCCACATGCCACGGAGCAGCCGGGCCCGTGAGCCATGGCCGCTGAGCCTCCGTGTTCAGAGCCTGTGCTCCGCAGTGGGAGAGGCCACAACAGTGAGAGGCCCGTGTACCACACACACACAAAAAAAAAAAAAAAAAAAAAAAGCGTCTTCTAGAGCTAAGTCATTCGCTATCTTCCTACAGCTCTGTTTTCCATGATGCTCCTGGCATCTGCCCGGGAGCTGCCTCCTTTTCTCTCTTCAGCCGCCAAGTGACACCTGCTCCACAGGGACCAATGCAGTCACCGGGGGTCGTACAGTGTATATTCCACGTATCTCAAGGGAGACCTGACATTCTAAGGTTAACTCCTGGGCAAATTCGAACAAAATCCATGTGAATAAGATCTACTGCATCTACCCACTGGATTTTGTTGCTTTTCTCTTCTCTTAATGGTTCAAGAGTTTGGAAATAGAAGTGCTACTGCTATCTGAAAATTGTTTATGTTGTTTCATGATCTGTTCTTAGAAAGGGTTATTAATGTTCTAAGATGTTGTCAGTATGAGATTTGTAGCAGTGTTTTGCAGACTGAGCTATTTTTTTTTTTATCCTGGTTGTGTGTGGTTTCTGATATAATCCAACTCAAGAGAAGTTTTAAAATAGATTTGACACATGCCCATGAGTACAAAGTTATTTTGGATCTTGTGAATGAGTGCAATTCTGCCCCAATGCGAAATCTCTCTTTTAGCCTTTTCTTTGAAATAAGGACTAAGTTCTCCTTCTAGAACAGTGCACATCCTTGGGCCCAGATCTGCACTGTCAGCATCGGTTTATCATATCCGGTTATTACAGTCACCAGGCCTTGATCTTCCTGCCTCCAGACCGTGAGAAATCAATGTTGGTTGTTCATACACTGCCCGGCATTCGGTGCTTTGTTTAAGGCCTGAACTGGCTACGACAGGGTGTTTGTAAGTGTCTGGAGGACGCACAGTGAGCTGGAGGAGGGGGTCGAGCCCCTGCTGGTGGCCCATCCGTGCAGAGGCCTCCCGTTGTTTCCTGGCACCTGCCCGCTCAGGGCCGCTGGGCTGGGCCATATCACCATCTCCAAGGCACCTCTGGGCCCAGAGCCAGGGCGTGCGGGTGTCTGTGCAGTTCCCACGCCCCATGTGACTGTGGGAACTCTGAAGGCCCATCTGCCCCCACCACAGCAGACACGGTGCTTAGGACACAGGCGTAGACACGAGGAACACTGGACCCAAGATCAAAGTCAACCCGACCTTGAGAGGGCTGGCGGATTTTGTTTAAATTCTTGACCATCATACTGAAGGGAGTAGCGAAGTGACTTAGGAAGATGTATTAGCGGACGTTTGCGAGATGGGCTAGAAGGAGGGTGGGTGGATGAGGACAAAAGCTGAGGCGCCGGTCGCGTGATTCCAGGGCGAGGGATCAGGACCCGGCCCAGCACAGCGGCCGTCTGAAGGTGGGAGCGGGCGACGACGACAGGTATCGGAAGAGAGGCAGCGACAGTGAGATGCTCAGCGTGTAGTTTGAATAGAGCGAAGGTTCAAAGGTTCGTCCAGATTTTATATCGTTTGACAGATGGGCATCACAGTAGGACAGTGTGAGTTGACTGGATTTGAAGTTATACTGTGACACCCAACTGGTCATAGACAGAGTAACATTTTAAATATAGAATTTCCGTGCAGGTCGGAGGTCACCGTGAGGCACCTACAAATACCAGAGCGGCAGACCTAGGCGTCATGCGCGCGGAAATGACCGTTGACTGGACAAGGCTAAGGCCACTGATGTTAGAACAGCTCTCTGTCGAGGCACTTGGCAAAGGGCACACCCACCCTGGCAGGTTCAGAGAACGTTTGTCAGGCCCCTCTGGCCCCTGCTACGGAGATCTCTTTCTGCTGGCAGAGTGTTCAAACTATGGACTTTCAGTGCTTCCTTAGCCTTTAGGACGAAAATTCACTTCATTTATTTGCTTTCTAATCAAGTTGATGAAAACAGTCCCCATCCTGTTGTATTTAAAATGACACAACCAGTGGCTTCAAAAGCGTCCGGTGCACCGTGGAAGGAGCTTAGCCAGACCACCGTCTTGACCCCATTAGGATTTTGCTAGGCAGGCGTTCCCCATCTTACGGGCAGGTAGACCGAGGCAGCCTCCTGTGAAGGCCTTGTTCCAGGTGGGCTGCCTGGAGGAGGCGGGATGGTGAGGAAGCCCGCTGGCCAGCGCTTGGCAGGAGACGTGGCACTGCTCTCCAGGGGGCCTGGCCTGGGATGGAAAAGTAGGAAGAGACATTCCCCATCATTAGATGGCTGCTGTGCAGCCCTGACGGTTGGCTTTTCTTTGTGATTCAAGAGCCCGACTGAAGCACCCACCTCAAAGAGGGCATCTGCTCCCCTGAAGGAGGTCTCCAGCAAACACACCGTGGCCACACGAGCGAGAGCCAGGCCGCTTCCTCTCAGAGGCTCCTCTGTTTGGAGGATCCTGGTTGATTTTGATAACTGAACATTTGGGCCACTTGTTTTTTCCTCTTCTCATGCTTTACATTCCTGTTCCTATGTTTCATCAATAAATTCACCAATAAAGAGTGAGGCCTTGAAACCCTGGGCTCCCACCCTCAACCCCAAGAAAAGTGGAACCCAGGCCCATGCATTCTTTCTCTCTCTCTCTCTCTCTCTACCTGTGAGCTCACTGTGTGGCCCCAGGTGTCCTGGGGTCCTATAAATAATAAACCTTTATTTTTTTCAAAGTTTCCCGATGACTTTTGCTGCGGGATGTCTTGCGATCATAATAAGAACCACAAGGGCCGGTGCGACCACAACATTGCTTATTGATATAGGCTGAGATCAATACAATAAATTGGTGTCGTTGGCAGGGTTGTGTGATTGCACTTGGAATTAACCAAGGGTGAGCTCTTTACCTGCAACTTGCTGAACAACCACGTGACTCGGGTGAGTAACGCATCCGGGGAAGGAGCAGCGCTTGGCGGAGGTTGCCAGCTGCCACGTGCCTCTGCCTATTATCGCCCCTGCCGCTGTGTGTTCCCTGTGGTGTTGACCCAAAGATCACGGCTGCCGTAACAATCCAGCACTCTCCCCAGAGCACTGTGATCAAGGCCTCTGTCTAATGACTAACGATAATGGCTTAATTGACTATTAATGTGGGGAGGGCTCTCCGTGCCTTGAGGCCAAGGCGAACTAAAGAGGTGGATTGGATGGCAAGGCTATTGTCGTGGTCCAAGGAGAGGCTCTGGGCTAAAGGACAGGAGGACAGGATTCCATAGGGGAGGAGGACGAGAGACCTCTGCCCTCAACCTCTGAGTTGGCGAGTTTGCCCGGACTACGTGTCCTAACCCAGAAGAGTGAAGTAACCTTTTGCACCCAGAAACCAATGGCACCGCCCCTGACCCCGTGGGATATTACGGATCCAGTCCCTGGTGTGACGCTGCTAAAAAAAACAATGGACAGACATAAATGTCCGGAACGCCTGGTGCCAGCACTTCCTGTGAACCCTGAGGAGGTGCGTCAGCTCCTTGAGAAACGCAGAGCACCGCGGCAGGCTCCCGGGTGTCGCTCCGGGCCGTGCATGCCAATGCGCCAAGACTCTGCATTCGGTCCCAGAGGCCTGGCGGCCTTGCCCAAAGACTCTCTGCATCGCGCTACGGAGGCAGAGCCCAGTCCCGGAGAGGACCGAGGACACCTGTGAAGAGGGCTCACAGTGACGTCATCCCGAACGTTCCGGTGGCAGCACAGAAGATTCAGGGAACAGGACGAAATCAAGTAGGAACTGAGATCAGAAACTACACCTTAATTAAAATGAAAGCTTTTCTTGAAGATTTTATGCAGCAGAAAGGAGAGAGGGGAATGAATTGGCTCTTGTGGGATTTTCTGTGTGTTTGGAATGAGCTCTCTATTATTCGCAGCTGCCAAAGCGTGTACCAGCTCGCTGGCATCTCTCAGCCTCGTAAACTCTATGACGTTCTAGGAGGGGTGCCCTGGAAAAGTAAACCTCTGGGCTCAAGGTCAGACGGGCCCTGCTCAGGGCTGGAAATAAAGAGGGGGTCCCTGGGGTCACTACCGTCATGGGAATGGTAAACCTATTGGGCTTCTAAGGGTTAAGAATTCTGCATAATATATGTTATTAACACGTCTAGAAATACGGAAGCGTCTGTATGCAAGGGAAATAGATGCGTCTTGGGGTACGAAACATATGAGGTATGGAGATTTTTTTTTTTTTTAAGGAAAAAGAAAATAAATTTGTCCTAAAGTGAAACTGGTTATTTCAGAATGGGAAATAGGAAAATGAAGGACAAAATGGGGTATACAGTTGGGAAGAGAGAGGGAAAAAGAATTTTATCTTGTGTAGTGAAGTTGGGTAAACTTGGATCATTATTATAAGGTGTGTGTGGTTTTTTTTTAAACCTAAACTTTAATAGCAATAGTATGCTTATGTAATTTTCTTTCATCAGCTGAAAGGACAAAGTTTTCTTGGAGTATTGGTATGCTTCTGATAGATTACAAAATGCTTTTCTTTACCATAAGTAATCTGGCTACAAAGCAAAGATTTTGTGTTTTATCAGAAGAAATAATGCTTAAACTTCTTTATGGATATTCTTGTATAGATATATGTTATTAATATGTGTTCCAGAAATTATATGAAATTCCTAGAAATCTTATATGTATCTCATCATTTATAATTCTCATTATCATCTTTTTTTTTTTTTTGCGGTATGTGGGCCTCTCACTGTTGTGGCCTCTCCCGTTGCGGAGCACAGGCTCCGGACGTGCAGGCTCAGCGGCCACGGCTCACGGGCCCAGCCGCTCCGCGGCACGTGGGATCCTCCCGGACCGGGGCACGAACCCGCGTCCCCTGCATCGGCAGGCGGACTCTCAACCACTGCGCCACCAGGGAAGCCCTCTCATTATCATCTTAAAATGTTGTATGTCACAGAAATAACCAAATTTCCTTGTCAATTGCATTATAGTGAATTCTCATTAGATATTTAACCATGGTCATTTTTAAGTCCTTTGTCATTTACAGTTATTGTTTTACTCTGACGCTTTTTACAAATATGTTTCATATTCAGACAGATTCATGGAGAGGTCTCTGACAGGTATCCTGGAATGTAGGTTTCTGGTAATGTTCAGATCACACCACTGACCTGGGTAGGAATTTACATGACACTAAGAGAGAAACTGATGGCTTCATGAAACTTCCAACAAAAGATCAAGATCAACAAGAATTAATTACATGGGAGTGAATGAACTGATGAGGATAATTATAATTTTGTGACTTTTTCTGAAACATTGTTGGTCCTTTAACCTTTTGTTTTTTCCAGATTTAGGGAATCCTATTCTCTTAAGCTATCTATGATTTACAACAATTTGGTAAAGTATATCTTTGTGAACAAAGGTGAACCATTTATCTTTTTCTCCCTACATGATCCCTCCAGAATTAGAAAACTCTCAGTGAGTATTCTTATTTTCATGGCAATATAGTTATTTGCATAAGTTCAATAAGATTCTATTCCCCTTGTAACAGGACACAATTGGAAACATTATTTAATTCCCAAGACTTTGACTGGAAGGTATTATTTGAGAATGTGCATAGACTCAGATATGACCAGACAGTTTGGAAAACCAACCTAGTAGCCTGTTTACAGGGTTCCTGGCAGCCTTATCAGGTGAGTAAGGGAGGCCACTTCCTGGCAGGTGCAGGAACCTCAGGATATCTTGGGGACCTTGAGAAGAGAGGAATTAACTCAAATCTATAGGTGTTGTAGGCAAAGCCTAATTGCAAGTCCTTGGCTTGGCTTCCTAGCCTCCCGAGGCTTTTAAAAGTTCAATCTGAGATTCCTTATGAAAAGTTCCTGCAGAGCAGACTTAAAAAGAGCCAGTGGGCTTCCCTGGTGGTGCAGTGGTTGAGAGTCCGCCTGCTGATGCAGGGGACACGGGTTTGTGCCCCGGTCTGGGAAGATCCCACGTGCCGCGGAGCGGCTGGGCCTGTGAGCCACGGCCGCTGAGCCTGCACGTCCGGAGCCTGTGCTCCGCAACGGGAGAGGCCACAACAGTGAGAGGCCTGCGTACCGGAAAAAAAAAAAAAAAAAAAGAGCCAATATGGTCAGTTGGAATTCTTGCTGCACTTATGTAAATAATCAGGCCAGTTTATTGAAACTAGACTTACTCTGTAAATAAGTTAATCTTACTATGTTGTCTTTGATAGCAAGGGGATGATTGTAGACAGAAAAAATGTTTCAGTAGAAGCTAGAATATACAGTGGTGGATATTAGATTCTAGTTTTGTTCATTGTATTTGAGGTTTTGTTTTTGACCTGTAAAGTAGACTAGATCCTAAATTCCCCCTGTTTCCTCTAATCTCAGGCCTCAGCTCTCCAAACTAACGTTTCCAATTTTTCTCCCACCCTCTGACTTGGAATTACTGAGAACTAAAACTGCCTTTTCCTGAAACCATGCAAGCTAAAGTTGGACAATTTGATAGAGACTTGGAGAAATCACAGCAGCTCATGTCGCCACAGCAGCTTGTTGCTGTGTGATCACTCAGAGAGACCAGCAGAGACATTCAGACTGCAAGGAGGGAAAAGATGTCAGGTTGCCATTGCCTGCCCTCACTCCATCTGAAGATGCTTCCGACCCAACGTCTAGAAATCTTACCTGGCTGCCTGCAGAACTCAGAAACTGGGATTATAGTCTGCTCCAATCACTAACCATTGTTTTTCCTTTGTTTCCATAGAAACACCTCTTATTAAAAACCTGTTGCAAGTATGTGCACCAGGTAGGCCTAACTTGGGGACCCTACCTGCATCGCCACTTCCTGAAATGAGACACAGCCTCTCATTGAACTGACCTGCTCTCGGGACTAAGAGAGGGTTCAATGAGATAAAGACCACCCAGTAACTCAGGACAGGTTCAAACCTTCGTACACCAGGTGGCCAAGACAATAAAGTAGTTCACAGTGCCACCCAGATCTTTGACCTGATTTTTCGGGCCCCCAAGGTCACTGACTTAGTTTTATCGCAGGACACTTCAAATCTGGGACAGTGGATACAGACTAGATTTCAGACTACCGTCTGTGTATTTATTATAGGATTTGTGACTAGAATCCTATTTAGATATGTGCTTTCTGAGTTACAGTGCACCCTACCCCTGACTTAGCACATCAGCTACCGAGGCAGTTACGTTCTCACCATCCTCACCTTTGACTGATGGCTTGGCGTCACAGGGGGGGTGCAAGGGTGAGCCCTAACGGGTGGGGGGTTCCCTTTTGTAATGCAAATGCCTAACGGAAGCTTTGATTGCCCAGGCTCCCACTTCAAAGGGGGCCTCAGCTTCAAGGAAGACTATCTGGGAAAAGCACCTTGCTATACAGCCACAGCAGACACAGAGCCAGGCCACCCTCCCCACTGAGGTGGCTTTGTTTGGAAGATCTTATTTGATTTCCGTGACTGACCATTGGGGCACTTGTTTTATTTTCTCTTCCTGTACTTTAAATTCCCGCTTTCATGTTTTAAATTCACCAGTAAAGAGTGAGCCTAGGAAAACCCCAGTCCCCCACACGCCAAGCCCCACTAAAAGTGGGACCCCAGGCCCGTGCTCACAGTATCCTGCTCTCCCTCCCTCCCTCCCTCCCTCTCTCCATCTCTCTGTCTCTCTCTCCCACTGGCGTCGCAGTGTGGCACCAGGTGTGCTGTGTAATTTCCAGGTCCTGTCAGTAATAAACCTTTATTTTTTCAAGTTTCCCAATAGTTAGTGCTGAGGGGCGTCTTGCAATTGTAATGAGAACCACAGGGCCAGTTCAGCCCCAGTGTCGGTTATTGACAGGCTGGGACCAGCACACAACAGCTATTAAGATTCCTTTTTGGTATTTGAATGATACAATGACTAATGTTACGTGGCATATGTCATGGGTTTGCACAACTTTTGGCACACCGGGGTTTTTCAACAACAAAGCAAGAATGTGATCGTGGTCCACCCAAGCCTCGCTGCAGAGGGGCTGCTCTACACAAACTCTGGCATAAACACTCTCTGCTCTTTTTGACATTCTGTTTAAGGGCGTTCTTTTCAGATGTGGGAGTGCGTTCTGTTCCATCAGCAGAACTGACTTCGTATTTCAGGCTTTGGGAGGAAGGTGCCTGGGTGTTTTCATAGTAAAGGTTACTGTTATTACTGTTTTGCAGATGGTTGGCTGATAAACAGAGAAAAGGATGAAGTCTGTGGGATATGCTAACGCCGACACAGATGCATCAGTCTCTGGAAGGAAGGGCTGAAGTGGGGTGCAGACAACTCAACGTTTGAAAAGGTAGCTTTTTCACGTGTCTAGCAGGAATCTTCGTGCTGATACTATTCGATTGAACCATATTAAATTACCGGTATTTGACTCTTTTTAACCTACAAAATGGCAGCTTCATATGGCTCAACTAAATATTTTTTTCAAAAGAGGGAGCAGTAATGTACAGGTATAGATCCAGATCCAGATCCAAAACCTGCCTTTCTGCCACCATTTCTTTCCTCTCTGACTTCTTTCTTTCCACTTTCTGAAAAAAAAAATTTATTTAGTGCCAGCTTTGCTTCGGGCTTTAATTTTAGGAATAATTTATTGGATTTGTTCCCAACTTAATTTTACTGCTGTTGACAGCTTCACGGCACTGTCTGGGCGCACCGCCGACACAAGAGCGGGCTCGTGCCGGCGCGGGGTCTTGGGAGGGCTCGCGAGGATTCTGGGTTTGGTCTGGGACGCTTCTCCAGTGATGGGGCTCCTGCTTTGCCATTTAGGTGTTGAGTTACTTGCCGTGTGAGACCTCGAGCTACGGAAGTACGCGGGTCACGTTTACTGACCCCACACTCTGTGAAATCTGCTCTTTCCTGTGCAGCCCCTTTTTTGGGTTTTTCAACAGAGGACTAAAAAAATGAATGGGAGCAATTTAGTTCCTGTGTTTCCCTGGCAAAGATAAGAAGATAAAGGTCCCAGGAGGAGAATTGAACGGAAACAAAGCTATCAATATTGAAGAGAAATGTACAGTTTGACTCGGGACAAGTGTGCTTGTCTGGAATTTTAAAATCAATGGCGAGAAAAGTGAGGTTGCATGGAAAAGACGGGCACTTATGTGAAGGCTTCAGGGACGATGGGGACAGACGAGGAGGGGCAGTGGGGCAGTTGGTGACGGAGCAGAGACGTGTATCCGGGTGTGGGTGTTGGCGCGCAGACCTGACCCTGGGGCAGCTCGCCCGGGGAGGGGAGACCATCCTGCACCTCCCCTGCCTCCTCCTTTTTTTTTTGCCAGCGCGTGACTTGGACGTTGATTTTCTGAAGTCGCATCAATAGCAGATTTACATTCTCCATATAAATACTTTCACCCCCCGAGTCTTAGAAAACGGGGCGTCCTAACTCTCCACGTTCGGGGCCCAGGGCAGGTGGACACAGCCTCCTGGCATTTCCGTCCTGGCAGCATGGCTCCACTGGGCAGCGTCTGCAGGCAGGTGTTTCATTGCACCGTTGTCGCTAGATTACTACTCTCGTCAGCAGAGTGACCAGCTCTTCTCTACTGATGCGAACGTTTTAAGGAAGTACGTTGGTCAGGGGCGCCCACGCTGACCAGCCACGGGACCTGGGTGCCTTCAGGCTGGGGGCCAGACCGGGATGTGAACTCGGGCTGCAACCCTGGGGCCATTAACGGCCGTCACCATGTCATTTGAATCGCAGTAGCAGCTGTTTATAGAGAGAAGCTCCAAGTTGAATCACTATGTACTAAATTTGTAGTTACCCATCTGGATAACAAAACAAGCTATTGGCAGGAAGAAAAGGAAAATTACCAAAATTTAACGGGGCAAAGTACGCACGCCGCGTAGACTTTTCGCTCTGCAATGCCAGATTCAGTAGAGATGATTTCCACGTTTGCAGCTTGGCCTCCGGTGCGCCTAGCGTCACGCTCTCCCCTGACGCGGCCCTTGTCGGTAGCGCCCTGCTCCCCAGTGCCCAGCTTTCCAGGGCTTCTCTCCGGCTGGCGCTCTGTCAAGTTCCCATCAAGCCGTGGCATCTTCCTGGAAATGTCTCCTTTTTGACCAAGACTCTCAAGCTGCTGCTGCCCTTTGTCTGCTCTCCTGCTTCAGCCTTTTCTTTATATAATGATCTTCCGATGTCCAGCAGTCTCCTATTATCCAGAAGGGACCCTGCTTTCGTAATTTACAAATATTTACTAGCCACCAAGAAAACGCTAAACTTTCCACTAAAGAACTGAAACTTTGCTCTTGGACCTGGAGAGCCACACACGTGACTGTGTGACAGAAGTACCCGGGCTCGTCAAATCACGTTCCATCCTCGATGAATAAGCCCTGGTGACTGAACCACGTCACAGATGGATGAGAAAAGATGAAAACAAGAAAGCTTCCTAAGTGAAACCATACTGATTTACCTTCTGTGAAATAAATAAAGCAGGATGTTTCTTTCAAAGGTACGGAATGAATCCCTGCAGTCTGCTATACTCGTTTTAAAGGAAACTGTATTTTTAAAACTTTGCGGGGGGGATAACTAAGTTGGCTATTTTGCTTTCTGAATGGATAACAACTATTTTGCTCTTGAAAAGAGGAAAATTAATTAGGAAAATCAATAAGCCATAGAATGGGGGAGAATATTTACAGTACATACATCAGACAAAAAGCTTGTGTCTCAATAATATAAAGAACTACTATAATTTATCATAAAAGACAACCAAAAGTGGGCAGAATCGTTGAATAGGCACCTCCCAAAAGCAGATACAGGAATGGCAACATGAAAGGGAAAATTGCTCAATATCCTTAATCATCAGGGAAATGCAAATTAAAACCACAATGAGATACTTCTACACACATTAGAATGTCAATAACTTAAAAAGATTGACAATACAAGTGTTGTCAAGGATTTGAGCATAACTCTCAAATGTGGCCCATAGAGTGTAAAATGGAATAGTCTGGGGAAAAGTTTGGCACTTTTTCAAAAACTTAAACATGCCTCTTCCCTGTGTCCCGAGATTCCACTCTCAGATATTCATCTAAGAGAAAGAACACACAGGCCCACAAAATGCCTCATGTCAGCATGTTCATCGAAGCTTTGTTCGTAGTATCAAGAACAAGAACAAGCCCTGAGGCCCGTCACCAGGAAAGTGGAGGCGCTGCGGTGTGTGTATACAGGGGATACTTCTCCCCGATACAGGTGTACACTTCTGATACGCGTAGTAACATTAATGGATCTCACCTATTATGCTGAGTCAAAGAAGCCAGACGGAAAAGAGTACAGTCTGTGACTCAAATTACAGGAAGTTCCAGAAGAATTCAAACAAAACTATGACAAGAGAAATCAGACTGCATCAGGGGCCTGTCTGGGTAGGGACAGAGGCCGCCTCTGGGGTCGTGGACACCTTCTGTCACCCACGTGGGTTCCTTGAGTGAATGCATTTGTCAGAAGAGAACGTGCCGCTATATGTAATGACGCCTCAATAAAATGTTTCCTAAAAGAAAAACAGACACAGACGTGCGTGCATATTTCCAGTAATGGTTGGGGAATGGGACCAAACAATTTTAGTGGTAAAACTGGATCTAACTTCTGCAATATTTCATCCATTTGCTTATTTATCAGCTCTCGTCCTGCACCCGCTGTGCTCCAGACCCTGTTCCGGGACTCGGGAGACCCCAGTGTGGTGGGGACGTACAGTCCTGGCGCTGGCAGCCAGCCTGAGGACGGGCTTTTCCCCCAGAGGGCTGGGCCCCCCGCCTCCATCTCAGTGGGAGACTTTGATGGCATCCGGGCTGCTCACCTGCGACAGCTGGGCTCACTCCTGCAGAGCAACGGCCATGACTCTGTCCCAGGGGTCTTCCTGATGATGTTTTAACTGCCGTGCAGCCTCTACCATTCGAAAACCAGAGCTCTAATTCCATCAGGTGTAAGTGTAAAAAGTAGATTTTGATGAGTGAGTATTCCGGAAAACAGGTAAGAGAAGTACATGTAATAAGTAAAAATTATGCAAAGGGGAAATTCAAAATGTGGAGTAATTTTCTACCCCAAATATTCAGACACCATTTTAAGCTTCTTAACTCTGGTGCTGGTATCGCCTTCCTCTCTCTGTTGCTCACCTATCACTGCGGTTGGTTGTGTGCACACGGGCCTTCCTGCCACACCTCCTGTCCTTTAGCTTAGTTTGTTTACACGATGGTTCCGGACGGACCCATGTGTGCGCCTCTTTCTCCTCCATCCCAGGAACGCCTTTCTAGGTTGGAAGGCCCACATTTCTGTTCATGTTCTCTGAGCCCTCGCTCTCTCGTCTTTACATGAAAACTTGCTGGCGTCCCCGTCCTGTCCTGTCCTTTCTAACGTCTTCAGTCCTTGATGCTAAAGGGCCGACCGAACGACATTCAGGCAGAAGTCAGCGGGGCTGGGTCGCAGGAGCCCGCTGCTCGCACAGGCCCTTCGGAAACACAGGCCTGCGTGTGGCGCTGCCGGCACAGGGCTCAGCGTGGCCCGAAGGCCTGTTGCTTCCACGTCGCCTAAATGTTCATCTTCCGCCCACACGCGATGGTGTGTCTGCTGCGCTGTATCAGGGAAAAGTCACCACTTAATGCATAGTTTTCTTTTGCCTCAACAGATTCAAATGTTATGAGGTTTTTCAGGAATTCCCTCGAGTTTGTACCAAATCTTTGCATCTCTTTTCCTTCGTATTAGACAAACATGTTTGACATGGGCTGTCTCAAGGACTGCAAATAGAGGAGAGGTCTGACTGGCTGGCTTTTACTTCATGGAGAGTAAATAAATCTCAGAAAATAGTAATCTGTGCAGGACGCAATGAAGCCGAATAGTTAATCTGCATAGACTCACGTGTGTGATACGGAGCCCACGTTCCCTGTGGCCGAGTCCCAGTTCCAGACGGTCACCGCACAGGCTGCCAAGGAAACGGGACACGGGGAAACTGTCAGCCTTTGAAACAATACGAGCTGTAGGCAAATTATTGACTCATCGTAGAACAGGTGGCTCATTTAAAAATTCTTACTATTTCAAGAGAGTGATAAGTTTTGCATTGGTTGTGAATCTTCAGGGCATAGAAAGGTGGAAGAAATATTGGAAAGGGAGTTAGTGCTGGCACAAGAGTTTGCTGTGAGAACACTGCAGAGCGATCTGCACACCTGCTGGCTCCGTGCTCCTGGGCAGGTGAGAGTCAGGCGGAGGTCCCTTCACCTGGGACGCACAGCCACCTGGGATGGCTCTTCCTGGGTCAGAGCGCAAACGTGCAAGGTGGCCAGCCAACTCCGCCCTTTGTGGCCTTGACCATCATCACGTCTCTCCGTATTCCAAGGTGTATCACGGGACCATGGCCAATTCACCTCTCCCTGTAGAGGCTCAGTGAAGGTCCAGGCCTGGCGGCTGGGGGCACAGTTCTCCAGGGCACCCTGGAGAGGTGCCACCCAACACAAGCTAGAGCTGTCTGAGGCCTACGCTCAGATGGATGTGAAGGCGTGCGGCTTAGACGCGACAATATCGGTGCACAAACCGCTTTTCTTTGTGATCCTCACGTGCGTCCGTGTGACAGTAAAGAGCCGCAGCAACGCGACCCTGTTCCCGTCCCAAATGGTAGTGATACGGAAAAGGAGAAGTATTTGTCCAGCCGCTGCTACCGATGCTAGAGGAAGGAATGATTCTGTGGATTGCCTGATGACCCTCACTGTGCTCCGTTATGGCTCCCCAGCTGTCCCTGCTGCGCCTGGAGTCGAGCTCAGCTCCGTACTGAGGTTTCTCTCCCCTACTGCAGTAGCTCAGATAAAATCTGTCTTGTCACTTTAACAAATGCGCAGCACATTATATATATATATATAGATAGATAGATAGATAGATAGATAGATAGATGGCATCCAACTGCTATGTTCAAAGATCACATATGTCCTGGTGGTGTAGAAATTGATTGTTTTCATTTCCTTAATGCCTGCTGGATATTCCCATGTGTCAACCCCACAAGCAATTCACACTGACCCCCTAGTCTGGACTCATTACCTGGCGTCCCCAGGCACAGCCTCTGTCTGGGTTCCATTCTGTCAGTAGCCCCATCACCCACCCATTCACCGAGCTAGAGACCTCAGAACCCCCTTGGGCACCTCTGTGCTGGGCCTCACCTCCACCCCATCCACTTCGCAGTAAACAAACTTATTTTAAGAGATTAGTTACAAGATTATCAAAATGAATTTAAGAAGCTAGAAACGAGCTCATCCATTGAGTGGCCACAGCAAAACACCTCCCACAATTGCAGAAGTCACCATGTTTGGGTCCAGCAAGGCAAAGGGAATAGAAGAGATGCCTCTTTTGTGCTCTTGAGAGGCATATATCTGATGACACAGAGACAAGACCAATCCAGAAGACTGTTAAGTCAAAAAGCTCTTATTGCAGATGGATGATTCTGTGTATAGACATTAGTAATTGTTAATAACCCCTGTAGAATCCCTGAAGATAAATTCTTGGAAGAAAATAATTTGTCCTGAAGGCGGTACCATAACAAGCATCTGAATGAATATCAAAAGCAGTGTTTGAAACAAATGAGGTCCATGGAAACCCCACGTGCGTCTGTCTGTCTACCATTC
The DNA here is from genome assembly GCF_026419965.1 of Kogia breviceps. NCBI lineage: Eukaryota > Metazoa > Chordata > Mammalia > Artiodactyla > Physeteridae > Kogia > Kogia breviceps. The sequence goes on along the minus strand of NC_081322.1, from coordinate 90,979,627 downwards.
CTGTGGGTGCAGTAAGAGGAGATGGGATGCTCTGAACCAAGAGTTCATTCTGGAAACCCAAGGTTCAAGGAGTGCACCGTTTTAATCACAGAGAGAAGCTCTTTATGTTAAAAATATTCCTGTAGCTCCAATTTCTACCCTACAAGTGTTATCTAAATGATGAATTAGTAAAATCCAAGCCATTGCTGTCCATCCAGTTTTATCTTTATTAGAGAAAATGTAATCTGAAGACCACTCTGGAATTTCTAAGCTGCCTGACTGCTTAAGGAAGTTTAACCAAATATTTTTAAGAAAAAGAACGAATTAGGAAAAATAAACATGACATTTTGTGAGAGATTCTTACTTTGCAGATTTGTTTATGATAGTAGTGTCTTACAAAAATTGTTCACTTAATTGACGTATGTGAGGTCCAAAGTGTAAACAATTGAAATATATTAACACATAGTGAAAAAGTTTACAAATGTAAAGCAAAAGTCCAGCTTTGGAAAAGTAATGTTAAAGGTGGCTTTGCAGTCATGTGTGGTTGGTGTTACAATTTGAAGCCAAAAGAACAAAATTAGTAGAGAAACATCTGTATATTCTTGTGGAAGAGTTTCATTATTTTGAAATAGTTGAATATAAAAGTTCCTCTGAATTAGAAATCCTTTTCCATCATCAAAACAAATCTCAACTACGTCTGTCAATGAGAGACAAGCAAGTTAGATTCATAAATGATCACACATTTGAAGTCTATTTTAATGAGATCAATTTTTTCAGTTTTGTTTAATGGCAAGACAGGACATTCAGTCAATTAGAGGACGAAGTGATAACTTGTCTGCTCATGAGTACAAAGACTTGTTTGTTAAGCAATGGTGGTTATCAGAATGATTCAGTAAAAATTCTGAGTCGGATTCCTGTAGCCAATTTGTTTACAAAGCCTGATATAAAAGAGTGATATTTGCAAGCACATGCTAAAGTTTTCATTTAAAGTTTGAAACTCTTGTTGTGGGAAGTGTTCAAACTCAGCATTTAAGAATCTCTCTAATGTTGGATGTTTAACTTTTCTCTCAAGGTCATATAATATGAAGAAAGGAGGAGTGAGCTTTTGCTTGCCCCGCCCACGTGGACGCTCCTGCATCCCCGGTTCACCCGGAGCGCCAGCCAGCCAGGCGTTTCTGTCCTTTTTTTTTTTAACATCTTTATTGGAGTATCATTGCTTTACAATGGTGTGTTAGCTTCTGCTTTACAACAAAGTGAATCAGTTATACATATATATGTGTTCCCATATCTCCTCCCTCTTGCGTCTCCCTCTCACCCTCCCTATCCCACCCCTCTAGGTGGTCACACAGCACCGAGCTGATCTCCCTGTGCTATGCGGCTGCTTCCCACTAGCTATCCACCCTACGTTTGGTAGTGTATAAATGTCCATGCCACTCTCTCACTTCGTCCCAGCTTAGCCTTCCCCCTCCCCATTTCCTCAGGTCCATGCTTTAGTAGGTCTGTGTTTTATTCCCGTCTTACCACTAATCTCTTCATGACATTTTTTTTCGTAGAGTCCATATATATGTGTTAGCATACGGTATTTGTTTCTCTCCTGACTTACTTCGCTCTCTATGACAGACTCCAGGTCCGTCCACCTCACTACAAATAACCCAGTTTCATTGCTTCCGTGCTGTGGCGCTGTGCTAACTTGGGAGGCCCAGGGCACTCGCAAAAGCAGACCTGCCCTGTGGCCTCGCTGCCGCCTTCGCAGCACATCTGTCCCTCCTGGCCGGGGTCGCAGCCACCATCCCTGAACACGCCCCTGTTCCCACGGCGCTCGCCGCACGGGAGACCCGCAGCTTCAGAGCTCAGCCCGAGTGTATATGCTCCGCCTGCCCTGCCCGTCCTGGGACCCTAGCGGCCCCCCTCAGCTCTGGCCTCCCGCAGCCCGCGAGCTCCCTGAAGCGAAGGCTGGAGGTCACGACTCTGCACCTCCAGCTGCTACGCAGGGCGGCTGCCTGCGGTCCGGTTCTGCTTGCTGAGCACAGGCGGCCGGAACCCGGCGCTGCACGCGGCCCCCCCACGCATGTGGGAGAGGCCAGCTCGCTGGTCTTCAGGCTCCGTGATTTTTCTCCAAGGGACAGAGCCTGTTTTTAAAGAACGCACACCGCACTGGGAGGCCCCATATGTGAAAACAGATTTGGGGGGCAGTTCAGGTAGCACAGGGAGTGGGGACCCCGACACGGCCACATTCTCCCTCCCGCCTGACCCAACAGGCGAGGACTCGGGGGCTCGTGAGTTCAGGGAAATTAAACTTCCCAGTTGCTCAGCCCAGGTCGGGGGTTCATCCGTCACCTGCTACCGCGGGACTGCGCGGGGCCCGGGGGCCGTGAGAGTCCCCAGCCCCACCTCCGGCTGCAGCCGGGAGGTGCCGGGCCAGCGCTCCACCGGGCGGGGAGGACGGCGCACCGAGGCGGGGGCTGTGCTCTGCATAACCCGCCTCACCCCTGCGGTTTCAGCGGGGGCGCAGGGAAGGCTCCTCGGCAACGACTAATCTCGTCTCTAGATTTCTATCCGTGATAACAACACCGGTGCCTAACCCTATATAGTGCTGCTGGGTGACGGGCACCATCTAAACATGCCTCTGTCCACGTATTACCTCATCCAGGCCTCCCACCTATTATCGACCCCACTTCATAGCCACGGACACTGAACCCGAGGAAGGTGCTCGTGGCCTGAGAGCCGGAAGTGGAACCAGGACACCCCGGAACTAGGTTAAGGCGTGCAGTCGCGACGCAGAGTGGAGAGCCCAGAGACGTCGCCAGGGAGCGTTATGAGGGATTTCACGGCAGCAGAAGGGAGCCGTGGGCTCACTACGGACACGTTTGAGGTTTTCCATTTATTCAGGATTGAGGCAAAACCAGAAACATAGAAAACTTGAGAACTAGGCCCCAAAGCTATAGCCTGCATGTGACTCCGACTTTTCTGATGGTGATGTGGTACTTTTTAATCACCCCAGCTCCAGCTCATCGTGGTGGGCTTGGGCTGTCTGTATTTGAAGATGCTAATGATTACAAGCCCATGGCTCCCTGTGTGCCCAGCCCTCTCCTAGGCCCTGACTTAATCCTCGCCTGAGCCTACGGGGGGAGCAGAGAACTAGGGGAGCCCTGGCGGGGGGTAGCAGCCTCTGCTGGATGCAAGGGGCCTCTGGCTCCTGTTGCTCACCGACTCTCCCAGAGGAGACGGGAGGAGAAGACACGGTGAGGCAGGATCGGCCTCTGCTGCGGGCTGGTGGCCCCGATCCAAGACCAAGGGCAGTGTTGGAGTCTCACCCCGAAAGCGTCCGCCCTCCATGGCCGTCTGCAGCCATGCAGGTCCTTTTCCTAGATCTCACCTCCCACAAAGTCTGGTTGCCTCAAAGCTTCAAAGTCTAAACCACCACAAACCAAGGGCCTGCCCTCCCCCAAGGACAAGCTGCTCCACTGGGAGGGCGCTGACCCCGGACCCGGGATTCCGAGATGCGGCTGGAACACGGGCAGCATCGCTGCACTGGGCGGCCAACGTGAGGCCCAGAAACGCTTCTCCGGGTTCACAGGAAGCCCAGTCACACGTGGGGGCCCCGGACGCCGTCCACCAGCGACGCCTGTGCTGTGGATGCCCTGAGCCACAAACACGGGCTCCTGGAGGACAGCAGGTTATGAAATCTCAGTGCAGAGCGTTCGTCCAGAGGAGCACATCCTTAAACGACCTGTGACTTGGGCACTGACTGGTGGGCGGAGAACACTTCACAGACTCGTGTGGACACGGTTTTTTATTCCAGTGATGATGGCAGTTACTTGAGTCTAAATTATTAGCCTCAGGAGAACATATTGTGAGGACACAAAAAGGCGTCCTGTGAAAACTATGACTACAGACGTGACTGACACTGTTGAGGGGTGGCAAAGGCTCTGGTGAAGTATTGGTCTTTGCTTTGTTTTAGCAGAAATGTCCCAACCACGTGTGGAAAAGCACAGAAACGGAGGCCTACGCGGTGGTCTGTGCGCGGCCAACTCCTTCAAAGACATTCTGCTTCCGAGTTGGTGTTTGAATGTGCATTTCAGGGGGGCCACCTAGGATGTGACAACAGCCTCCCCCTGACCCAGAAACACCATCCCAGCTGATCGTGGAGCCCACAGTTCTACCAGTAAGTCTCATTTCTACTTCTCTGAGTGATTTTATAATAATTATTGTAGACAGGGACAGCTCCATGGCAGAAGTCAGCTGGGAGGCTAGTTTGAAAGTTACCAGTCAAGTGTCTCCCGTGCTGTGTGGAGCTTCCTCCTATCCCCATTCCTGTGGGGGCTGCACGCATCCGTAGGCACTGTCCTCCAGGCATCTGTTCTTTCCGTGGATCTTTAGTAACCCCCTATCAGACCCCAGAGGATGGGGATGCAGGCAGGAACACGAGAGCCACAGAACCACTCTCGCAGGGCTGTATTCTTCCAGTTGTCGTGTCTCCAAAACGCTGGTCCACATTTGACTCCCTCTCCTCTCACACCACACATAAGATTCTCCAGAGATCCTGCTGGCATGGCCTCCAAGGGTGCCCTGGGCTCGGCTGCACTTGACTCCTCCACTGCCATGAGCCATCCAAATGCTGACACCCTGGCTGGGATGTCACGTTACTTAGCCTCCTCTGAGGCCTCTCTGGTGGCTCCTGCCCCACAGCAGACGGGCTGATGCTCACCATCCCTCCCGTCCTCCTGGGCACACGCTCCTCTCTGAGCCCACGCTCCTCTCTGAGCCCACGCTCCTCTCTGAGCCCAAGCTCTCCTGCAGGTGGGAGTGGCCCACAGCTGCGTTTGGGCTGGAATGGGGTGGGGTGACTGCACTCCTAGGCTGAATTCTCCTCCTGTCCTGCCCTTCTGCAGCTCAGGCCAGGGGACCCAGGTGACACAAGGGACCTTGGTCCTAAAGCATGGCTTGGAGGAACACCACTAGTCTGGAAAACTGGTTTTGACCCACGAGTACACAGTTGGCGCTACGCCGTCGCTCACCTCCTGTACCAGCTCGAATAGCTTGCCAAAGCATTTCTGGAAGCTTGTCTCCTTATCTTTCAGACCAGCAGAGCAGACTTCCTCCAGCCTCCCTGTCTCCCTGCACCCCACAGCCAGGCACGAGCCCACTTCGCTGCCTATGGGAGGACTTAGCAGAACAGTGACATTATGAATGTTTTCAGTACATGCGTTCACTCCCCCCAGGGCTCCATCTGACACCGGCTCACGCTATGGACTGGGAAGGGCTGAGCATCAGCCATACAGCTCAGATTTCCGGACGTGCGTCCGCGGCACAAAAGCCATAGGAGGTGCTTTGGGAAAGAGATCCTGTGATCACGTGTGTGGGAAATGCTGCCCATTTCTTTCTTAGAGCTTCAAGACCGTGGTGGTGATGCACAGGAAGTGTCCAGAACTGTTACGGTTCCACAATCTAGACGTTTCTCTAAACCTTCTGAAACGGCTGAACTTTCTCTTCTTGGCTTGTTGTGTTCGGTTCTTCACTTCTGAGGCCATGTAGGGGAAAGTGCAAAAGACATCAGAGGAGAGAGAACACACAGCAAGAGAAAGGCCTGCTGGTCCTGCAATCCCCTGGAGAAAATCCATGCTGGAAAGGGGTGGAACTTCTACTTTAAATATTTAGTAAAAAATAAATAAATAAATAAAAATTGCTATGCTTTCTGAGCCACTTTGTATTTTTTCCCCTAAGACTTCACCGAGACCATGATTCAGTCTCCCATTTTGAATCTTCAGAGATTTAAAGTTGGGATTAGACCTGAGGTATTTCGGAAAATGTCTAATAAGCTTCCGTCCACCTGCGCTGGTCTCCGCTCCCTGGCCAGAGGCCCTGGGAGCACCAACCTGCGTCCTCTGTGGGCGCAGCCTCCCGTCCTCCACTCCCCCACCAGACGTCCGGTGACTGCGGTTAGGGACACACGCTCCTCCAGCCGAGGGAGAGCTGCGCTTCTCCCGGTCACGGAGCAGCCGCCTTCCTCGGAGCCAGGCCCCTTGTAGATGCACCGCAGCGTGGAGGCTTGGGACGAGGGACCACTGTCACTGCCCCCCAAACTGCAGCCCCCGTCCTCTGTTCCAGGCCCGGGCCGCGGTCAGCCAGCTGGAACCTCCCTTTGCCTCCACTGGCATCGGGCAAATGCCTTCAAACCCAGAAGACAGCGGCTCGGCGCAGCTCCTTGTTTGAAGACTAGAGCTTGGTGGCTTCTAAGAGGAAGAGTACAGCCTCTTGCAGGATCATAGCCATGTACCGTCCCTGGTACCACATAGACGGCCAGAGCGCCCCGCCCACGCTGGATGCCCGCCTGGTCAGGCACACAGCGCACGGCCGTCCTCTCGCCGGGCCGGCGTCACCGCACCTCAGGGTCCGCGGACGGCTTGCCTGGGCCACGCACAGTGCCGGGCAGAGGACACGGGACAGATGCCGCCGATACAGTGTCCATGGGTCACTGGGCAAATCCTGCCGAGGGCCGCTCGGCCGGGTGGGCCAGGCGGCTGTGAGCCGGTGCCAACCAGGCATCACGGAGGAGCCACAGCCGCCAGAGCAGCGCACGCAGCCACCTGCTCTGCCCGGGGACGCGACACCCACGCCGCCCGGACGCGGCTGAAAGACCAGATATGGGCCCGGAAGGGGCGCAAGGGGAGCTAGTCCCGCGAGACGCGATAGAAGCGGAGTCGGGTGGGGTAGGTGGGGCCGCCCGCCCACCCGCCAGGGGGCGGAGGCCGCCCCGCAGCTCTGTTTGGACTGAGTCCGGGCCTGGTGCGCACGCGCCGGCTGCTGGTGCTGGTGCTGCTTCGGGAGTGGTGGCCTTGTCCTTCGTCCTTGGTCCTTCGTCCAGCCTGGAAGAGGGTGAGGTGCGGCAGGCACTTCCTGTCGGGGGTGGTGCTCTGTGGGGAGTTTGGCTGTGCTCCGGGGACACCCGCGAGGCAGTGCTTCAGGCAGAGGGTGGCGGGCCCGGAGGCCTGGGAAGGGTGCTGCTGAGGAGGGACCAGAAATGAGGGCCTCGGAGGCGGGGCCCCTGGGAAGGACGGCCTGGCCGGCTCTGACACTGTCCCCTGGGGGTGTACGAGGGGCGTGCCGGGACCCCCGGGGCAGAGGGCCCCGAAGCGGCCGCCCGGCTGCTTCCTCCACGCTCTGCTGCCTCGGGTTGAGTGCCCGCTCTTCCCACCCAGGATTCTCCGGCCCTGGGTTCGTGACTGTCTGAAATCCGCCTCCGGTTGAAGAGGGTTGGGAATGAGAGTGACGAGACGTGGGTTCTGTGGACGGAGCCCCTCGGTGGCCCAGAGGGACCCAGAGGCACGGCTCCAGGGTTTGGGCCGAGTGTCGTGGCAGCGTCCGCGTCGGCCGGTCTGTGCGACTCCGGGGACTGAGGCTGGCGTGGCCCGTGCCTGGCGGCCAGCCCTCTGTGTGCCTTCTCCTTTCCTCCTGTTGTTTGGTGACACTTGGACCTTCATCTGGTAACGAAAAAGCGTGAGGCTTGGCGTCTCACCGCGGTGGGCCGTGAGCCAGAAGTGAACCAATAAATCCCGCGCTGGGAAGCTCAGTGCGGCAGAGAGTGGCAGGCAGCTTTGGGAGGCGCAGTCGGCGTGGCCGGGGGCGTGTCGGCTCCGCCGCAGCAGCTGTTTCCACAGCCCCCTCGGGGTCAGGCCTTCCAGAGGAACCTTGTGCTCAAAACTGACTCGCGTTCCAGGTCTGTTGGCAGAAGCCTCCAGGAGCATCTCACGCGTAACTCGGTTGGTACCCTCAGGGCCAAGCCAGCTTCCTTAATCTTCCTTTTGATACCTCAGGCCTCAATTTTATAGCTCAAATGAACATAATTAATAAGACATCTTAATTAGCACTTAATTAGTTGGCAAAGGGCTTGTCAAATTCTGAAGCCGAAATTTGCTCTAAAATATAATGATTATACAGCGTGGTTATGCAATAAAAGTAAGTTGTTTTAGTCCAAACTGACTATAGCTGTTGTGGCCTTTTAAAGGATAGGAAAGAGTTTTTCTACTCCCTTGGAGGAATCAGTGGCGAAGGGGAAGCCTGGCATCCTTATTCCTCTAATATTGGGTTGCCCAAAAAAGCTCGTCTGGGTTTTTCTGTAAGATGGTACGGAAAAACCTGAACGACATTTATAGCCAACCCAACAGCTCCATCCGCTAGTGAGTGCAGTTGGACTGGGTGTGCACGAGCATGTGCCTCAGGTTTATGAGAGGAGCCTATCAGCCTTTCCTTATGAGACACAGCTTCCAGCACGACCGACGGGTCCCCAGAGGGAGCAGGGAGGCCAGGCTCTTTGGGCCCAGGAGGCTGAGGTGTGTGGGATGGACGACATTCCACGGCGCAGACTCTCAGAAGTCAGTCCCCACACCCAGATGTCCCTTGTGAGTGACCTGTGAGTGTGAAACTCAGAGAAGAGGGACATGGCCCTGCCTGGCATGATGAGGTCATCTTCCAGCAGGTGAAGGTGGCACAGAGAGAACCCCTCAGAGCTTGGCCTTGTCACCCCACAATGCGCATGGATGGTGGCAGGGAGACACGCAGGAGGCCACTCGGGGGACGGTGCGCCGCCAGGGCGCCAGGTGAAGACATGACTTATGACAGTGTAACGTGTGGGGCAGTGTCAAGTAACACGGAAGAAAAGCCTGGAGCAAAGCTCCTGTCCTCCTGCTCCAGAGCAGGATGCTGAGTGCCAGCATCTCCTTGTTCTGGTGGACATGGCAACGCGAGAACAGAAAATGAGATGGGAGCGCGTCTCAGCGCATTCACACGGCACAGCCATCACACGTGCAGCCGCAGAGTGTCTCGAAAAGGAGGATTCAAGACAAGTCGTACTCGGTGTGTGCAGATCAGAGCAAGCCTGTCCTTCCCCTTTCTTTTGCCCCAACTCGACTCGAGTCCGCACTCAGCCCCTTGGAAGATTGTCCCCTTACCCCATGGGTTGCTTTCTACAATTTACACCCTCAGCAAGTGTTTTTTGAATGGTGGGCATTGAGCTGGATTCAACATTGGTAAATGCTCTGTGTCAAGCCCTGCTGTGTGGTGATGTCACCCTGTCGCTTTTTGACCCAAATCTCCTTCCTGGGCGTCACCCCTCACATACTGAGGTGTTGTCACTGGTTTTCCTGCTTCATCTGCCCTTGGGGCATTGGTGGGTTGGCAAACACTGGCCCTTTCACTGTCTCCCTGCTCTCAGCCCCTCCAGCCGCTCAGCATCGACAATACCCCTTTCATCCCAGAAGGTCGTCTCTGTGCCAAACACGCAGAAGGCCCGGACGTGGCATCATTCTCTACCTGTCAGAGGACATCCACGTACCCAGAGAAATATTCCTTTTCTTCTGACAGAGAAGCGGGCAGGGTGAACCCTCCAACTGGGCGTGATACAGCTGTAAGGGGTCGTGGGAACGGGGAAGGAACGCATGTATCTCACAACCTGCTTTTTGCTACTCACAAGCTTTGAGACGTTCCATGAGGTGACACCCCTCCTTTAACTGCAGCTGTGCACATTCCTGTGCTGTAGGAACAGACTCAAGACGTTTTGAGACACTGAAAGGCATTCTCTGTCTCTAGAGGTGGAAGGCAAGTAGGGAAGTGCATGGAGACTTCTGGTGGCCTAGGAAGTGGAGCTGGGAGCCTTTCAGACTTGTTTAGCAGAACAGAATGGATTTTGAGGTCAAGAAAATGATCTTGTATTTGGCCAGAAAAATCTCAGTTACACGTGAGGAACCACCTTTTTCGCTCTAATGGATTTTTTTCAAGATGAAGTTAGTGATGAAACTGGCTAATTTGCATATTTTCAGGGAGTAAAAATTCAATCAAGAATTTTTCAATGGGTGGTTCACTTTAGCAACTTAAAAAAAACTTCACTTAAAAGGAATCCAGGGGCAACAAAAGTCACAGGTACTATAAAAGTTGTGGTGACTTCTGCTGAGGTAGTTCACAGGATCAGTTTTCCTGAGAGAAACATGGACAATTTGGAACAGTGTGTCAAGACCCATTTTTCTTTCCCTTAGAAGCTGAACAGTAAGAACTTCCCTCCTCTCTTCCTTTTCCCTCCCACGGTTGCTCTTTCTTGCCCAATTTCCTAGTTTATTGTATTGCAAACTGAATCTTCAAAAACTGTTGAACTATAAAACAACCAACAAAGCTGGCTGAGTTTGTCCTCTCTCCTCCTGCAGGTGGGACGGCCGAGTCAGCCGTTCCCCGGTGTCCTCCGGACAAGCTGCTCTCGATGAAAGCAGAGTGCTGTCCGCGTGCCGTGCTGGAGAGAATGAAGTATTTACGGTGGGGATTCCACACCAGACGGAGGAGTCGGGGATGATCCCTCACTTTCCTGGGAAAGCAAACCCACAGTCTCTAAGCCCCATAAGCTGAGCACAAATGGCTCTTGGCTCACGGACTCCAGCCGGGCCTTCCCACCTCCTCTCCTGTGCGGGGGCAGGCGCTCGGGAGCAGAGCCCGGCCGCGACTCGTGTGCGACAGCAGCGCTCAGCAATGCCTCAGAAAGCTGCTGCCTTTGGCACCGCACTCAAATCCCTGTTAGGGATCTTTAGAGCAAAACGATGTTGCTAGAAGCGATTCCTGTGTGGGCCATGAATGATGAGGGTGGTCGTACGAAACGGTCCTCAGGGCACCGACTTGGTTGGTTGTAATTTGTCCTGTACTTTTACGGCTGGTTTGTTTCCTGGACTTCCAAGATTTACACATTGCAAGTATGCCTGTGAAGTGGTGGAAGCTACTTGCACATTTGTTTCTGACTACTGATTGTCAGGGGGTAGTAGAATTCAAACACCTGCATAAACTTTAGAAACCGGGCGTCAGTTCAGTGAGAACATTTCTAGGTGTTGTTCCCCTGAGACTTGAAAGTTGAGCACATCCGTGGTTTTCTTCCCCGATTTCTTGTTACCACGTTCCCATGTACGTCCGAGGATAAAATGGTTTCCAATAACTGTTTCTCAGAACCTACTAACTATGTCTGACGTTAGCAGTTCGGTTGATTTGTTAAGTTTTACATTATTTTGTATTTTCTAAACAGCTAAACAGTTTTTTTTTTCTCTTGTAAACTATTTATAGGTACTTTTACATGTGATAATATGCCATATTTTCTTCCAACAGCCTGGACCCCAGGCCTGTTCTTTGCTAAAACAGCACAAGGTTTAATACTATTAATCCATGGCATTGTGACAAGAAAAATGCCATATATATACACTATTATTTTCCTCAAGCACTCTAGATATTTTACAGATGGTGGCAAAGGAGTATATTAGCTCTTTGGAAGCAGAGCTTAGAGTCAGTGTGATTTTATTAGAGTTATAGCAACAGAGGAAACAAGGAAATCCTTCCCTAAACACAATCTCAGTCACCATTTCTCATGCAAAAATCATTTAGGTTGTTCTTTTATCAAAGTTACATCTGTATCGAATAATTTATTTATACTTGTTCATACAATTTGTATAATCTTTTCCAGGGAAGAGGAAATTTGGGGCTTGAGTTATATCTATAATATTTTATTTTTCAATAATAAAACCCCAAAGCAATATTATAAAATGACATTCAGTGGAGGTGGGTGGAATGGTGGGTACATAGGTTTTTGTTATATTTATTCTTATTAAATTTATGTTTATTAGATTATTTCCAGGATGGCTTCTGGCTTATGCATGTTTGTGGAGGCAGACATTTTCTATACTTTCTAATCTGTTCATAATCAACTATAAATATAATCTTGGCTTTGCTCTGAGCAGTTAGCATGTTTTTGGATACAGAAAACCCAACTGAAAATGACTTAAAGAAAATATCAAAGTCACTATTTCACATGACAAGAGAAGCCCAGTGATAGAGCGGCTTTAAACTGAGTTAACAGAGCTGCCAACCACCTACTTAAAGCCCACGGTCTTTCCAGCTTCCTGCTCTGCTGTTTCCAGCTGCCTTCTTGTCCTTCATCTCCCATGGCCGCAAATTGCGGTTTGTGGCGTCACATGCAAGCGTGAGAACAGGAAGGTGTGAGAGCATGCAGCACGGGGGCCTTGCAGCCACGAGAAGCTACAGGCCTGAGAATACTGAGCAGAGGAGAAAAAAGTGTTTCTTTCTGTTTGTGTTTCTCCCCTGAAGCCCCCCAGCGGGACTTCTCCCTCATGACTCATTGGCTGAACTTGGGCCACAGGCTCCTGCCCACAACAGCGATTGCAAGGGGAGAGAGATTCTGGCTGGCAGAGCCTCACCGTCTGCCCCGAGGCTGGGGTGTGCAGCTGCCACCTCTGCAGTGTGGGCAGAAGGGAGAAGGGAAGGCATAAGCCTGATGATCCCTCTGTGGTCCAGGAGAACCGGGGGTGGGGAGGGTGTTGGTGGGCTGCCAGCAGCACTTCCCACCTTGGCTCTGCTGGCTCCGCACAGGGCAGAAGGCAGGCGGCTGCGGGCCTCCAGAGTTAAGACCTCTGTGCACCCTTCCTCCCAGTTACGCAAGGCACACGTGGCCCCTACATGAGCATGGAGCCCATATGTAAGCGTGTCCTCTGGGGGACTTAGAACATTCGAACTCATGAAATCAGAAATGAAAGGCGCAAGGCTTATTATTCCGTTTATTTACTTTCCATGGGCTTTTGTAACTGTTTAATAGTCATCCTGTGTATTTTAAAATATTAAGTTTGTTGCTTTTTGGCTCTTCGTCCTTTCATTCTAGGTCAAGGGATATTCCAGGCTGTGCTTGTTGCATTTGTAATTAGGTTGGGGTGTGTGGGTACCAGATGTTGGGAAAGTGAGCTTTTTCTGTGTGCATGGCAGGCCCAGTGTGCTGGAAGTACCTCCTTTGACCCAGGTTGGGGAGACGTTGACCCTCCTGGCTCCGCTGCCCACCGCACATCCCAAATTGAGAGCGTCCTGCACTAACGGGGTGACTTTACTCCTCACGGCATCAGAGCTGCCGTTTACAGTCACCCAACATTTAAAGACCACCTCTTACATATGGTTGTCACACACCCTCCTAACTAAGCTGGGTGGGTTCTATTCCACTCATTGCATAGATGAGAGAGTCTCCTGAGAAGGGGAGAGAGTCACCCAAGGTTGCAGAGCTAGAATGTGGTCCAGGGAGGAATTTTACTCAGAATTTCTCTTTGTGCCTTGATCCTTCAACACCAAACACTTAGGTACGTGATTCTCGTTTTGCATTATTTGAAAGAAGAGAGGAAGGGGAGGTTTCAACAAGAATGGTGAAAGGGGTTACTTGCTAAATTAAGCAATGGCCTGGGTGCAGTTGGGAAAGAGAACGAACGGGCTGAGGTGCTTTCAGTTTGCACCAGCTCATTGTCTGCCCTGTGGGGTGAATGTAACCCTTACGAACTTAAACTTTGGGACCAGATGGACTTGTGTTGAATGTCTGCTTCTGTCGTTTGCCTGATGTGCAACCTTGAAAATGTTCTTAAGAACGTTTCAAAGTTTATGACTAGCCCCGATTGCTTCATTTACTAAGTGGGAACAATACGGCTTATCTGGTAGATTGTAAGGATTAAATAAAATAAACAAGTAATGATCTAGCATAGCACCTAAAACACAGGAAATGGCCAAAGATGGTGGTAGGTAATTACTCCTACTAAAGGAGGGACTAGACAGTAAATGCAGAACTACCTAGTTACGCTGCTTCCAAATCTGCACGAAGGTCAATGGCAAAGCCAAAAGCACTTTATGAAGAACTGTTACTACTTATGGTTCCTTCACTTTGGGACACTCTCAGAGCCAAGTCCAGTGTTTTGTGGCTCTGTCCTGCTGCCTTTTCTCAAACACTCTCATGAGTAGAGAAAACTGATGCCTGCTGGTCCTTTCACTGTGTCTAAATGTTTGTGTGTGTGCACCTTGGGCCAAGCATGCCTTGTCCCCAAGCCTCCTTAACATAAAGGTAGAGTTACTTCTCTTAGCATATCGACAGAGCGCTAGATGGCAAAGTGACTGGAATGGAAGAGGGGCACCCAGGGTTAGTCTTTGTTGACGTGTGGATTAGGCATCGGCTGTGGATTCCTTAGGGAGGAATCCTAAGCACACATTTTTCTTTTTTTTTTTAACATCTTTATTGGAGTATAATTGCTTTACAATGGTGTGTTAGCTTCTGCTGTATCACAAAGTGAATCAGCTATACTTATACATATGTCCCCATATCTCCTCCCTCTTGCATCTCCCTCCCTCCCGCCCTCCCTATCCCACCCCTCTAGGTGGTCACAGAGCACCGAGCTCATCTCCCTGTGCTGTGCGGCTGCTTCCCACTAGCTATCCACCCTACGTTTGGTAGTGTGTATATGTCCATGCCACTCTCTCACTTCGTCCCAGCTTACCCTTCCCCCTCCCTGTGTCCTCAAGTCCATTTTCTACATCAATGTCTTTATTCCTGTCCTGCCCCTAAGTTCTTCAGAACCATTTTTTTTTTTTAGATTCCATATATATGTGTTAGCATATGGTGTTTGTTTTTCTCTTTCTGACTTACTTCACTGTCTATGACAGACTCTAGGTCCATCCACCTCATTAAAAATAACTCAGTTTCGTTTCCCTTTATGGCTGAGTAATATTCCATTGTGTATATGTGCCACATCTTCTTTATCCATTCATCTGTTCATGGACATTTAGGTTGCTTCCATGTCCTGACTGTTGTAAATAGAGCTGCAGTGAACATTGTGGTACATGACTCTTTTGAATTATGGTTTTCTCAGGGTATATGCCCAGTAGTGGGATTGCTGGGTCGGATGGTAGTTCTATTTGTAGTTTTTTAAGGAACCTCCATACTGTTTTCCATAGTGGCTGTGTCAATTTACATTACTGCACATTTATTAACAGTGCCGGCAGGGGTTCACTGAGATGTAAACCAGCAGGCAGATGCCTGTGCCGGGCATGGACACCACCCTGCGGACCGTGGGTTCCCTGGGAGAAAGAAGCTTTAGAAGTAACAGGTAAGATCACATATAATCGGGGCAAAGGGCATCCTGATGCCCGTAAGTGGCCTGATTAATTTTTGTAACATTATACTTTCTGGCACAAAACTAAGAGAGAAAAGGAGATTCTATAATTGCTGCCAACGAACCACTAATTCAAGTTACTCGGTGGTGTATTCCTGCCTACAGGGTTTGTTTATTTTGTGCTCTGTGGACTTTATTTACTTCCAACTCAGTGCATCCTGTTACTTTCTCTTTCCTGAATAGAAAATTTTCTTTCCCTGAGTTTCTAAACTTTGTTATTTTAATAATATATACACAGAAAGAAATACCAAAGTTTAATTTGTAATTTTTTCCTCTATATCAGAAATACTGAATACTTAAGAACATAGATTTTCAGTCAGATTTTTCTGTATCTATTTTTATTATTTCTTAATTTCCAGAGTGCATTTTATAATCTTGAGACATAAAGTCAACTTCAAATATTTATCTTCTATGGGTTCACACGATCTTATTAGTACTCATCAGGCAGTGATGGTCGCCCAAGTGAATTATAGGATTTTTTCTATTTCTGTTAAAATGCCAGTGGGATTGTGATAGGGATTTCATTGAATTTGTAGATCATTTTCGGTTGTATGGACATTTAAAAATACTAATTCTTCCAATCCATGTAAATGGGATGTATTTCCATTTATTTTTGTCTGCTTTAATTTCTTCCATCAATGTTTTTTTGTTTGTTTGTTTTTGTGTGGTACACGGGCCTTTCACTGCTATGGCCTCTTCCGCTGCGGAGCACAGGCTCCGGACGCGCAGGCTCAGTGGCCATGGCTCACGGGCCCAGCCGCTCCGCGGCACGTGGGATCTTCCCGGACCGGGGCACAAACCTATGTCCCCTGCATCAGCAGGTGGACTCTCAACCACTGCGTCACCAGGGAAGCCCCCATCAATGTTTTATAATTTTCAGTGTGTAAGTCTTTCTTCTTGTGTCAGTTGATTTTGGGTATTTTATTCTTTTTGAAGCTATTTTTAATGGAATTGTTTTCTTAATTTCCTCTTTAGCTAGTTCATTGTTGGTGTGTAGAAATGCATCTGATTTTTGCATGTTAATTTTGTATCTTGCAACTATGTAGAATTCATTTATTAGTTATAACAGTTTGTGTGTGTGTGTGTAGTATTTGTAGTTTTCTACATATAAGAGATGTCATATACAAATGCAGATGATTTTACTTCTTCCTTTCTGATATGGTTGCCTTTTATTTCTTTTCTTACCTAATTGCTCTGGCCAGGACTTCCAGTAGTGTTTAATATAAGTGGTGAGGGTGGACATCCTTGCCTTGATCTTAAAGGAAAAGCTTTCAGTTTTTTTTACCATTGAGTATGATGTTAGCTGTGGGATTTTCACATATGTCCTTTATTATATTAAGGTAAGTTTCTTCTATATTTAATTTATTGAGAGTTAATCATGAAAGCATTTTGAATTTTTTTAAATGCTTTTTCTATATCTATTGAGATGATCATGTGATTTTTATTCTGTTAATGTGGTATATCATGTTTATTGATTTGTGGATGTTGAACCATCCTTGCATCCCAGGAATAAATTTCACTTGATCCTTTTAATCTGCTGTTGGATTTGGTTTGCTAACATTTTGTTGAGGATTTTTGCATTGATGTTTGTCATGGATGTTGGCCTGTAGCTTTCTTTTCTTGTCTCATTGTCTGGCTTTGGTATCAGTGTGTTGCTGGTCTTATACAATTAGTTTGTAAGTGTTCCTTCTGGTTTCTGAGAAAGTCTAAGGATTGCTATTAATTTTTCTTTAAAGGCTTGTAGAGTTCATCTGTGAAGACATCTAGTTCTGTTTTTTTCTTTGTTTGGAGGTTTTTGATTGCTGATTCAATCTTCTTATTTGTTATCAGTGTTTTTAGGATTTCTATTTCTTTTTTAAAAAAATATTTATTTATTTTTATGGCTGCATCGGGTCTTATTTGTGGCATGTGGGATCTTCGTTGAGGCACGTGGGATCTTTCATTGTGGTGCATGGGCTCTTTGTTGTGGTGTGCGGGCTTCTCTAGTTGTGGCACACAGGTTTTCTCTTCTTTAGTTGTGGCCCATGGGCGCCAGAGCAGGTGGGCTCTGTAGTTTGTGGTATGCGAGCTCGCTAGTTGAGGCATGTGAGCTCAGTAGTTGTGGCATGCAGGCTTAGTTGCCCTGCAGCATGTGGGATCTTAATTCCCCGACCAGGGATCAAACCTGTGTCCCTTGCATTGGAAAGTGGATTCTTTACCACTGGACCACCAGGGAAGTCCCTTTCTGTTTCTTTTTGATTCAGCTTTGACGGCTGTATGTTTATATAAATTTATCTATTTTTTCTAAGTTGTCTAATTCATTGGCATATAATTGTTCATAATAGTCCCTTATGATCTTTTTTATTTCTGTGGCATCAGTTGTAATGTCTCCTCTTCCATTTTTGGATTTTATTATTTGAGTTTTCTCTCTTTTATCCTTGGTTAGCCTCACTAAGAGTTGGCTGATTTTACTTAGTTTTTTGAAAGACAACTCATTTCATCAATTTCTTCTATTGTTTTTCTACTCTCTTTTATTTATTTCTGCTGTAGTCATTATATTTTCTTCCTTCTACTAGCTTTGGGCTTTGTTCTTCTATTTCTAGTTCTTTGCTGTGTAAAGTGAGGTTATTTATTTGAGATCTTTCTTTTTAAATGTAGTCATCTGTCTTACACACTTCCTGTTGGTACTGCTTTTGCTCTGTCCCATAAGTTGTGGTATGTTGTGTGTTTATTTTTGTTTGTTTCAAGATATTTTCTAATTTTCCTTTTTATTTGTTCTTTGATTCAGTAGTTTTTCAGTAATGTGTTATTTAATTTCCATATATTTGTGAGTTTCCCCATTTTCTTTAGTTTTATTCCTGTGTTTGGAAAAGATACTTGGAATGATTTAATCTTTGTAGATTTGTTAAGACTTGTTTAGTGATCTAGCATGTGATCTATCCTAGAGAAAGTTCCATGTGCATTTGAGAAGAATGTATATTCTTCTGCTTTTGGATGAAAAGTTGTCTATGTCTGTTAAGTCAGTTTGGTCTATAGCTTTTTATTTCTGCTGTTTCAGTGGGAGTAGGACTGATGAAGAGTCAGTACAACTTCCTGGCTGTTTCAACCCATGTTGTATGAATTTTAGGCATGCAATGGAACACTTTCTTTTAGAAAGCCATTAAATCTCAGAGTATTTCCTATCATGAACAAAATGAGCTGAAATACCTTATGCAGAAGATTGCCCTGGTGGTATGGGACAGTTCAAGTACTGATACCCTAATTCCATAAATTATATTTTATTTTCCAGATATAGTTCATAAGATAAAACTAAAGAGGAAAAAAACACTCAATTTATATAGAAAGGTTAAGGTTAAGAGAAGGTTGTAGATAAAGCTAAGAAAATAAATAAGTTAACACCAAGAATGTATTTTACATCTTTGCTAATAATTAATAGACTATATTTACTGATATGTGAATCTGCTCTTCCTCATATACCACTGATAAACAGCTTGAGTTACAATACTATCTAAAATTTCTGACTAATATGTATTTAATTAAAGAATAGTAAAATCAAATTTTAGAAATTTAGGAGATTTATTTATTTTTGGGTATCCTTTAAGCAGAGCTCTATGGGTTAGAAAAAAAGATCAATGAGTGGTCTTGGGTTTTAATATTGACTGTGATGCAGACTAGACTCTTTGAGCTTAATGATCTCCTCTATGACGCCAGAATCCTTTCTTTTCTTTGCATGGTTGTTGTACAGCTCTGAATAGATCATTATGTGAAAGTGCTTTGTAAACTGTGATATGCTATATATTCAAATAAACAAGTCAGGTTTGGAAATCACTGAATATCGTCAAAAGCTAAAGCCCTTTAAAAATATAGAACTCAAATGGGTAATATCATTTGGCCCATTTTAAATTAATGATTTAATCTTGTGCAGTACCATTCGTATTTTTTTAAAGCTAAAGTTTACATCAGCCTAGTGCACACTTGGAGAATTCAAAATCCCTAAAAGAAAAGGAAGGTTTCTTATGATTGGGAACAGAGCTAGCAGTGTTTCTTCCCCTTTTCTGGAAACGTAATTGCAGCGTTGCTTTCTGGAAGCTTGGCCAGTGTATCTGCTCAGTGTCAGAATCTCTCAGGCACACGGCACTCCCATGTGAGCTGCTGAGGGGCCATGCAAAGAAGCATCGCAGGGGCCTGCATTCCATGTCTATCCGCTCCACACCCTCATCCCAGCTCACTCATTGGTTCTTCAGATCCTTGCCCATTTAGCCTCATCACCATGGCTCCTGCCCTCCATCAGGCCCCTGAATGGACAACACAGTGTGTTTCTGCCCCACTCTGACTTTGTTCTCCTTCAGAACATTGACATCTGACCTTTGCCAGAAGTCTCCATGCGTGGCTTTTCTGGATAAACATTAGTTGGTCCTATGTCTTGTCCTGCATGCACCTCTAGGACGTTGCCCCACAGGGGCTGCCAGTTGCTCAGCTGTTTAACAGGAGAGTTGGTGCAGGTAGGATTTTACACTTTGCCATTTAAATTTAGGTCAATGTGTTAATATAACGTTCTTTGCTGGACTCACCATAAAACTAGTACTAGATTATCATCTAGTCTTTGGCAATTCCAGGTGTGACAGTGAGTGAAATAAGTGGAACCTTTAGTTATGTCTCAGGGAATCCCATTATAAGTGATTATTTCTTGTGAGCACTCCTCACAGCTAACCCTCTCGTGGATGATTCCTTTCCTCCGCATGTGATGAAGAGTAACTGAGTAATTACAGATGAAAGAGACTTTGGGCCAGTCCCATAGAAGCCCTCATGAACTAGTTGGGGGTTAAGGACAGTCACCAAATGTGCAGATAAACAGGGCTCTGTGTATTCTCTGAAGATGCACCAAGAGACAAAGCATTCCAGGCTGCACACTCTCACCTCTTCTGGGTCTTCTAGTGCAATGATCATTTAATAATAAAGCTCTGAAAAATCTTCCCAGAAATGAATTAATACATTTTTGTTGGTGGTGTTGAACCAGCATTTCCCATACACATTTGGCCATTGGACCAATTATTTTCGGGTAATGTGTTAATGTCACCCAGAATTAGTCTCCATGGAACACATTTTGACAGTCACTACCCTGACCTAGTAACTTGCTTGTCAACCAAACCCTAAGCCTTTGACAGCTTAGTCTGCTCTTGTTTATCTCAGAAGCTGGCCGAACCAAGAGTAGCATGTCTCCATGGCCCCCACTGTTTCCAGCTGCGCCATCGCCACTGGAATCGACTCAGATTAAAAGATCAGAAAACAAGTTTGTACATTTACAATCACGGCTGACCCCCCACCGTTCCGAATGACCTCCCCGTGACCTTGGATGAGCTGCAGCTTGTGGAGTATTTGCCAGCATGAGGTCCCCCTAGTTCTTGAACCCCATCAGTGACGGCAAAGGTGGCCCTTCATCTGGAGGAAGGGCTTGGAGCCAGTGCACTGGGGCAACTGAGTGGTGTGTCTGCATCCAGGCTTCTGGGGGCTCAGAAATGAGCCCATTTTCCTACATCACCCCTGGCAGTATGTTCCTCTTCCACCTGGGTGGTTCTGTTTGGTCCAAGGATCATAATCACGTGTCTGTTTCTCTATAATCCACATCCCGAGGCTTGGTGGCAGTCATATCCAAGTACCATAGTCATTTATTGTATGTTCTCATGATTAATCCTGTGGGTTTTTTGACCAAGGGATATTTTTCTAGCACATTTTCTATTACCTTCCCATTTTTAATCCACAAATTTATGTTTTTTCACAAATGTTTAATCAAGTGTAGCCATTTGTTTCCCTCAAATCATTTAAGGGGGCCGGGACAAGATGATGTCTTCATTAGCATCTCCCGACTTACTGAAAGTGTCCCCTCAACACCACCACCAACAACAAAAGCAAAAATAACAAAAGGTTGTTTAGGGTCATCTTGCATTGTCCTGCTCAACATTAGGACCCAGCCACTCCTTAAGAGGCCCTATTGGATAATTTAAGAATAATGTGAGACACCAAATCTGCATACTAGGAGCACATGGTATATAAGGGGAGTGAAAAGAGCAAGATAGAAGTTAATAGTCACTTGCTTAACAGAGCAGAAAGCCTTCCTTCTTAAGAAAGGTCATACTTTCGGTCAACATTTCTGATTCTGCTTCTGTCTTTACCAAGATACTTTTACTTTTTTAAAAATTAAGGTATAGTTGATTTACAATGTTGTGTTATACAGCAAAGTGACTGAGTTATACATAACTTTAATTCTTTTTAAAAAATATTCTTTTTCATTATGGTTTGTCACAGAATATTGAATATAGTTCCCCGTGCTATACACTAGGACCTTGTTGTTTATCCATTCTGTATATAGTAGTTTGCATCTGCTAACCCCAAACTCCCACTCCATCCTTCTCCTACCCCACTTTTACCTTGTTCCAATGACAGTTTGTTAATCCAACTTCCCCTCTCTATTATTCTTGAGTTGCCACTTTTTCTTTACTAACTTTGATGTACCATGATTTATAATGTCACTAAAACATTTAATTTAGTTACAAGTTTTCCCAGTATCTAGAATTCTACATTTTTTTTCCTTATCAGACTTTAGCTCAGACATCCTGGAATTGGCTACAGAGCCTGAAAGTTGGGTCAGTAGTGCATCAGCTGTCTGAGAAGAGAAAGCAATGCCAACCTCCTTCCATGCGAACATGAAGGAACAGTCATGCATAGGAACCTGTGTGTCAGGTAGAATCTCAGGTGATTAATAGACAACAGGTACTTGCAAACACAAACAAAAAGATATTTTTATAATGCGTTGACTTCTGCTCTTTATGATTTCCTTTATCTTTTCCTCAGTTTCATTTGGTGTTCCTTTTCTAGTTCTTGGCATGGAGGCTTAGACAATTATTTCTCAGCTTTCCCCCCTAGTGTATGTATTGTAGATATAAATTTCTCTCCTACCACTCTTTAGCTGCAACAAATGAGTTTGACTATGTTTTCAATAGCCTTATTTAGGTAAAATTGATATACAATAAACTGCACTAAGTATTTATTGATATACAGTAAACATACAATAAATATTATATATTGTATATCAATAAATATACTTGGCGAAGTAAGGATAGAAGAATAGAAATACTGTAGGAACTTCCTAAAGAATATCTTTTAAAAAATCTACACCAAATCTGGTACTTAGAGGTGAATTATAGAAAGCCCATTTCCTCCTCTGAGATAATGACAAGCCTTTCCCACTGTCCCTGAGCAAAATGTCAACTCTTTGCAAAAGCCAGAGTCCCTTGGACCCAGTTAATTCAGGTCAAAATACTAACATATATTTAATTAATTTATTTACTTATTTATTTATTTGAAGTATAGTTGATTTACAATATTAGTTTTAGATGTACAATATAATGATTCAATATTGTACTCCATTTAAAGTTATTATAAAATAATGGCTCTATTCTCTGTGCTGTACAACATATCCTTGTTGCTTATCTATTTTATACATAGTAGTTTTTGTATCTCTTAATCCCATCTCCCCAGCTTGCCTCTCCTCTCTTCCCCCCCTGCACTGGTAACCACTAGTTTGTTCTCTATATCTGTGTGTCTTTTTCTGTTTTGTTATATTCATTTGTTTTACTTTTGAGATTTCACATATAGGTGATATCATACAGTATTTGTCTTTCTCTGTCTGACATTTCATTTAGCACAGTACCCTCCGGGTCCATCCATGTGATTGCAAATGGCATTATTTCATTCTTTTTTATGGCTGAGTAGTATTCCATTGTATATATGTACCACATCTTCTTTATTCATCTGTTGATGGACACTTAGGTTGCTTCCATATCTTGGCTATTGTAAATAGTACTGCTATGAATATTGGGGTGCACATATCTTTTCTAATTAGCATTTCATTTTCTTTGGATATATACCCAGGAGTGGAATTGCTCAGTCATATGGTAGTTCTATTTTTAGTTTTTTGAGGAACCTATATACTGTTTTTCATAGTGGCTGCACCAATTTACATTCTCACCAACAGCATACAAGGGTTCCCTTTTCTCTACATCCTTACTAACATTTGTTATTTGTGGTCTTTTGATGACAGCCATTCTGACAGGTGTGAGGTTATATCTTATTGTGTTTTTTATTTGTATTTTCCTGAGGAATAGAGATGTTGAGAATCTTTTCATGTGCCTATTGGCCACCTGTATGTCTTCTTTGGAAAAATGTCTGTTCAAGCTTCTCATTTTTTAATCAGGTTGTTTATTTTTTTGATATTGAGTTGATTGAGTTGTATGAACGATTTATATATTTTGGATATTAACCCCTGATCTGTCATATTACTTGCAAGTATTTTCGCCCACTCAGTATGTTGTCTTTCCATTTTGTCAGTGGTTTCCTTTGCTGTGCAAAGTTTTTAAAGTTTAATTAGGTCTCATTTGTTTATTTTTGATCTTGTTTTCTTTACCTTAGGAAAGATCCAAAAAGAAATATTACTACAATTTATGTCAAAAAGCATTCTACCTTGTTTTCTTCTAAGGCATTTTAAGGTTTCCAGTCTTACATTTAGATCTTTAATCCATTTTGAGTTTATATTTGTATATGGTGTTAGGAAGTGTTCTGATTTCATTCTTTTACATGTAGCTGTCCAGCTTTCCCAGCACCACTTGTTGAAGAGACTGTCTTTTCCCCATTGTATGCTCTTGCCTCCTTTGTCATCGATTGATTCCAAAGACTGACTTTATGGGCCAAGTGATCTTCAGTGTTGTGTGCTCACCTTTCCTAGCAAATTCTTCACGTGTTCACTTACAGTGGATGTATGGACTTAGACCTAAGTTCCCCTTACCGGAATATATAAAAATAAATATTACTTGAACAAAATGTCATAAGACTGGGTGGCTGGAAATATAAATTTTCAAGTTCTTCACTAGTTATTATTTAACCTTGCTCAGAAGTTTCCTAGAAAATAAATTTCAGTTTTGAAGCCTGTCTTTTGCAAAATCATATTTAGTACAGTTTTCCTCCCCACCTACCTTGATCCACCGCTTTCTACATCAGTTTGCTGTCATCTGGCAAAGCAGTTGTAAAGAACCATTTCTCAAATCAAACCTTTTGAAACAGTATTCTCTCCTCAAAGTAAAATAATATTAATAAAAACTATATCAAAACCTGAATTAATATACCATTATCTTTAATTTCTATTTTCTTTGTTGCAAACTGTCAAGTCAGATGGGCTAAACAAACATGTGAGTGACCTCTGGAAAAATAAAATTATGCTTTTAATGGCCAAAAGGTAAATTAAACAAACTAAAACTTAGCATGATTAAGTAAAGAATTTAAGGGCAGTTTTAGTAATCCTGCCAAGTTTTAGTTCAGTTGGAAAGCAATTGGAAATGATGAAAATTGTACTCAGACCCTGAGTTTTAATAGATCATTAGTCAGGATCATCTAATCCACCATTTTTAAACAGTTCTTAGAAGTGTTATTGAACTACTTGAGATAAAAAGGAAAAATATTCACAGAGCTTTGGCTGTAAGAGTTTTTGATTTTTTTTCTTGGTGCTGGTAAAGAAGTCTACAGCAGCAAGCCCTGAGAGCCCCAAAGTGGCAATTATCATGCTTGGTTTCAGTTCCTGAATGACTTTCCATCCTCCTCCTGTTTCTCAGTAGGGAGAAACATTAATTTACATTTTTTCTGCTTCTTATTTCTACTAAAAGACACAACATTTTGGGGAAGATAATGGAATTCAGAGAAATAGGTATCACTATAATAAAGATGGGGAGATATTTTCCTCAAAATATTAACAAAGAAATACATAACACATTTGTGTTTTTATGTGGTCAGATTGCAAACCTTAAACCCCCTAAGCTCACACCGATTTAAGAGGTTACCACATTCAGAAAAATAAATGAACAGCAAACATGATAGCAGTGTCTTTCGTTCTCTCTAGTTTGATAGTCCAAGGAAGCAAAATATTTTCCACTTTATAAAATCTTTAAAACCGCCAGGGGAGACATGCTGGCCTTCTCAGTGTTGGAGCAGAGAAAGCTTCAGCTAACCACATGGAAAACACATAAGGAGACCAGATTTTTCCAGTCCATAATTCAGTGAGAGTTAGGGTCTTACTTCCAACACCAGAAGTCTTAGGAGGTGACTGGTAACTTCACACACTGCCAAGTTTTTGAAATTGGATAAAGGATGAGGGTAAAGATGGCTACCTCTGTACACATAAAACTCATTTACAGTAGTGATTATGCATTTTCCTTTTGTTTTTTCCCCCCTCTTAAAATAGCACTAACATGATATTATGTTGACTAAGAAAAATAAACGAAGCAGCTTTGCTCTGTAGGGCACCACTTATTAGGATAAGAACCTTCCAAAGAAAAAAGATAGTACTCCATAATTTGAATCAGATTTTGTTAAAAAAAAATCTGGGTCCATACATTCATTGACGCATTCATGAATTTGTTAATTAAGTGAACAAATACTGATCATGTACCTGTTCCCATGTTCCTGACTGAGGCAACAACTCATAGCAGGTTATGAGCATGCATTCTGAAGTATGACTTCCTGGGTTCAAATCTGAGTACCACAAGCTAGCAAGGGCCACGCTGGGGCCATCGCTTAGCTTCTCCAAGTATCTGCCTTCATTGGTATGGTAAGCATATTGATGGTAGGCATGTTGTGGATTTGTTGTTGCCTACACTATTGGGTGGAAGACACAAGGATAAGTGATTCTCTTCACTAACAGCTCCTCTTGTTGCTAAAATTCCCGGCTTTGTTAAAGAATGTACACAGTGAAGTCCCTAATCCAGAGGAGTTACCACTGTTTCAAACATCTTTTTCTCTGTTTCATGAGATTATGATAATTTTATTGTATTTATATCAACTGTAATATCTATTTTAGCTAAATAAAAACATTAAACAGGCTAACCTTTTTTAATTCAGCAGAACGTCTGAGGATACTTGCTGTGTTTGCCGTCATACCTAAGTCAAATATGCCTTTATCACATTTGGGATTTTTCTACCTACGGGATTACATATGAATAAATAAAAGCAAAACTCACCCCTCAATTATGTGGATACTTTTAACCATTGCCTTCTAGAATAAACACACACGTGATTTATATACGTAACTCCAATTCTGTTTATTCCTTAGAAAGGACATTTAGTTTAAAAGCACGTTCAAGGTAGAAGAAGTGCAAGTGTCTTAAAGTTTGGTCTGTTTAACAAGTTTCAGTGCAAAACTTTATATCCAACATCACAACAAATAACAAGTGAAGACAGAGAAATTTTCAAAATTAAAAATTTCAACCAATAGACCATCTAATACCAAAGCCTTTCAGTGATAGATACTAGGAGTAACGAATATGGATCAAGAAGTTGACCAAGGCTTGGTCTTCTTCGTGAGAGACCCCAGCTTTATTTCTTGGCAGTGGCATCTCTGAAAAATGGTAGAAAGGACTTTGCTGTCTCTGCCTCCATGTGTTCACTGCCTGTGACCAACCGTGGAGGCAGGTGACCAACTGCAGCCACCCTCTGGGTGGCCCCTGGTGATCCTTGCCTCTGGGCGGTATTCCCCCTGACTGTGAGTGGTGCTAGTGACTCACTTCTAAAGCGGGGACAAGGCAGAAGAGAAGACATCATGAGATATCACTCTCAATACTCAGTTTTAAAAAGACCCTGACTGCCATCCTGGGGGCTTCCCTGGCTCTCTCTCACTTTTGCTCTCTCAGATTGCTTGTGCTGGGGAAGCAGACTTCCATGCTGGAAGCGGTCTTACGGAGAGGCCCGTGTGGCTCAGCAAGCACTGAAGCCCTCATCCCCACCGTCCATGAGGAACTGGAGCCCGCCAAGGCCATGTGAATGCAAGTGGACCCCTCCCCAGCCAGCTTTCAGATGAGAACACAGCCCTGGCTGGCTGTTTAGAGGCCTCCAGATAAACTCTGCACAGATTCCTGACACACAGAGACTGTGAGGTAACTAATGTCTGCTGTTTAGGTCACTAAGCTTTAGGGTAATTTGTTGTGTAGCAGTAGATAATAATTCACACCCTTAATGCCTTTAAAACTGCTTGTGAGGCAGAATTCTGAAGTGCATATGACTTTCTTCTCTTCCCTTTCTTTTATAATTTTCTTAAAATGATACACTACTACAGATATTAGGAAATAAGTTGAGGTAAACTACAGAAAAACCAATGGTGACCCACTATATTCTGGGAGGTAAAGGTATTGGCGTGAATTGGAAGGCATCTGGGTATACATCCTGGCTAATGTTTTCAATGTACAAAAGTAAGCTAAGAACTGTAAAGGATCATAAAGAATTGCAAAGACTAGTAGCTGGATACCTTACTTTCTCTTGCTATTTTTGAAAAATGATTTCAGTCATTATATCAATGGACAGAGAGACCAAGAGAGATTTACTTATTCTTGCTGTAACAGCGCGAGTTGCAAACAGTTATCTTGTTTATAAAGGTATAAAGAGGAAAAAAAAACAGTAGAATGTGGAGCCTATTATTAAAAAGTCTAAATAAAAATAGAAAATATTTTTACAGCTAAAATATTTAAGGCATAGAGGGAAAGTATGATTTTGATGTTCTCCAAAATGCAGAAAATTATTTCAAAGGAGTATTTCAAATTATTAATAAAATATAAAAAGATATGTCAGCTAAAAACAAAGAAACTTACTGAGATGTAAATGGAGCTAAATAATAAAAGGGAGGATTGAAATAAAATGAATATTGGCCTGATTTATAATTCAAATGGGAGGCAGTACAAGCATAATTAATGAAAATTAGAATTCTGCTTTAAACCTCATATCTAGACTAAATTCCATGGGGATCAGAAATGTAAATGTTAGCACGTTAACCATGAAGTAGAGAAGAAAGTACAGGTTAATGTTCATACAATCATGGGTGGGAAAGGCTGTCCTGTGTCTGACACGGTCAGTCATGTGATCAAGGGAATGATTTAGGCTTGAATAGGTACGAATCCCAAGTTTTCACGTGAAACACCAAGGACAGGCTGGTAAGATTATAGGGAGGAGTTTAACAAAGAAGACAGAAAACAACTGACATCTCGATAAAGATCAAACTGGACCCTGGACGAGGTCATCGCTAGAGAAGATGCACAAGAGAAAGAACACGAAGGAACACGCGGCAGCACGTTTAACCCAGGATGACCAGCACGCAGCACGTGGTGGGTGCCTCTTCCTTCCCCAGCGAGGAGGGCTGAGTAGGAAGCGGGGACCGAACACGTACGCGGTGCATAGCCCGGTGCAGCGCGCTTTCAGGGTGACGCGCCCTCAAGCTTCAGAACAAGCCCTCGGCGGGCACCCGGCCCCACGCCGTGGACAGAAGGGCCCGTGGCTGGTGGCTGGTCACAGACGCGGCCCAGAGACAGAGCGCCCGCGGCCTGAGCCCCACACATTTGGTCTGAAACCTCTGGCCGAGCAGCCCCGCCTCTAGGAGCGAGAGGACACAGAATGGAACTGTATCTTGTCACCCCGCTGACCGGGAGGTGGGAGCCCGAGGATGGGGCTGGGTGGGTCCACCTGTGGGTGAGCTCACACGTGTCAGTCGCAGGAAGATGCTGACCCTCCACTGTTGGTGAAACATCAGGGAACAGATCTCGTGCTATTCTTGGAATTGGGAAACACCCGTGTGCACCAGGGCAGCAAGGACGAGAGGTTCTGCGGCAGGGCGTGGCCTCTGGCCTCGTGACCCTGCGGCAGCTGTCCTGGCTGGTCGTGTGCCGGCTCCTGTGTTCCGTCGTCCCGGCAGCCGCTGTGTGCTTTTCGGGGGACGTGAACAGAGGGAGTTGCTGGGCTGACACTGGGTTCAAGGGTGCTTTGAAGCCTTGTGTGGTGTCAGCTCCTCTACGCTGGGTCCAGGATTCCCTTCGGGTAGTGAGCCTGGGTTGGAGTCACTGCGAGAAATTGGCGTGAGATCGGGCAGGCCGAGCGAGGCCGCAGCCCCGCCTCCTCCTCTCCATCCATCCTTCCTTCTCTCTTTCCCTCTCTCTCTGTCTCTCTAGCTCTCTCTGGATGGCCAGGCAGCGGGGCAGGCTGCCTCTCTGTGGCTGTCTGCCAGCTCACCTTGACCTTGATGCGGCACATCAGGGGTCCAGCCCCTCCCCCTCGCACAGGACCTTCTCCTGGGGTGTCTCGGAGCCTGGAGCCGGCCGTGGGCAGCTCGGGGCCGGCAGAGGAGGCCTGCCCCGCAGGCCCTCGGCCCCTTCTCAGCCACCTGCGGGGGTTGCCGTGGGGCCGGCACAGAGCGGACCTGGTCCGTCTCCGGCTGCGCCCCTCATCCGTTTGCTCACAGATCGTTGAAGGGAAGCAGTTTCCTTTGGTGCTTAAGATGGCGTCATTTACATGTGGCACTTCGTTATTGCTTGTATGTAGATTATGATGATATTTACTAGGCTTAGGCATAAGGCAAAAGTTGAACTAGAATCATTGTTTCCCATTAAATATTGAGGGTCCCTATTAAAAGGAAAAATTGTACTTTTCTCCATCCCTTTCCCCCCAAAATAAGTGACTTAGAAAATCACTATCAGAGAAAAAGCAAGATTTTGGCAACGTTTTGGAAAGGTATGCTTTTGGGAAAGGTAGGTTTTATAATTAACACATTTTTCATGACCAAAGAAGAAATAATGAATTCAAGCAAACTCTTAGTTCTCCCTAAGTAATAATGTAAACAGAGTTTCCTTTGCAGGACCGAAAGGCAGTGTGTAATGAATGCACTGGCGTCACCTGATACCTTGAAAGACATTATCTACAATCAGAGAGAAAACATAGTTACAGAAAAACAGATGAATAGATTAATTGGCAAAAGAGCCCACATTGGACATGATTTGTAAACACCAGACTTTGTCGTTTAGCTCAGTTACAATAACTGTGTGATAGGCAGAAATGTTTTAAAATGCGTTCGAATGGATATCTGAATGTAGAGGCTTTGAACTTTCTTGGGTTGAGGAGATATTAGGAAATATTTTGGGGACGGGGAATATCTCATGTCGGAAGATAGAACCCAGCCGGGAGATGGCAGAAAGACTGAGAAGTGGCTGTGGTTCCGAGGATCCAGTGGGGTTTTTCTAGGCAGGTTTGTGAGCCCCCGTGACTCACCAGGTGAACCGGGATGCGGCCCTTCTGGGCGCTGACTTCGTTTGTTCAGATGGAGCATGATTGCTGGTGTCAGAAAGCAAGGCTGTCTTGCTGAGTAAGACCCACAAGGGTGGCAATGGTGACTTTTCTCCCAACCCGGAAGGGAACCAGGTTCTTGAACACGCTCAGCATGCACCTAGTGAGATAACACCCACCGGCTGAGGGGCTTGCTTGTGGGAAACATAAAGCCAGTCTGTTAGGCCGTGTTTGCAGAGTGTGATTTATGCAGCTGACCTGTTGGGTCATAAAGGGGGATCTCAGAGGGAGCTGGGGCAGGGGAAAGGAGAAGAACCAGCCCAGGCAGAGAGGAAACATGGGGGAGGAGAATCAATTACGACTGCGGCTGGTGCAGCCTTTGAATTCACCCCCTTAACCTCCCCGTGAAATCCTCAGTTCCTTTATCCATCACTCCTAACGTCTAGTTAAGGTCGGGAAGTAACAAAGTACGAAGTGTGGTCCCACCACAGGTGCACATTGAGGACACGGGAGACCCAGCTCTTCACACACTATCTTCATTGACTAGACCGTGTGCTCTGTGGAGCCTTTGATCACAGCCAACGGCAGATTTAAAAGTGATCCCTTCATTGGATGAGCCTGGTGCTTCCACATGGAAAAGCACAGAAGGTGGACCCATGCAGCCATCAAACACGCTTACAGACACTCCAGAGACAGGCTCACGGCTCAACTAGAACAGACCAATCCACCTGGGATCAAGGACAACGGGTGATTTTATTTGTTTATTCGAACTTTCATCCAGACATTTACGAGGTTAACACCACATCTCAGAAAACACACAAGCGTGTTAGGGAAATGCCTGGGTCCTTCCAGTGAGAGTCTGCTGGACGTGGGGACACGGCCCCAGCAGGTGGCCTGGGTGGCGCGATGGAGAAGATGCACAAAGGGGGGGTCCACAGGCGCCCCATGTCCATCTGCGTGGTCTGTGCTAGTCCTGGGCCCAGGAGCCTCCCCGGGGAAAACAGCAGAGGTCCAGAGAGGAGGGGCTGCTGAGCCACGGCCATCCTCCAGGCCCCAGGCTGGGCGTGGGAAAAGGAGAGGGACCTGCCTCTGTGCCCCGGGCCTCCTGCAGACGGGGCCTCTCCCCACCCCATGCGGAAACAATGTCTTTTCAGGAGCAGACTCTGCTGACGGCACAAGGGACTTCCTTCCCGCTGGGCCGTAACCTGCCGTCACAGCTCCTGTCTGCGGGCCCAAGCCTCACTATTCACCTCGGGCTCCAGCTCTGGACCCGAGGCTGCTGGCGGGCCGCCCTGCCACCCAGGGGAGAAATGGCTGTCCCTTTCTGTTCTTGACCTCCTTCAGATCGCGAGCCCAGTGGGCCTGCGCTGTGGAAGCCAGAGTCCAGGTTCCCGTGGGATGTGACAGCCACCGTCCAGCGCTGCACACTTGGCCTGTGGCCTGACTGGAAGGGTGGGTTTGGCCTGCTCCTGGCCGTCAGTCACCACACAGCCTGTCCCAGTCGTTTGACATCGATTCAGCACAGGCTGGTCCGCAGAGCAAACATGCAAAATAGTTTTATGAACAGATGACACAATCTTGGAGCGGCCAAACATTTGGGATAAAGGTTTACATACAGGACTTTCAGGTGAATTGTTTCTCCTGCTCATCATACTGATTTCCTGGGGGAAAGGAAAATACTTCTAAACAGGGAAAATATTTTTAAAAGAGCAACTCTAAGTTGTCCCCTCAAGAGTAAAATGCTGTGTGGCCCTCACTCCGTGTGGCAGCCTCTACAGGAGGATTTCTTGGGCCTGTAAGCTCCACGGTTCTGGGAACTTCCCACCTCAGGCACAGGGTTGGTCCCCCTCCCCTGGGCTGTAGCTGCTTGGATGAACCATGACCTTCTGACCTAAGTGGGCCCATCAGATCACACGTCCTGGAAACCCGGGAACTGACACTCAGGGCTGAAGAGGAACCTTGGAGCGGTGGCGGCTGACAAGTCCCACATGGGCAAGAGAAGCAAATGACGGAGTCTGCCTGTGCGGAGAACAGAGTGGTCCGTGCACATGGCCCAGCTCCACTCCTCCTTTGACGTCAGGCATCACCTCATATCCTTATAATAAAGGCCCCCTTTTTTTCTGCCAGGACAAGTGGGTTGCTACTTCTTACAATCAAGGCCCCTATCTGCTATGACCTTTACACTTTTTGGTAAATATGGGATGTTAGAAGTTCACAGGCACGTTCCTGTGGACTGGGTTTGGGCTCACGGTTGATAAAATCTGGCCCCCCTCCAGCACTCTCCTTACACTCTGAGCCACCCGCCTTTCGTTCTGGGGGGTGGGATGAGGTGACGCATGGTGGGAGGGTCTCCGAGCCTCCTGTGGGAGCCCGGGCGGGCCAGGCGTCCATGGCACTTGGTGGGAGGGTCTCCGAGCCTCCTGTGGGAGCCCGGGCGGGCCAGGCGTCCATGGCACTTGGGGGAGGGTCTCCGAGCCTCATGTGGGGCCCCGGGCGGCCCAGCTTCCATGGCACTTGGTGGGAGAGGTGGGGTAGTCATCGCTTTGCCTCTCTCTCAAACACTAAAAAATGTAAAATGGAATTGTCTGTCTCTTTGCGTTTTGGAAGCTCTTAGATGCATGAAGGAAAGACTCCATGAGGCTTTGGTTGAGAAGAATGCGCTCACCTCGTGTCCTGTGTCCCACAGCCGTGATGCACCCCGGGGACCACCCTGTTCTCGGTTGCCAGTGTGTCAGTGGCGTCCTGGCTGAAATTTCCCTCAGGGATATTTAGGGCTGTAAGAGGCCTTGGGGACTGTATGCATTGGCCTCTGCGTCTTAAGTGAGGAAGCCAAGGCTTTGAAAGAGAAGTTAATTCCCTAAGTTACAGAACTAATTAAAAGCAGATTCTGGGACTAACATTCAAATTTCCCGACTTCCAGTCCAAACTCTTCATGGTCTCAACTATTTTAAATCACTTTTTAATCATATATCTCAGCCTCCACCAGAAGGCCTCTTTCCAACTCCTGTATCATGGCTTTGCGTTGCATGCTTAACTGAATTGTCTGTATCTTTAGGACAGCTTAGAATCAAAAGCCCTTTCTGGCAGAATAAATCCAGTTTTCAGAAGTTTCTCTCTAACTCAGCCATAGGCAATTTCTTTCTCCTAGACCGTAGGAAATAATTTTAAATTTCCTGTTCCTTTTGTGTTTTCTTTTCTCCTCTCTGATCCAAAGAAAACTATAAAAGATATTACAACTAATCATGACTAGAAGCATTTCTTCATTAGCAACATGAATCTTCGGGTTTGTCTAATCAGAAGAAATTGTCTTAATATTTACCTTTTATGTATGTGTTTATGTATTGTTTGTTTGGCAAAGCCTGTGCTTGAACAACATTGATAAAGTGCTGAGTTTGGGCTTGGAGTGTTTACCCAAATATGCCACATTTTGCAAATGCTTTCAATACCCAAAATCTTGGGCGAGTTTCCACGAACTGCTCAGCTGCTGCCGTAGACTAATGTGAGAACAACTAGTTGGTAGTCCATCCACACTGTTTCTTCCGTACTTGAGAGGAGATGTCTGCTCACCATCAGAAACCAGGATGACTCTCGAGAGCAGGTCACGTGATGCTGAGTGTCGGCACCGCCTCCTGGGTGACAGGGGGCTCTTCCTGCCACCTCCCCTTGCCTGCCTTCCTCCCTTCCTTCCTGGAGACATTTACCCCAGGAAACACCAAGTCATCAAGCGTCTGTGCACCTGTGTATGCATCTGTGAACATGTACATGTGTGTAAGAGTGTGAGCACGTGAACATGTGTGTACATGTGTGCACCTGTGTGTGTGCATGTGTGAACGTGTGTGTGCCCGTGTGAGCCTGCATATGTGTTTGAGTGTTTTGGATGCTCTGGTGTGATAATTGACTTATAGATCAATAGGAAAGGATACATAATCTTAAAATTGCCCTAAACAGACTTAAGAACTTAATTTATAATAATGGCAGCATCATGCTCTAGTGTGGGAAAGGGTGAATGTTGTAAAAGCTGGGGTTTGGGAAAGTCAAGTTTTGTTTGTATCAGGTTGGAATATTATCTCTATTATATACCAAAATAATCTCCAATGTGTTGAGTTGTATGTAAAAGTTTGAATTTGGAAGGAACTTAGCAATTTATAGCTTAGAGGTGATTAGTTATAAATGCATATCATCTCACATCTCATTCTCTTGCAAAAATACACCAAACTAAGACGAGAATTCTGGGTTTTTTTGGTTTTGTTTTGTTTTTTTGCGGTACGTGGGCCTCTCACTGTTGTGGCCTCTCCTGTTGTGGAGCACAGGCTCCAGACACACAGGCTCAGCGGCCACGGCTCACGGGCCCAGCCGCTCCACGGCACGTGGGATCCTCCCGGACCGGGGCACGAACCCGTGTCCTCCACATCGGCAGGCAGACTCTCAACCACTGTGCCACCAGGGAAGCCCCGAGAATTCTGTTAAAAAAAAAGCCACAAGGATGAGATATAGACGAGTGGAATAAAATAGCAATAAAGTTTTGGAAGGAGAGAAGTTGGATTATTGCTAAATGATTTAGCGGATACAAAAGAATCCCAAGGCAGCAGTGGGAGAAACTGAGACCAACCTGAGTTATGGGACGGAATCCTCAAAACCCTCAGGCAGGGCAGCATCAAACACCTCTGGAATCGGGGACTAAGGGTGGAGCTAGAAACAAAGCAAGATGGGGAAGATTGTTTGAAAAGAAATTCAAAGGGTGCTCTACATCCCTCTCTCCAGTCTGTGTGTTTGGGTATCTGCCCCAACCTTCCCTTGGCAGAAACCTGTGATGTTTAAGGGATTCCAGGTTCTACTGAGGGCATGATTGCTGTTCTGTAAACATAACTCAGTTCTCACTTGCATATTGAGGGTTGTGGGCAGGAATTCCTCCTCCCGCAGCCCTTCACCATTTAGCTCCCCAGGTTGGCAGCCAGTATGTACAAGCAGGAAATTAGAAGACTTCCTACCCACCAGCCTCTACAGACCTGGAATTGTAGATATCAGGTGCTTCCTGACAACTGGCTCAACCAGAAAACCCACAATAAATTCAGACATAACAACTGCCAGTCGTCCCCTCTGAGCTTCCAACCAGCTTTTCCATCCCCTGGTCCTCACCATGAACAGACAACTAGGATGGAATGGCACTGAGGGGAAGCCTTAGCATGAGAGACACAAGACCAAAAAGCAGAGGTAGAGAAACACAACCTGGAAGGAGCAGGAATTATGCTGATAGAAGAAAAGGAAACTTGTCATTAACATCCTCAGAGAGAAGAGAAAACATGGAACCAAGAACAGGGTATTATAGAAAAGGCACATTCAGGAAAAAAAAAAAAAAAAAAAAAAACCAACTCAGGAAAAAACTGCTTTTTATTGCTAGCAGAAATTAAAAACTCACTAGAAGATTTGAAAGATTAAAAAAATCACAAAAGATAGAGTATATAAAAGAAAATGTTAGAATATTACGAGATCAGCCCGGAAGATTCAACGTCCAAACCAAAGGAGTTATAGAAAGGGAAAATAAGGTAAACAAACAAAAAATAACAACAAAGTAATTTTCCAGGCCAGTGAGATGTGAGTTGCCAGATGTAAAGATTTCACCAAGGGCCCCCAGCACAATGGATGGAAACAGAACCACACTGATGCACGTACAGTGAAACGTCAGAACACCTGGGAACAAGAGGAAGACACTGGATGGTGAAGAAAAAACAGCCAGGCACAAAGGTTTGGGGCTTCGCAAAAGAAACACCTGGAAGTAAGAATATGAGGAAACGGCTTCATGATTCTGAAGGAAATTAATTTCTGACATGAAATTCCACACCCAATAAAATTATCCATCCAATGTTGGATAGAAGAAAAACATTTTAAGACATGCAAGTCTTAAAAGCTTTGTTGCCCAGGCAGCATTCCTCAAGATGCTAGTGGATAATATGCTCCAGTAAAATGAATGGATAAACGAAAAATATGCAAGGGAAAGAAAATGGGATACACTGCGTGGGGGAGGTGTTCAGGGGACCCCAGATGACAGCTGAGCACCCACTCTGGATCCCTGCAGTCCTGATTCTACCCTTTCCACCCCTCTGACAGAGCACTGGGCTAGAACTTTGTCTGGTTTGCTTGACTGGGAGATGAGGGCTCTGCTCTTGCCCACATACCACACTCTGGATCAGCAAATGACACTTGCTCACCCTAAAAGGTGATCTGCTTCGACCAGCAGCTTGAGGAAGGTCAGCTTGAGCAGAGGACACAGCTCGGCCCACATTATGCCTGGCCTTAAAACAGCCTAGCAAGGGTAGGCATCCTTGTCTTGTTCCTGAATTTAGCAGCAGAAAGTCTTTCAGCTTTTCACCATTGAGTATGATGTTGTCTGTGGCTTTGTTGATGTTGAGATATGTTCCCTATGTACCCATTTTGATGAGAGTTTTAAATCATGAATGGATGTTGAATTTTTGTCAGATGCTTTTTCTGAGACTATTGAGATGATCATGTGATTTTTTATTCTTCCTTTGTTAATGTGGTGTATTGCATTGATTGATTTGTGAATATTGAACCATCTTTGAATCCCTGGAATAAATCCCACTTGATCAGGTTGCATGATTCTTTTTATATATTGTTGAATTCAGTTTGCTAATATTTTGTTGATGATTTTTGCATCTATATTCCTCAGAGATATTGGCCTGTAATTTAATTTTTTGGGGGGAGTGTCTTTGTTTTGTTTTGGTATCAGGGTAATGGTGGACTCAGAGAATGAATTTGGGAGTGTTCTGTCCTCTTCAATTTTTTGGAATAGTTTGAGGATAGGTATTAGCTTCTCTTTATACATTTGGTAGAGTTCCCCTGTGAAGCTGTCTGGTTCTGGACTTTTGTTTGCAGTGTTGTTGTTTTTTTTTCTATTATAACAAATTCATTTCACTACTAGTGATTCATCTGTTCAGATGGTCAGTTTCTTCCTGATTTAGTTTTGGAAGGTTATATGATTCTAGAAATATGTCAGTTTTTTTCTAGGCTCTTCAGTTTGTTGGCAGATAACTGTTTGTAGAATTCTCCTATGATTTTTCTACCTTTGTGATATTGGTTTTTATATCACCTCTTTTATTTCTTATTTTGTTTATTTGGGTCCTCTCTTTTTTTCTTCATGAGGCTGGCTACAGGTTTATCAATTTTATTTATCTTTTCAAAAAACAGCTCTTGGTTTCATCGACCCTTTCTATTATTTTTGTCTCTATTTTATCTATTTCCTCTCTGATCTTTATTATTTTCTTCCTTCTGCTGATTTTGGGGTTTGTTTGCTCTTCTTTTTCTTGGAAGTCCTAGCCAAAGTAATCAGACCAGAAAAGGAAGTAGAAGGCCTCCAGATTGGAAGGAAAGAAATAAAACTGTCACTATTTGCAGATGACATGATACTATATACAGAAAACCCTAAAGTCTTCACCAGAAAACTATTAGAACTAATAAAAGAATTCAGTAAAATTGCAGTATACAAGATTAATACATAGTAATCTGTTGCTTTCCTATGTACTAATAATAAACTATCAGAAAGAGAAAGCAAGGAAACAATCCCGTTTAAAATTGCATCACACAGGAGGCAACCCAAAACGAGCCCACTCAGCTCTTTGGTGGGGTTAATGGCAGACTCTGGGAGGGCTCACGCAAAGGAGTACTTCCCAGAACTTCTGCTGCCAGTGTCCTTGTCCTCACAGTGAGCCACAGCCACCCCCACCTCTGCAGGAGACCCTCCAACACTAGCAGGATACCAAGGTGCCCTCAGTGTGATGTTCTACTGGATAAAACCTCAGTGATCCGGAGGTGTCAATGAAGTTTGAGGGACCATCCCCTAACCATGCAGAACCTAGGATTGTGAAGATGTGAGTTCCTCTTCGTTGGAAGTGATGAGTATATCTTTGGACCAGTCTCTCCCATCAGGAAACTTGCGCAAGCCTCTTAGATAGCCTCATCCACCAGAGGGCGGAGAGCAGAAGTAAGAAGAAATACAATCCTGCAGCCTGTGTAACAAAAACCACATTCACAGAAAGATAGACAAGATGAAAAAGCAGAGGGCTATGTATCAGATGAAGGAACAAGATAAAACCTCAGAAAAACAACTAAATGAAATGGAGATAGGCAACATTCCAGAAAAAGAATTCAGAATAAAGATGATCCAGGACCTTGGAAAAAGAGTGGAGGCAAAGATCAAGAAGTTGCAAGAAATGTTTAACAAAGACCTAGAAGAATTAAAGAACAAACAAACAGAGATGAACAATACAATAACTGAAATGAAAACTACTCTACAAGGAATCAATAGAATAACTGAGACAGAAGAACGGATAAGTGACCTGGAAGACAGAATGGTGGAATTCACTGCCACAGAACAGAATAAAGGAAAAAAGAATGGAAAGAAATGAAGACAGCCTAAGAGACCTCTGGCACAACATTAAACACAACAACATTCACATTATAGGGGTCCCAGAAAGGGAAGAGAGAGAGAAAGGAACAGAGAAAATATTTGAAGAGATTATAGTCGAAAACTTCCCTAATATGGGAAAGGAAATAGCCACCCAAGTCCAGGAAGCACAGAGAGTCCCATACAGGATAAACACAAGGAGAAACATGCCGAGACACATAGTAATCAAATTGGCAAAAATTAAAGACAAAGAAAAATTATGAAAGCAGCAAGGGAAAAATGACAAATAACATACAAGGAACTCCCATAAGGTTAACGGCTGATTTCTCAGCAGAAACTCTACAAGCCAGAAGGGAGTGGCATGATATACTTAAACTGATGAAAGGGAAGAATGTACAACCAAGATTACACTACCCGGCAAGGATCTCATTCAGATTCAATGGAGACATCAAAAGCTTCACACACAAGCAAAAGCTAAGAGAATTCAGCACCACCAAACCAGCTCTACAACAAATGCTAAAGGAATTTCTCTAAGTGAGAAACACAGGAGAAGAAAAGGGCCTACAAAAACAAACCCAAAACAATTAAGAAAATGGTCATAGGAACATACATATCGATAATTACCTTAAACGTGAATGGATTAAATGCTCCAACCAAAAGACAGAAGCTTGCTGAATGGATACAAAAGCAAGACCCTTATATATGCTGTCTACAAGAGACCCACATCAGACCTAGGGACACATACAGACTGAAAGTGAAGGGATGGAAAAAGATATTCCATGCAAATGGAAATCAAAAGAAAGCTGGAGTAGCAATACTCATATCAGATAATATAGACTTTAAAATAAAGAATGTTCCAAGAGACAAGGAAGGACACTACATAATGATCAAGGGATCAATCCAAGAAGAAGATATGACAATTAGAAATACATATGCACCCAACTTAGGAGCACCTCAATACATAAGGCAACTGCTAACAGCTATAAAAGAGGAAACTGACAGTAACACAATAATAGTGGGGGACTTTAACACCTCACTTACACCAATGGACAGATCATCCAAAATGAAAATAAATAAGGAAACAGAAGCTTTAAATGACACAATAGACCAGATAGATTTAATTGATATTTATAGGACACTCCATCCAAAAACAGCAGATTACACTTTCTTCTCAAGTGTGCATGGTACGTTCTCCAGGATAGATCACATCTTGGGTCACAAATCAAGCCTCAGTAAATTTAAGAAAATTGAAATCATATCAAGAATCTTTTCTGACCACAACACTATGAGATTAGAAATGAATTACAGGGAAAAAAAAAAACGTAAAAAACACAAACACATGGAGCCTAAACAATACGTTACTAAATAACCAGGAGATCACTGAAGAAATCAAAGAGGAAATCAAAAAATACCTAGAGGCAAATGACAATGAAAACACGATGATCCAAAACCTACGGGATGCAGCAAAAGCAGTTCTAAGAGGGAAGTTTATAGCTATACAAGCCTACCTCAAGAAACAAGAAAAATCTCAAGTAAACAATCTAACCGTACACCTAAAGGAACTAGAGGAAGAAGAACAAACAAAACCCAAAGTTAGCAGAAGGAAAGAAATCGTAAAGATCAGAGCAGAAATAAATGAAAAAGAAACAAAAGAATAGCAAAGATCAATAAAATTAAAAGCTGGTTCTTTGAGAAGATAAACAAATTGATAAAGCATTAGCCAGACTCATCAAGAAAAAGAGTGAGAGGACTCAGATCAATAAAATTAGAAATGAAAAAGGAGAAGTTACAACAGACACCACGGAAATACAAAGCATCCTAAGAGACTACTACAAGCAACGCTATGCCAATAAAATGGACAACCTGGAAGAAATGAACAAATTGTTAGAAAGGTATAACCTTCCAAGACTGAACCAGGAAGAAATAGAAAATATGAACAGACCAATCACAAGAACTGAAATTGAAACTGTGATGAAAAATCTTCCAACAAACAAAAGTCAGGACCAGATGGCTTCACAGGTGAATTCTATCAAACATTTAGAGAAGAGCTAACACCCGTCCTTCTCAAACTCTTCCAAAAAAATTGCAGAGGAAGGAACACTCCCAAACTCATTCTGTGAGGCCGCTATCACCCTGACACCAAAATCAGACAAAAATACTACAAAAAAAATTACAGCCCAGTATCACTGATGAATATAGATACAAAACTCCTCAACAATATACTAGCAAACAACACATTAAATCCAACAACACATTAAAAGGAACATACACCACGATCAAGTGGGATTTATCCCAGGGATGCAAGAATTCTTCAATATACACAAAGCAATCAATGTGATACACCATATTAACAAACTGAAGAATAAAAACCAGATGATCATCTCAATAGATGCAGGAAAAGCTTTTGACAAAATTCAACACCATTTATGATAAAAACTCTCCAGAAAGTGGGCATAGAGGGAACCTACCTCAACATAATAAAGGCCATATACGACAAACTCACAGCAAACATCATTCTCAATAGTGAAAAACTGAAAGCATTACCACTAACATCTGGAACAGGACAAGGACGTCCACTCTCACCACTATTATTCAACATAGTTTTGGAAGTCCTAGCCATAGCAGTCAGAGAAGAAAAAGAAATAAAATGAATACAAATTGGAAAAGAAGAAGTAAAACTGTCACTGTTTGCAGATGACATGGTGCTATACATAGAGAATCCTAAAGATGCCACCAGAAAACTAGTAGAGCTAATCCATAAATTTGGTAAAGTAGCAGGATACAAAATTAATGCACAGAAATCTCTTGCATTCCTATACACTAATGATGAAAAATCTGAAAGAGAAATTAGGAAACACTCCCATTTACCACTGCAACAAAAAGAATAAAATACCTAGGAATAAACCTACCTAGGGAGACAAAAGACCTGTATGCAGAAAAATATAAGACACTGATGAAAGAAATTAAAGATGATACCAACAGATGGAGAGATATACCATGTTCTTGGATTGGAAGAATCAATACTGTGAAAATGACTACACTACCAAAGCAATCTACAGATTCAATGCAATCCCTATCAAGTTACCAATGGCATTTTTTACAGAACTAGAACAAAAAATCTCAAAATTTGTATGGAGACACAAAAGACCCCGAATAGCCAAAGCAGTCTTGAGGGATAAAAACAGAGCTGGGGGAATCAGACTCCCTGACTTCAGACTATATTACAAAGCCACAGTAATCAAGACAATTTGGTACTGGCACAGAAACAGAAACATAGATCAATGGAACAAGATAGAAAGCCCAGAGATAAACCCACACACCCATGGTCAACTAATCTATGACAAAGGAGGCAAGGATATACAATGGAGAAAAGACATCTCTTCAATAAGTGGTGCTGGGAAAACTGGGCAGCCACATGTAAAAGAATGAAATTAGAACACTCCCTAATACCATACACAAAAATAAACTCAAAATGGATTAGAGACCTAAATGTAAGACCAGACACTATAAAACTCTTATAGGAAAAAATAGGAAGAACACTCTTTGACATAAATCACAACAAGATATTTTTTGATCCACCTCCTAGTGTAATGGAAATAAAAACAAAAATAAACAAATGGGACCTAATGAAACTTAAAAGCTTTTGCACAGCAACAGAAACCATAAACAAGATGAAAAGACACCCCTCAGAATGGGAGAAAATATTTGCAAATGAATCAATGGACAAAAGATTAATCTCCAAAATATATAAACAGCTCATTCAGCTCAATATTAAAAAAAACAAACAACCCAATCCAAAAATGGGCAGAAGACCTAAATAGACATTTCTCCAAAGAAGACATACAGATGGCCAAGAAGCACATGAAAAACTGCTGAAGATCATTAATTATTAGAGAAATGCAAATCAAAATTACAATGAGGTATCACCTCACACCAGTTAGAATGGGCATCATCAGAAAATCTACAAACAACAAATGCTGGAGAGGGTGTGGAGAAAAGGGAACCCTCTTGCACTGTTGGTGGGAATGTAAATTGATACAGCCACTATGGAGAACAGTATGGAGGTTCCTTAAAAAACGAAAAATACAATTACCATATGATCCGGCAATCCCAGTACTGGGCATATACCCAGAGAACACCATAATTCAAAAAGAGACATGCACCCAAATGTTCATTGCAGCACTATTTACAATAGCCAGGTCATGGAAGCAACCTAAATGCCCATCAACAGACGAATGGATAAAGAAAATGTGGTACATATATACAATGGAATATTACTCAGCCATAAAAAGGAACGAAATTGGGTCATTTGTTGAGATGTGGATGGATCTAGAGACTGTCATACAGAGTGAAGTAAGTCAGAAAGAGAAAAACAAATATCGTATATTAACACATGTATGTGGAACCTAGAAAAATGGTACAGATGAAGTGGTTTGCTGGGCAGAAGTTGAGACACAGATGTAGAGAACAAACATATGAACACCAAGGGGGGAAAGCCGCGGGGGGGTAGGGATGATGGTGTGATGGATTTGGCCATTGGGATTGACATGTATACACTGATGTGTATAAAATTGATGACTAATAAGAACCTGCTGTATAAAAAAATAAATAAAATTCAAAGAAAAATTGCATCACACAGAATAAAACACCGAGGAATAACCTTAACCAATGGCATGAAATACCTATACTCTGAAAACTGTAAATAACTGATGAAGGGATTTGAAAATAACGTAATGAAATGGAAAGATATCCCATGTTCTTGGATTGAAAGAAATGATATTGTTAAACTGTCCATACTACCCAAAGCAATCTACAGATTTAATGCAATCCCTATCAAGATACCCTTGGCATTTTTCACAGAACTAGAACAAATAATTCTAAAACTTATATGCAACCACAAAAGGCCTGAATTATGAAAGCAGTCTTGAAAAAAAAAAAGAACAAAACTGGAGGCATCATCCTCCCTGACTTCAGACTATACTACAAAGCTACAGTAATCAAAACACCAAGGTACTGGCCCTAAAATATACACATAGATCAATGTAGAGAGTCCAGAAGAGAGAGCCCAGAAATAAATGCATGCAGTTATGGTCAGTTAATCTACAACGAAGCAGGCAAGAATATACAATGAGGAAAGACAGTCTCTTCAATAAGTGGTTTTGGGAAAACTTGACAGCTACATGTGAAAGAATGAAATTAGAACATTCTCTAACACCACATACAAAAGTAAACTCAAAATGGATTAAAGACCTGAATCCATAAAAATCCCAGAAGAAAACATAGGCAGAACACTCACTGAATAAATTTTAGCAATATTTTTTGGATATGTCTGCTAAGGCAAAGGAAACAAAAGCAAAAATATACAAATGGGACCTAATTAAACTTAAGAGTTTTTTCACAGCAAAGGGAACTATTGACAAAAAGCAAAGACAACCTACTGAATGGGAGAAAATATTTGCAAATTATATGACTGATAAGAGGTTAATATCCAACATATATAAACACCTCATATAAACTCAACATCAAAAAAAAGAAACAATCTGATTTAAATTGGGCAGAAGACCTGAACAGACATTGTTCCAAAGAAGGCATACAGATGGCCAACAGGAAAATGAAAAGATGCTCAACATCACTAATCATCAGAGAAATGCAGATCAAACCCACAATGAGATACCACCTCACACCTGTCAGAATGGCCATCATCAAAATGACCACAAATAACAAATGTTGGTGAGGGTGTGGAGAAAAGGGAACCCTCATAAACTGTTAGTGGGAATGTAAATTTGTGCAGCCACTGTGGAAAATAATATGGAGTTTTCTCAAAAAACTAAAAATAGAACCACCATATGATCCAGCAATTCCACTCCTGGTTATGTATCCAAAAGAAACAAAAACACTAATTCAAAAAGGTATATGCACCCCAATGTTCATAGCAGCATTATTTGCAATTGCCAAGACATGGAAGCAACCTAAATGTTCTTTGACAGATGAAAAGATAAAGAAGATGTGGTACATATATGCAGTGGAATATTACTCAGCCATAAAAAAGAACAAAATTCTTCCATTTGCAACATGGATAGACCTAGAGGTTATTTTGCTTAGTAAAATAAATCTGAGAAAGACAACTACTATATAATATCACTTATATGTGGAATCTAAAAAATAAAGCAAAAAATGTATATAACAAAACAGAAATAGACTCACAGATGTAGAGAACAAACTAGTGGTTACCACTGGGGAGAGCGAGAGGGAGAGGGGCAAGCTGGGAGGATGGGATTAAGAGGTGCA
The DNA here is from genome assembly GCF_026419965.1 of Kogia breviceps. Taxonomy (NCBI): domain Eukaryota; kingdom Metazoa; phylum Chordata; class Mammalia; order Artiodactyla; family Physeteridae; genus Kogia; species Kogia breviceps. The sequence continues at coordinate 90,934,822 of NC_081322.1, read as the reverse complement.
AACTACTAGATATAAAATAGATAAGCAACAAGGATAGATTGTACAGCACAGGGAAATATAGCCATTATTTAGTAATAACTTTAAGTGGAGTATAATCTATAAAAGCGTTGAATCACTGTGTTGTACACCTGAAACTAATACAATATTGTAAATTAACTATACTTCAATTAAGAAAAAAGGAAAAAGTTAAACAGCCTAGCAAACACTGCAGAGCCCAGAGGCCTTGCTTACTGCTCTCCTCATGGGGCCCTTGTGCATCTCAGGAAAGCTGAGGTCACCATAACCCAGAGACTTGATCTTTCCTGGGAGCTTTCAGTGGGGTAGGGGGGAGGTGTCGTCACCCTTCTGCACACACCAGTGGGTACTGGCTGCTGAGTTTCCTGTGGCTAAGCTGGACACACACATACGTGTATGTGTATAGAGGATATGCATACAGGCATATACCCACATACATTTTAGGATACCTACACAAACACATGCATATACATACACTGTGTACGTATCCATCTATGTGTGTACAAATAGATGGATGCAACCATCCAGCCATCCATACTTACATATGTAACTGGTAAGTTTATATGGAAGAGTTACCATTTAGACATGGACCCAGATATTGACCACACCTGGGTACAGGGTGGAAGATTTGTCTGTAGAAGGACTTTTTTCCTATCAATTTCAGTAAATTTAAATTTATAATTGATTACAAAATAATACTTGAAAATCCTCCTTTAAAAACTAGAACCTTTGGCTTCCCTGGTGGCGCAGTGGTTGGGAGTCCGCCTGCCAATGCAGGGGACATGGGTTTGTGCCCCAGTCCGGGAGGATCCCACATGCCGCGGAGCAACTAGGCCTGTGTGCCATGGCTGCTGAGCCTGTGAGTCCGGAGCCTGTGCTCCACAACGGGAGAGGCCACAACAGTGAGAGGCCCGTGTAATGCAAAAAAAAAAAAAAAAAAAAAAAAAAAATAGAACCTTAAATATAAGTTCCAATAACAAATTTTCCTTCACTCCCTCCCCTCAAATCTGGTGTTTTTTTCAGTTTGTTTCAAAGCATAAATAGATAGATCATCTCTCTCTGTCTCTCTGTCTCTCTCTCTCTATGTATCTCTCTATGTATCTATCTATCTGTCTGGGTCTTACTGTTTTTGATCCAAAATACAGCAAGTCCTCTCCATACGAATAAGTTCCATTCTGAGAGCATGTTCATAAGTCCAGTTCACTTGTAAATCCAACAAAGTTAGCCTAGGTACCCAACTAGCACAATTGTCTACATAGTACTGTAATGTAATAGGTTTACAATACTTTTCACACAAATAAAACAAACACAAAAAAATAAGAAAACATTTTTAATCTTACAGTGCCTTGAAAAGTACAGCAGAACAGTACACAGCTGGCACCCAGGGGCTGGCATCGAGTGCACAGGCAGAAGGGTTACTGACTGGAGGAGGAGAGGAGGGGGGAGAGGGCAGAGCTGAAGGATCATCAGCAACAGGAGATGGAGGGCCAGCTGCAATGTCACTCAGCCTGATGCTGATGGCGCAGGTTCTGGTTCCTTGCTGGAAACAGATGCATATGCGCATCTTTGAAAGCTCCTAACTTGAAGTTTCCTGTGTCGGGGACTGACTGTAAAATGTGACTATGAAGTAAGACACTGACTTGTTTTACAACAAATTTCGCTCAAAATCCAACATAATAATTTATTTCTCAGACAGGGATAGACTCCCACACTGAGTGCAGTGACAGCCAATTCTCAGCAGAATATTCTGTACTATAGTTAAAATTCTGTATTGTGGTTAAAACTTAACAATGGTGTTATTGTTTTAATAGTTATACCTAGAATGTAGCCTTATCATCTTTCTGATCATAAGTATGTAATAAACTAAATACAAAAATAGAAAATCCTTGTTGACTATTGAATGTGTTATATCTGAAGTTGCTTAATTGTAAAAGAAAATGTGAAAGAAAAGGATAAAGTTTGACAAAAAGTATTGTTGGAAATTCTTAACGTCCATGGAATTTTGATCACTACAGGATGATAGCACTGTTGTTCAGGTTTGTGTGAGAATAGCTCTGATTAGTCCGGTTGAGATGGGTGGGCTGAGGGAATTTTTTGGATTCAGAAAACATTTCTAATTAAACACAAACCATTTGAAAAGTAATTTCAGTAGTCTTGCCAGGCATTTTTCTGCTTAGTTTTAGAAGCATGGTAATTCTAAGGAAAATTTGATCCATATGTTTGGATAACTTAAATTTGTGGCATTGGATGACTATTTTAAACATTATTTAATGTGTAAGAGGCTTTATTCCCTAAACCGAGAAGCCACACTGTTCCATCCACACATCTGCCAAATGAATCTGAATTTCCCAGATTCCGGTTTTCATTGGCCTTAGGAGGCTTTCAACGTGGCTTCGGAGGGAGAACCACTTCCAGCCTGGTTGGCTCCTTCCATTACATCTACACAGTGAGCCCTGCGTGGACAGGGGTCCCTGCCTGGTGGGTTTAAGGTGAGGTGGCCATGGTGTTTCCAAGGCTGTCCTCCCTCTGCTTGGCTGGAGCTCCTTTCCAGCCCCCGTGTCACCCTGCTTGTGGTCACCTTTGGTCAGTAAAAGAGTTCAGATTGAAGGTCCAGGTTCAAAGCTATTCTAATATCACTCTTCTCCAGCCGGGCTCAAGGGACCCCACTGTTGGGCCAGAGCCTGGGTGTGAGCCCTTGGCTGGGAGGAGAGGGATGGCTCAGCCTCACTTAGGTGCTGGGGAGTGGCTGTAACCCTCTCCAGGACAGTCCTGCTTCTTGGGCCAGCGTCCAGGCCTCTCACTGGGAACAGCCAAGGTGGCGGCTCCCCGCGGGGTGGGCCCTGCCGGCCCCTCCACCATCCAGCTCCACATCTCTGCTCTGGCTGCTCACTCACCCTCTGGTTTGCACCGTCAGCAGACGTCCTACATCTTTGTGCTGAGGCCTCTCACCTGGCAGTCGGCCTCTGGGTGCTGCTTGCAAGGTGTTCTGGGCTGTGATCTTGCCTGTGAACAGGGGCCAACGTCACCTGATTTTCCCCGGGAAAGGAGACAGTTCAGACTGCTCTCCTTCCCCTGCATCGCAGCTCAGAAGAATTGGGTGTGTGAGGCCAGCCTCACCCCACACGGGGCACCGAGGCTGTGACCCCACTTCTGGGCCTTGGGGGTCCCTGCTCATTTTCACTGGGTCCTACCGGCTTGTCACCGCAGCAGCAGTGTGAGGCCCTTCTGGGCGCGCTTGCGTTTTCATTACTGTGGTTTAGCCAGTGGTCCTCAGAAAAGTGCTCACCTCTACTCTTTGCAACACAGGCAGCTGTTGTGTGAACACTGTTTGTGTCGTCCTTTTCCCTGAGAGGAGGAAGGCATTTCCTGGTCTCACTGACAGAGGGGATGCCACACGGGCATTCTCCAGGCACTCTGTCATCCCTCCCCTAAAAAATCTACGATTGCAGACGGTGAAAGTGGGGAGAGGGACCACAGCACAGCAAAAAGGGAGAGTGCGCCGAAAGCTCTGTGTTGTCCCGAGTGATAGTCTCTCTTGTTTTCTGTTTTCTGTGATGTCTCTTTTCCATTGTGGTCTTGAAGCGAATCTAGGCAGGACAGTTGTGGTTTTTTGTTTTTGTTTCGTTTTGCTAGAGGCTTTCTTCTATTTTAGAAGAAAATCCAGTCCATTTTGACTCTCAAGAAAGATTTGGGAGGACGTATTTTACTCATCAGCAAGTGGATGGTGTTTAAACTGCAGGCTGGACGAGACCCCTGGGCGGGTTCAGAGGGACAGGGTGCAGGCAATGACGGAGCTAGAAGTCCTTGAAAAGGGGAAGTTAGCCTTTAGAAAAACTGGGGAAACAAATGAACAAAACGCCAGCCAGATAAGTAGGAGGAAAGAAGGAAGGTAGAAGGTGGAGCCAAAATGCCAAGGGGCAGGGGGTCCCGCAAAACAAAGAGGTTCGCAGCAGCGGGGTGCATCCCGCTGACACGGGATTCCGAACAATACGGAGCGACATGGACGTTGCCAGGAGCTACCTCCGCGTAGCTGCGGGGAGAAGGGGATTGAGGCCTGAGGAGTAATCAGGGGGCAGGGGGCGCAGCTGGCTGGGCAGGTGCCCACGTCGCAGGCGGGAACTTGGCTGGGAGTCAGATGGAGACGTGGGGCTGGATGCGGAGAAGGGGGCTCTGTGTTGCACGTGGCTCCGGAGGAGGTGGGGGGGGGTCGCGGCACGCAGAGCAGAAGGGGGTGAAAGCCGTAGACCTGCAGGGCAGAGGGCAGCCTGCTGCCGTGGGGGTGCGGACGGGCCTGGAAGGTGCGACCGAGGTCGCGGAGGCTCTGCGTACGCCGAGGCCTGGCGCTCACGGTCTCCGCCGTGCTGTGCGTTTTCCCCAGAAGTGCCGGTTTGCTCAGATGCAGGCGAAAAGGAAAGTGAATAGTTGGGTTCACCTAGGGGTGGATTTTCTCCAAGTAGGTGAGATGAAGGGCAGGGGAAACCTTATTCAGGGCATTGGAAGCAGGGATAGGACCCCGATTTTAGGCTGGATTGATAACTGGCAAGAACCCAGCATGGGTGTGATGGTGAATTTTAGGGCCCACTTGGCTGGGCCCTGGTGTCCAGCGTGCGGTCAATCCCCCGTCTAGGGGTAGCTGTGAAGGCATTGTTATATGAGATTGGCATTTAAATCAGCCCACTTTGAGTCAAGCAGATGACCCTGCACAAGGTGGGTGGGCCTCTCCAAGAAGCTGAAGACGCTAAGCGAAAAGTCTGAGATCCGCCAAAGAAGGAGGGATCCTGCCTCCAGATGGTAAATGGAAACTTTGCCTGAGTTTCCGGGACTCAAGACTTGAGCATCAATACCTCTCTGGGTCTCTAGTCCACAGGTCTTCCCCGTAGATTTCAGACCTGCCAGCCCTCACAGTCTTGTGAGCCAATTCCTCAAAATAAATCTCTCTGGATAGACAGATAGATGGATCGATCGATAGATAGATGATAGATAAATAGATGATAGATTGATAGATAATAGATGACAGATAGATAATAGATGATAGATAGATGATAGATGGATAGATAGATGATAGGTGGATAGACAGGTAGATGATAGATGGGTAGATGATAGATAGATAGATGATAGATGGATAGATAGATGATGGATAGATAGATGATAGATGGATAGACAGGTAGATGATAGATGGGTAGATGATAGGTAGACAGATAGATAGATGATAGGTGGATAGATAGATGGATAGGTGATAGTTGGATAGGTGATAGATGGATAGATGATAGATAAATAGATGATAGATGGATAGATAGATGATATGTGGAGAGACAGGTAGATGATAGATGGATAGATGATAGGTAGACAGATAGATAGAAGATAGATAGGTGGATAGATAGATGGATAGGTGATAGTTGGATAGGTGATAGATGGATAGATGCTAGATAAATAGATGCTAGATAGATAATAGATAGATGATAGATGGATAGATGATAGATGGATAGGTGATAGATGGATAGGTGATAGATGGATAGGTGATAGATGGATAGATGCTAGATAAATAGATGCTAGATAGATAATAGATAGATGATAGATGGATAGGTGACGGTTGGATAGGTGATGGATGGATAGATCAGCCTCCTATCGGTTCTGCTTCTCTGGAGAGCCCTCACTATACAGCTTGTCCGTGGTGAGCATTCTTCGGCGCCGGCGAAACCGGGGCCGTCAGACAGCTCGGGAGGAAGGAGGGAAGTTGCGACCAGTGAGCCAGCTCTTCAGCTCATGGCCACACAGGCGAAAGTTCGGGTGACCCCAGGGACTGCGCATGTCTGGAAGGGGAGAGGCTGAGGGCCGCTGGGGACCGGCAGGCCGGCTCAGCCGAGGCGACCGGGCTTGGGCCGCCTGTCCCTGTGGACACTGATTTATCCAGGAAGGTGGCAGAGGTTGTGGCTGAGAGGGAGGTGGTGAGCAGACAGCGGTGACTCTGATGAGCAGGTGAGGAGAGCCGGGAGGCTCCGGTGCAGCAGCCAGGCTCCCACGGGGACCATCTTCCTTTTGGCGCACCGGGCGGCCAGACGGGAAGGGCAGTGAGGCATCTTTGACAGAAGAGCGGCGCCGCGACTCACGGTCAGGCCGGTGACGCGTGAAGGTTAGGGGAGCACGTGACTCGCACGTGACTCGCCTACAGACACAGACTCGGGCCTGTGCCGCATCATGGGATTCGCTCAAGTTGCTGCCGCGAGAGTGAGTGACAGAGTCGGCAGAATTAAAGCCAGGCTTGTCTGATGGAAAGATAGCGAGAAGAAAGTCCTCCTCGTAAAAAGTGGGGACATCGGTGAGAAGTGACAGCAGGAAAGAGGGAGGTTAAGAACATCTTACAATTACATCTTTGTTGTAATCTAACGTGATAAGAAAAAAAATCTTTTTTTTAATTTAAAAGGTGGGGATGCATTGATAGTATGCGTTTTTAATATTTAAAAAGATGTTTTAATGTCATAGTGAGACTTCCTTTTCTGAAGTGTTTTTCTAATAAATGCTATTAGTGAAAAATAAGAAAAAAGAAAAAAAGCAGTTTTGATTCGAAGTGCCTTGCATCTCCCCAAAGACAATATTAAAATGCCCTAAGATCTCTTCGTACATTTACCTTTGGTTTTTGGTGAGGAAGGATCTGACAACAGGGACAGTTTGATTTTGATTTAATGCAAAGAACAATCACTCGCTCTCTCTGCCCTGGAATGTGGGCTGTGATTAGAACAGAAACTTTTTAGTAACATTAACTGTCTGTTCAGATTTTCCTCACCAGAAATCCAAGTCATTCCTTTTACAACAAAAAAATCATAGTAGAATGCATTCTCCGGGATTTGGAGAGAAAAGAAAGTCCAGAGGCAGAATTTGGTATAAATCCTGAAGCTGGGCTGATCACCATGACTCGTCCGCATCGGAATGTCACGGCCTGGGCTGGCCGAGCGTCCTTGGCGGGAGGCGTGGTTGTTTATGCCAGGCTGGAGAAGTCACTTGAACTCATGTCCTTTGATTGAGCATTTTTTTAATCAGACCTGTGTAAATCATTTCCTTAAAATTGGCATCCTGGGCATGGAGAGAGTCTGTTTTCCCGGGAATTTTTATGTGCAGGGTACTTCTCTTTCTTGGATGAGAGAGATTCTGCTTTTAATTCCCTTGGCCCCCTTCCCCTGTGCAAAATCTGTGTTCTCCTAAACACTCTTGTTTTTAAGAGCGTTTAGGAGTGTGGGTATCTTTTAGACCAGTATTTCCTCCTGTGATTAATTAATTGGAAGAGTGAGAAAGTAAATAAAGTGAAAAGAAGACGCCTTTACTCATTTTGTCCCCCACTGCTTCCTCCCATCGTTGTCAAGTCAAATTTAACCACCTTCTTCTAGAAACTCTTCTTGTAAATATCTTCACGGTCTTCAGGAGACAAATATTTCTTAGGAGGACACAAAAATACTAAGAGTAATTAAAAATATAAAAATAAGTTAAACACTGGGCATCATCAAAATTAAGGACGTCTATTCATCAGGTGACAGCATTAAGAAAGTGAAAACGTGGGAGCCCTTCATTTGTATCCACAGTAAAGCATCCCTACGACTCAATCAGCAAAAACCAAGCCAATTTAAAATCTGAGAGTTGATTGCAGAGGAATTTGACAGAAGAGGATCCCCAAAGCCTCTGAGCACGAGGAGGTGGTCAAGATCACTGGTTACTGAGGAAATGTGAATTAAGCCCACAACGAAGGAGGACTCACACTCACCGGAGTGTATGAGACCCAGGAGACTGAAAATTCTGCTTCGTGGCAGGGATGTGGCAGCACCTCCCGCCTTTCACTGTGGCGTAGAAAGTGGTTCAACCTTCACTGGGAACATTCTTCACCCATAATTACTAAATTTACAACGTGCCCCCATCCTGTGACCCCACAATTGCATTCCTCAGTAGGACTACGAGAAGTGAGTAAACGGGTCCACGAAAGACACGCACCAGAATGTTCGTAGCAGCTTTCTTCATACCAGGCTCAGACTGGTGACAACCCGATGCCCGTAACTGAGGGGATGGGCGGATACGTGGTGCGTAGTCAGGCAGAGAAAAGTGCAGTGTGGTAACCACAGCCGGGGGGGGGGGACCCCCACCGGTCCATACCATGTTGTGTGGAAGAAGCCGTGGTCTTTCACGTTTCCTCTTTTGTCAATATCCTGCTCATGTTTTTATTTTCCCTCCATTTTTCTCTTGGAGTGTTCACTTTTCTTTTTTATTTGTAAAAGCTCTTTGCATATGACGAGTGCTCTTCCTCTGTCTCGTAAGCGTTTTGTGTCCATTCTTTAACACGTGTGAGCCTGGACGATGCTTTGCAGTGTCTCTGAAACTGCGTTGGCAGAGCTCACCGGGTCTCCTAATTGCCGAATCCAGTGGATCCTTCAGACTCTAACTTACTCCCTGTAACTTTGGCCCCGTTACTTCTCCGTCTGCCTTTAAATATTTTCCTGCCTTGTCTAACAGTACAGGACTCTTGGTCCCCCTGCCACCTTCCTGTTTCTCACTCTCTTTTATGGACTCCTTTTCCTCAAATCGAGCATCTTTTCTCGGTTTTTCAAAATTCCCAAGAATGACATTCCACGGTGCGAGGACATGGAGGACACAAGTCACAGGTCCCAGGGATGGTGGCTGGACATCTGAGGGAGACGGGGGTAGTGTCCAGGAAAGGAGGGAGCATCAACGGCTGGCTCTAACCCACACCCTGTTGACTGCAAGGCGCACCAGGGCCGGACCTCATGGAGCGGGAGAGGAGGTTGCAGCCCCGGCTTCCCCAGAGGCCATGGTGGGCGCTCAGGCCAGGCTGTGCCCCTCCTGGTGCTGGGAGGGAACCCCCTGACCATCCTTGCATGTGGCCAGGCCTCTCAGGATTCTTCAGGGGTCTCACAGCTCATCGTCTGGGGAGCTGAGGAGTCGGGTTCTTCCTTCCCTTCAGGACACGGCAGGACCCTGAGTCCCGATTCTGGACCCTCAAGCCAACCCCATGGACCTAAGGCGCTGCCATTGGCCTCCTTCTCCTGGTTGGGCTGTGCTGTGGGTGCAGGATTCCAGCTGGGCCTCCTGACTGCATCCTCTACTCTGCCCTGGCACAGTGGTGGTGGTGGGGGGCTCCTCACAGACTGAGGGGCGTGGGGCACAGATTCTCCTCAGACGCCTCATCCTCTGAGACCCAGCTCCAAAGGGCATCAGGGCTCCACCCCAGCCCCACCCCCAACACTCACGTGTGGAGACCTGCAGTGTCCAGGCGCTGAGGTCCGGGGGGCTCCTGGGAATCAAGGGCTCTTCAGGGCATCTGTCCCTGTGTCTGCTCCCCCACGATGGGCACAGGCCTGTCCCCACACTCGCCTTCTCTGGGCATCTGGGTCACAGGGCTGGTCTCGGCCACGGCCTCGTCTCCCCCAGGGCTCCACCGCCTCCAGCGCAGTGACCCTGGCCCTTGCTCTGCCTGGTGCACTTGATGCATCCTGTCTGCTGGGAGACACCAACCCCTGCTCCTGACCCATCCGGTCTCCTGCCCGAGACCTTCCCCAGGAACCCGGCTCCCTCTTTGTGCCTCCTGTTGACCCACAAGAACTGGTTGAACTGTCTGTGTCCCTCTCTCCTGTCTCAGCAGGTGTTCCGCGTGGGTCTTCCCTGCTTTGCTACTGGCCCCCCAGCCAAGCAAGCAAATGGAGCGCCTGCCCTAGTCCTGAACCCAGACCACCCACTAGAGCAGAAAGAGAGGCAGGCGGGTCCCAGAGAGAGGCGGGCAGGTCTAAGGGAGCAGCAGACTGGTGACTCCTCCGTGTGGGGACACCTTTTCCCCCCCAGTTCAAAGAGGTGGCTTTTTGTCAGTGGTGGGGCCTGAGCTGAGCCTTAGGTGAGACCCTGCTCCCTCCGTGGCCTCCTCTTGCCCCAAAGGCACCTGGACAGACGCAGGGTCAGGCGCCAACGGCTCAGCTCCTCGGATCCATGTGCGCGAGAGAAAGGGCCACAGGTTACAGAGGGATCCCAACCCTAGGAACACGGACTGCGGGGGGGCTGGCCCCTCCACCCCAGCGCCTGGACTTACCTGCTGTCCAGTCCGGGCCCTTGAGATCAGAGGAGGCCCAGTTCACAGAGGTGGAAAGGTGGTCACCTCGGCCTGGGGACCCAGCACCTCTGCTCCTTGCTGACCCGTTTCTGCCCTTCAGAAGGTTGGATTTCCAGAAGGCATTTTCTGAATCCTCATAACTATGTGTTAGGTACAGAATTTGTGGTGCACAAGGGAAAGGCATCTGCTCCGTGGAAAATCCATTCTGACTTGACTTGTGCCCTCTCCCACACCCCCCCTGCAATTCCTCCTTGGCCCCCTTCCTAGTGATTACTAGGTTCCCTAGTAGGTAAAAATAGCAAAAAGAACTTAGCACTTTCAAAACCCTATACAGAAACCAACCCAGAGGTGAGAGGGCAAGATGCCCAAGACACAGATTGGGCTTTCGCGTTGCCCTCTTTGTTTGAATTCCAGGTCAGAGCTTTGCCCAGACTCCGTGGAAAGAGGAATAATGTGACATCCATCAAAGACAATTTTCCTACAGTAAACGGGTTTTCATTTTAAACGGATCCGTTTCCACTGAAGCTAGCATTTACTGGCATTTAAGGTTTTCTCCTTACAGCTGTGGAACCTGGGAACATTTGGCCACGTTGTAGTTATTTAAGCACTTTGAAATGTGCCCACACAGCCGAGATCTCCCGAAGAAAAATGTCTTTTTGTGATTTTGAATCTAGGGTGACTTGGCTGTAAGATGCTCAGATTTCCACAATGGGCCTAATTGATTCCATCCTTTGTGCTGTCATAGTTCTTATTAGTTGCCAGTAACATGTAGCCCTGATTACGTTTATTGTTGTGAAAGACTGTATTTCTTACATCATGCATCACTAAACTTAGCCTTTCTTAGCCAGTCCTTGAAAAACTGCCTTCAACTTCTACAGCCTAATCAGCCCTCTTTTTTCCTTCCACCGGGTGAACAAAACTATGTATTTGTCCAAAACTTTAGTTTTTACAGACGGCAGTGACTCAAGAGTTAACATTTGCTTACCCAGCCAACAGCCTCTTTACTTCACTTTGGGGAGTATAAGGTCATTCTTCAGATTCCCCCTCAAAGAACTGAATAATCTGGTCTGTGGTTTACTTTTAGTAAATCAGGTCTGGGGACTCACTGCTACTCCACGGAGGGACTTGGTGGCGTGTGGTAGGTCTATAATACTGCCAGTTGCCCTGGCAGTAATGGCAACATGAATACATTTGCCTTATTACTTTGTAACCAATTGTTGAGATTTCATTTAATATTTTAAAACCCGTCACTTGTAGTCTTGGCATTCTACATTTTCAAGTGTATTAATGATGAGAAATATCTTTTCAGTAATCATCACATACATGGGAAGGGAGTCTGGGGGAAGATGGATACGTGTATACGAATGGCTGAGTCGCTCTGCTGTGCACTTGAGACGAGCACAACACCGTTGATCGGCTCTGCTCCAGCATAAAGTGAAACGTTAAAAAAAATGGATCAGCACGTATAACATTCTAACGACTTAGAATTTTCGTTTACTTTTTGTTTGTGCTATAATTTTGCCTTGTGTTTGGTTGAGGAAATCATCTGAAATGCAAGTGCCGTGCTAACCTCTTCATCCCGTCCCCTAACTCTGTCAGAACCAAACAGTGTCCACGTATGAGCTGGTTCTTCTGACCCCTTCTCACCCATCTCTCCCATCGGCACCACCTTCCTCTGATAACCACCAGTCTATTCTCTGCATCTGTATCTGTGAGCCTTTGTTTTTAGATTCCACGTGTAAGTGAAATCCTACAGTATTTGTCTTTCTCTGTCTGATGTACTTCACTTAGTATGATCATCTCCAGGTGCATCCATGTTGTTACGAATGGCAAGATTTCCTTCTTTTTTATGGCTGAGTAATATTCCTCTGTGTGTGTGTGTGTGTGTGTGTGTGTGTGTGTGTGTGCACGTATATATATATATATATATATATATATATATATATATATATATATATATATATATATACATACAAACATTTATCCGTGTGTCCATCAGTGGACACATAAGTTGTTTCCATTACTTGGCTATTGTAAATAATGCTGCAATAAACATGGGGGTGCAAATATCTTCACAATATATGTGTTTTTGTTTTCTTTGGTTAAACACCCAGAAGTGGGATTGCTGGATCATATGGTGGCTCTATTTTTAATTGTTGAGGAACCTCCATATTCTCCATAGTGACTGCACCGATTTACATTCCCACCAACAGTGCATGAGTCTCTTCCCTTTTCTCCACACCCTCACCAACACTTACTGTCTATCTTCTTTTTGATAATAGCCATTCTGACAGGTGTAAGGTGATCGCTCATTGTGGTTTTGATTAAGGGATATTGATCAGTGATGTTGAGCATCTATTCATGTGCCTGTTGGCCGTCTATACATCCTCATTGGAAAAATGTCTCTTCAGCTCCTCTGCCCATTTTTTAATTGGGTTGTTTGTTTTTTCTGTTGTTGAGTTGTATGAGTTCTTTATAAATTTTCATTATTAACCCCTTATAGGATCATCTCAGTAGATGCAGAGTGAGGTTCTTAATGCAGGTGCACAAGAGCATGCAGCCACTGAAGGCTCTCTGCACGTGATCTTATTCCTGCTGAAGAAAAATGTGACCAGAATCACAGGAACTGGATGATTACAAGTGGAAGGAAACTTACAGGCTATCATGACAACTTTTATCATTATGTAACACCCTTCTTAGTCTCTTATTATAGTCTTTATTTTAAACTATATTTTGTCTGATATAAGTATAGCTACTTATACTCTCTTTTCATTTCTATTTACATGAAACATTTTTTCTCTCCCCTCACTTTCAGTCTGTGAATGTCTTTATATCTAAAGTGAATTCCCTATAGGCAGCATATAGACGGGTCTTGTGCTTTTATCCATTTAGCCACTCTATGTCTTTTCATTGGAAAATTTAGTCAATTTACATTTAAAGTAATTAATGATAGGTATATGCTTATTGCCATTTTCATTGTTTTCTGGCTGTTTTTGTAGTTTCTTGTTTTTGTTTCTTCTATTTCTTTCTTCTTCTCTCTTTTTCTTTGTGGTTTGATGACTTTCTTTAGCAGTATGCTTATATCCCTTTATCTTTTGTGTATTTACTATAGGTTCTTGGTTTTGGTTACCATGAGGCTTACAAATATAACAACATATCTATAACAGTCTATTTTAGGCTGATAGCTACTTAAGTTTGATCACATTATAAAGCTCAAGATATTTACTCTCCCTTCCCCATGTTTTATGTGTTTTTTGATGTTACATTTTACACATTTTAATCTTTTGTATCCCTTAACTTATTGCTGTAATGATAGCTATTTTTACTACTTTTAAATTTCAACCTTTACACTAGCTTCATGTGTTTTCTTGTTACTAGTTAGTGCCCTTTCTTTTCAGCTTAAAGAAGTCCCTTTACCATTTCTTGTAAGAATGGTTTGGTGGATATGAACTTCATAACTTTTGCTCCTTTGGAAAGCTCTTTACCTTACCTTTCATTCTGAATGATAACTTTTCTGGGAAGAGTATTCTTGGGTGGAAGTCCCCTCCACCCCCAGCAATTTGGCTATATTGTGGCACTCCAGTTTGGACTGCAGAACTTCAGCTAAAAAATATGCTGATAGTCTTATGGGGTTTTCCTTGTACATAACAAGTTGTTTTTCTCTTGCTGTTTTTAAGATTGTCTCATTGTCTTTAACTTGGCATTTTAATATAATTTGTCTTGGTGTGGGTCTCTTTGGGTTCATCTTATTTTTTTTAAAAAAACTTTTATTGGAGTATAGTTGAGTTACAATGTTGTGTTAGTTTCAGGTGTACAGCAAATTGAATCAGTTATACATATACATGTATCCATGCTTTTTAAAGATTCTTTTCCCATATAGGTCATTACAGGAGAGTTCCCTGTGCTATGCAGTAGGTTCTGGTTAGTTATCTATTTTATACATTAGTAGTGTATACATGTCAATCCCAATCTCCCACTTTATCCTTACCCCCTTCTGTCCCCCTGGTAACTATAAGTTTGTTTTCTACATCTGTGACTGTATTTCTGTTTTAGAAATAAGTTCATTTGTATCATTTTTTAGGTCCCACATATAAGTGATATTTGTCTTTCTCTGTCTGACTTACTTCACTCAGTATGACAATCTCTAGGTCCATCCATGTTGCTGCAAATGGCATTGTTTTTGTTCTTTTTTATGCCTGAGTAATATTCCATTGTATATATGGGCAACATCCTTTTTTATACATATATGTTTATTTAATGAATGAATGAATGAATTTTTTTACAGTAGGTCCTTGTTGGTTATCTAGTTTAAATATAGCAGTGTGTACCTGTCAGTCTCAAACTCCCAGTCTATTCCTCCCCTCCACCCTTCCCCCCTGGTAACCGTAAGTTCATTCTCTAAATCTGTTAGTCTGTTTCTGTTTTGTAAATAAGTTCATTTGTATCATATTTTTAAGATTCTGCATATAAGTGATATCATATGATATTTGTCTTTCTCTGTCTGACTTACTTCACTTAGTATGGTGATCTCCAGGTTCATCCATGTTGCTGCAAATAGCATTATTTCATTCTTTTTTATGGCCGAGTAATATTCCATTGTATATATGTACCACATCTTCTTTATCTATTCATCTGCTGATGGACATTTAAGTTGCTTCCATGTCTTGGCTATTGTGCATAGTGCTGCATGAACACTGGGCGGGGTGGGGGGGCGTGTATCCTTTAAAACTATGTTTTTCTCTGGATATATGCCCAGGAGTGGGATTGCAGGATCATATGGTAACTCTATTTTCAGTTTTTTGAGGAACCTCCCTACTGTTCTCCATAGTGGCTGCACCAATTTACATTCCCACCAGCAGTGTAGGAGGGTTCCCTTTTCTCCACACCCTCTCCAGAATTTATTATTTGTAGACTTTTTGATGATGGCTATTCTGACTGGTGTGAGGTTTGGAACTCTATGGGCTTCCATGAGCTTGGTGTCGTATGAAGACTCTTGGGAAATTTATGATGGAAGCAAGAAAGTAATGATCAAGGAGACTATTAACTGAATTCTAACATTGTGAGCATCTCCAAATAATTGGAAAAAAGAGCATAGCACGTTTTGACACCGTGGAGAACTGCTATGATAGAAACTGGCAAGGTGCTTACGAAACTATGTCCAATTTCTGAGCACACAGAAGAACTATATTTCTCAGCCTCCCTGCAGTGAAATTGGGACGATGAGACAAATTTGTCCAATGGTATGTGGGTGGGAGCAATATTTGCCAGTTCCAGGCCTGGCAATAAATACCCCACACAATCTTTCTACTTCTCTCTGCCCCATGCACAGAAGAAAGAAAAGCATTCAGAGATGGTGGAACCATATGATAGAAGGGTCAACATTCCAGAGTCGCCACTTGGTGTAGAACCCAGGTGAGTTACCTGTCGCCCAATCCAGGGTCAACGAAATAGGACCTGTGAGTAAAGTTTCCCAACCCCCACCTAGTCAACTGCGTTGCAAGGGAGAAATGAACCTTTATGTTACTAAACCACTAAGATATAACATAGATACCTGTAAGATATAGTTGCTCCTTACGCCACCTACCATTAACTACCCTGGCTTATACCACTGTTCTCAGTGCTCAGTTTTCTCATATATATATACATACAGTTGACCCTTGAATAACACAGTTTGAACTGTGCAGGTCCATTTATACATGTTGTTTTTCAAAGGTAAGTATAAATCAATGATATGTTTGGTTGGATTTGTGGATGAAGAACCATGGATAGGAAGGAACCATGTATACAGAGGGCCGACTATACGTTATACTGTTATATGCAGATTTTAGACTGCACAGAGGCGCCCCGAGGCTCCTGTGTTGTTCAAGGGTCAACTGTGTGTGTGTGTATATAAATAAATAAATAAATATATCCTCCATATATGAATGCTTATTCAAATATATCTCATTAATGTGATATAGCTGAGAGGTAAACACAGTACGTAGTAATTCAAATTCTGAGATATCAATTTTATTTTTAAAATAAGTGTAAATTTATCACGTTTGTGAAATTTGAGGTCATTTTGTCTACTCCTCTTGTTTTACAAATTAAGAGACTAGAAATGTGGGCTGATGAAGCTATTAAATTATGTAAGTTTCATCACCATTAATGAGAGCAACCGTGGTTCAGCTTTCTGGAAAGTGCACAGAACATGCCAGCTCCTACTCTGTGACTCAGCCTTCATGACCCTGATCCACATCCCAGAGCAGGTCTACAGGGGACATGTACAAGGGCACTCACAGAGGCATGTTTGTGGAAGTGACTAGAATTCATCCTTAGGGGAATGCTTTCAATGATGCTTTTAATGGATAACTACTTACAGATGTATAGAAAACATAATTGGGGTGGATTTTCAAGTAGGGGGGACATGGGAGAAAGTATCAAAGAGGATGGAAGAAAAAAGGAAAGATATTATTTCACTAAGATCAGAGACAGTAGTTCACACAGTAAAATTTCCAAATTATTTTCAAATAGAGAGTTTATTTTACTAAACATGTTGAATTAATTTAAACGTTGTTGGTCACTATGCTACTGAAGAGAATTATTAAAACACATAGAGATATTGGCTTTAACAGTTTTTACTGAACATTTCCTTTGCCGTTTTAAAAATGATTATTTACTTAATAATTGCTCCCTTGATTTTTGACCCAAACTTCCTTTGTTGTGTGCCTATCACAGAGCCCTACATATACTAAGTGCTTAAAGATTGATCATTATTGTATTTTTCCACTATGAATGTAGGTAATGGATGATTTCATAAAGATACTTTTGACTTTTCTTTGAAATATAATGCATCAATTTTGTATTTTACTCTGTCTGGATTCCAGCCCTTTCTTCTCAGTTATGATTATGTTTTATTTCTAGGATCCTTTATTTATTTATTTTCCCACTTTTCTTAGTGTCAGTCCTTCCTTTGGCTCACTTTGTGGCTTTACAAAATGACGTGGTGTCAAGAAGCAGATGCTCAACAGAGAACCCACGTGCGGTCTCTGGACAGTGTGTGTTTGAATTAAGCCCTTGAGTCTGTTACTGACAGTACAGCAAACAGCAAAATCAGTTCAGTATTTACAGCTAACATGGCATCTGACACAAATCACTCTAACTCTCCAAGGTATGATGTTGTCTGTCAATTGCTGCTTTGGTAGTTTTGTGAGGATTTTATGTAGTTTTGTTAGTTCTGAAAATTTGCATTTATTCTTTTTTTTTTTTTTTTTTTTGTGGTATGCGGGCCTCTCACTGTTGTGGCCTCTCCCGTTGCGGGGCACAGGCTCCGGATGCGCAGGCCCAGCGGCCATGGCTCACGGGCCCAGCCGCTCCGCGGCATGTGGGATCTTCCCGGACCGGGGCACGAACCCGTATCCCCTGCATCGGCAGGCGGACTCTCAACCACTGCGCCACCAGGGAAGCCCCTGCATTTATTCTTTTAACCACATTCATTTTTAATGACCTAAGTTCTTGTCTCTAAACTAAGGATGTGTCAACTCTTCCTGCTATTCTGACCTACACATCAGCACCCTAGTCTTGTAACACCCCATGCCTGAGGCTTGGGTGATCAAAAGTAGAAGATGCCATGGTGTTGAAAAGGTATTTCAAAGTGGTCTTATATTTGAGACAGAGCAGTGACTCCACCATTTTTTTCGGATGTATGCCAAAACGGAATCTTTGTCTTCAGTGGGTTATTGGTGAGCACAGATGGTATATGGCAGGTCCCTGGTCTAAAAAATTATACTTGATCTGGATTCTAAGCCTTCCATACTGGCTTATCTTCTTATCTTGTTCATACTTTCCTGCTTAGAATGGCATGGAGGGAGTGTTTGTCCTTTTGTATTTAAAATTGTTTTCCTATTTTTGTGATCTCAGGCAACCTAAATCTCCAGAATTAACTCGTGGCTCTGTTAGTCAGCTGTAACTAACTTCCTTGCTGTCAGGACACACAATAGCTCAGAATTCCTCAGTGGTTTCTGACTTTACCTTTGCTCAAGGTGAGTGATACTAGCGACCAAATGCCTCTTTCTGCACAGAAGCAGAGTAAGGCTTTTCATGAGATCCACAACCCTGGACACACGGGAGTGGAAATCACATCTGAGAGCCTCTTCGCCATGAGACCAGCTGGAGTCCTGGCTCTCGCCCCAAAACTGTTGTATTTGATTACTTAAGATAGAGGATTTGGGGAAACTGGCAGAGCAGAAAGTACCTGGTAGATGAAATCTGTCACGAGGAGCCCTCAATAAGGCTATCGACAGATTTCTCATCAGAAACTTTGAGGCCAGAAGACTGGGCTGATCTGTTCAAAGTGCTAAAAGAAAAACTGTCAACCAAGAATCCTGTATCCAGCAAAACTGTCCTTCAAAAGTGAGGGAGAAATTAAGACATCCCCAGATAAACAAAAGCTAGGGAGTTTGTGACCACTATTTGCCCTGCAAGAAGTGTTCATGTGAGCCCTGCAAGATGAAATGGAAGGAAACTAGATGGTAATTCAAAATTGTGTGGAGAAATAAAGGTAAATACATGGGCAGTTATAAAAGCTTGTATTATTGTAACAACAGCTTATAACTGTACTTTTTGTTTTCTACATGGTTTAAGGGACTAATACACTTAAAGAAAAAACCAATTATTAGTATAATTGGTATCTTTTTGGTCACATATTCCAAAAATCTATTGCAAAATGTCTTAAGCAAAAGAGCGACTAAATTGGTTCACGTACCTAAAAACCGTCAGAGCACTGTTGCCCCAGATCAAGCATTGTTGCCCCAGATCCAGCACTGTGGCTGGATCGAGACATCACTGGCGGGGCTGGGGACACAGCAGTTAACAAAATGGGAAAAGTTTGTGCATACTTTATAGAAAGAAAATGGAAGAAACATATAACCTTGTTGACAGTTTATAGTTCGTTTTTAGAATTTAGTTTAGGGGTTATATTTTCCTATAAATTTTGATCTATTAATGCAATTTGGCTACAAAATAAAATTCAAAAGGCCAATAGTCAATTGTTATTTAGTTTGATATCTCTTTCCATTTCACTGAAGAAGAAAACCAAAGGAACTGATTTGGGGCGTAGTTAGGTAACTGGATTGGATGCTATTCCTTGCATTTTACTTGGGGTTATTTCATTACAAGAAAAAGAAGCACACTCTCTTAGCTATTTTTAAAAAAATAAGATTTTGCATAAAGATCCAGAAGTCTATTGCAGATACTCAGAACAGGAACCCTGCAGAACCTCAGAATGTCTCTCGCTGCGTGCGGTGAAGGATGAGCTCTAGGAGCTGGGAAGCTGTCTGAACGAGATGGGCCCTCTGTCCCCTCCGTCCTGCCCTGCAGTGTCTCTCATTTCTCCTGCACGTGAGCCTCAAAGAATTACCTGAGTCTTCACAACCTCCCAGCTGGATGTAGCCACGCACGGCCATAGTTTTCAATTGTGACAGCCTGGGCCAGTGGCACGGCCCCAGACGAGTCAGCTGTGGCTGGTGGTGCAGCAGGTGGGGAGCTGGGTCCCACCCTCCACAGGGCTGGGGGTGGGGGCTGGGCAGGCAGACCCTCCAGGTGTGCCTGCACCCTGGGCACTGGCCTACTCTGCTTCTCTCTCTTTTTTTTTTTTTTTTTTTTTTTTTTTTTTTTTTTTTTTTTTTTTTTTTTTGCGGTATGCGGGCCTCTCACTGTTGTGGCCTCTCCCGTTGCGGAGCACAGGCTCCGGACGCGCAGGCTCCGCGGCCATGGCTCACGGGCTTAGTTGCTCCGCGGCATGTGGGATCTTCCCGGACCAGGGCACGAACCCGTGTCTCCTGCATCCGCAGGCGGATTCTCAACCACTGCGCCACCAGGGAAGCCCTCTGCTTCTCTTAGGAGGTAATATTTGTTCACTGATGCTTATTTCTATCAACTAGATGGGGTAATGCAGAGTTTTCTATGATATTTATTCATACGCTCATTTTATTTTTCAACAATATTTGAGTGCCTACGACTTCTTAGGCACTGTGCCAGGTACCAGGGATACACTGGTGGGTGAAAAATGGTGTTTCTTCCTTCTGTCACGGGTTTATGAACAAACAAGGTAGTGATATTATAAAACTTTAAAGTCACTAAAAACACACATATTAAGCCCCAGTGATCTTCCTGGGCACTTCAGGGACCCAGATATGTATTAAATTAAAAGCCCGGTTTCCACTGCTGGAAATACAGTGGCTCCTTCCCTGAACATCACTAAAGTTTCCCAAGAGTTTCCGATTTTGCCAGGCCTCCCGCGTGCATGGCTGCGGGGGTCCCGGCTCGTCCCTGGAGGGCCAGTGGGGGCTGTTCTGTAGGCTTCCCTCCAAATGAGATGTGAAGGGGCTCAGAGAAACTCCTTTCCTTCCCCTGCCAGAAGCTCTGACGTGACAGTATCATTAGTCAGGTTACTGGGTTGGTTACGGTGCTTTAGCGCACGTTGAGTTATTTTACAAAAAATGGTTGAAAGCAGTTTTCTGTCAAGCTAGTCGTATTTTTTTCTGAATATGAAGCTCTATCTGCCCTTTATCAAGTGCCTCACAGACCAGGGCAGCTCTGTGCTGGCTCCTGCCCAGAGGATGCTCTTCTCTGCTGTTCCTTGCACCTCCCTTCAAAGGGTACCAACCGGGCATCTGTCCTTCTGTCCCCCTGGAGCACCTGTGTCTCTTCACCTTTCATCTCCCAAGTAACACGCTGGGCCTTCTCCCCTCAGCCCTCATTTCTCAACACACACCTGCAGACCCACCTCCCATCAGGGTCTTGAACACCCTCTGCGTTATAATGGGGGTGTGGCTGTCCTGCCCTCAGCAGCTCAAGGTCTCGTGAGGGAGGAAGCAAGGAAGGGGTGAGGTCTAAACAGCCAGAAGTTCTGGCCACGGAGGACCAGGGAGGTCCTTTCCCTTTGGCAAAGGCCTCTGGGAGGACGTTTACGTTCAAGCCGAGAGCTGGAGGCTGGGTGGAAGCCCAGGTCTCAGGTAGAGGCCCCAGCCCGGGGTGACCCCAGGACAGGAAACAGCTGTTTGTTCTGAGTAGGTGTGTGTCTCGTTTATCATGCCAAAAAATGGTAAAGTGATTAGAATGTACAAGAATTGTTGGGCGAATACTATCGCTGGTGGCCGTGTAAGCACAGTGAGTCCTGGCCCCGGGGGCTGGGGTGGGGTGGGGGACGTGATGGTGACCGAGCTGCTGCAAGGAGTCACTGTGTTACTGTAGTTCATGTGCTCCCTGGCCCAGCCTTTGTCTACACTGGAGCTAGTTTCCAACCCTGGCTTTCCGTGTTTGCTATGAAGGCGGCCAAGGGACTGGGGGTGCCTGCAGCCCTGGGTGTGCTGTCAGCATCTCCCACCTCCTCCTGTCCACAGGGTCTCCTCTGGGACCCTCCCCCTTGGCCTCTCGCCTGCAGGCTCTTCATGGGACTGGGCCACCCCTCGGGGCTCTCTGTGGCCCCCTTCTCCCTCCTGCGCTGTGACAGCCGCATGGCCAGGGCTGGGACCCACAGCCTGCACTGCGCCGGTTCACGTGGCCTGTGACTCCCTTCTCCCTCCTGCGCTGTGACAGATGCATGGCCAGGGCTGGGACCCACAGCCTGCACTGCGCCGGTTCACGTGGCCTGTGACTCCCTTCTCCCTCCTGCGCTGTGACAGATGCATGGCCAGGGCTGGGACCCACAGCCTGCACTGCGCCGGTTCACGTGGCCTGTGACTCCCTTCTCCCTCCTGCGCTGTGACAGCCGCATGGCCAGGGCTGGGACCCACAGCCTGCACTGCGCCGGTTCACGTGGCCTGTGACTCCCTTCTCCCTCCTGCGCTGTGACAGCCGCATGGCCAGGGCTGGGACCCACAGCCTGCACTGCGCCGGTTCACGTGGCCTGTGACTCCCTTCGCCAGAGGCCCCCACTCCTCAGGAGGCTCTTTCTTAAGGGCCGCTGCCATCTTGGCAGATGTTTCTGTTGGTGAAATACACCATTAAGGAGACGTCTTAGGCCTGAGTCTTACCTGCCCGGCCCCACTCCCTGGAGCAGCCTCTCCCACATCATTAACCAGCGCTACTCGTGTTTTTCAAATGGAGCCGGTTATAAATGAGGTCATCACACAGCCAGCGTGGGGTGACAACATAAACCCCAATTATTTTAAATCACATGGAATCTGAATCAGGAATCGAGGGTGGACAGTGCCTCTTAAAAATATAAAAAGAAACATTTATGGAATGGATGTGTGAAGGGGTGTTATTTGCTTTATGAAAGGTTACTTTGCTTTTCTAAATGATTTACCATGGAATTACTCTAATGAGTAAAATCCTTAAGTGCTCTTAAAATTCTAATTAGAACTTTTAGCTTAAGATTGCATCTGGCTGTTTTCTTATAGATTCTCTTCCAAATTCCTGTTTAGAGAGTCAAGGAACAGAAAAGAAAACACCAAAAACTAAAAAATGTGCTGTAAAACAAAATAGCCATCAACATTTTATAAGATTCTTTGAGCAAGTTCCAGTAATAATGGGGCAGATGTGTTTGGATTCAAATTCTTAAAAATCTTAAACCTCTTCTTCACCCTCTAAAACAAAGGGCAGCACATCCAGGAAGGGGTGGGCTGGGGTCAGGTCCTCTCTGTTACCCACCTACATGTGAGGTCCACCCGCAGAGGCCAGCTCTTCTCAGAAGCAGCAGGAAGCCTGTGTCCTTGTCCCGAGATGCCAGCCCACCAGGAACCGCCATCTTTCCAGCCACTGGAGGACGCAGCTCGGAGGACGCAGCACCTGTGGGCACTGCTAAGCCTGTATGTGGTGGGGAGATGGGGAATGAGACCAGCGGGCCCCAGGAGGCCTGGAGGCTGCTGCACTTATGTATTTTAACACAATTATTATCTACGGCCTCCTGTACTTGAAGCATTATTTTTTTCTTCTCCAAGTTTGAAAATTGGATGTAGGAAATGGTAAAGGCCCTGCCTCAGTCTGGCAGAATACTCAACATGTGCTAGTCCCTGGAAATTGGACAATTTCTCTAGTTGTTGATGCAAGAGGGAGATTATTTCAGTACCGACTTGAACAGAAAGGAGACATTCATATCCTGTTGGTGTAGACTTGAGTTTGCCAGCGTCTAACTCATTTGTATTAGAGACAATTTTACCTGGTATATTTACTAATCATACCTTGGTTTACACTTCATACAGTATTAATGTGGGCAGCCCCTTCTCTTTTTGCTCGTATCATTTGATGCTTTTTAAAAATCTATGAGTTGCTTTGTTTTTGGTACATCTCTTAGAAATGGAACATTAATTGAGCTTTGCTTTTTCAGCCAATATTAGACTGATGTTTTAATAAGGACAGTATCTAAAATAATTTCTAATAGTGTGAAAAGCTGTGTAAGTGATTATTTAAAATAATTGCTTCACTCCCCAACACTGTAAACCCACCAGGGCAAGAACCCTGTCTGTTTTATTTGCAGTCGTGTCTCTGGCAACTGGAGTAGAGATTGGAGAACAGTGTTGCATGAATGATCAAGCAAATGAAGGGAGAGTTTTTGATTTAAACAATTTCTTTAAAACTGTAAATGTTCCTCCCAGTGTCTGCTGGCACCTGATGTTGCCAGGAAATGCAGCCCTGTGGGGAGACTTGGAGATGCCGGTGCCTTGGAGGAGTCCCGGGGAAGGACCGGGGAAGAAGCGTAGGACATGCTAGTTGTTTTATTTCCTTCATTATCGGAAGTGGATTTACTGAGAAGCAAACGATGCTGAGGCTTTAAGGCTCTTCCCTGGACCTGGTGGGTCCTCAGTGGCGTGCCCATATCATCACGTGTTGTGAAACTTTCAAAAGGTGTTGCCTGCCATCAGCAAAGACCATGCCTCTTTCCAGCCCAACTTCCCTCACCTGTGTTTCCCACCGTGGCAGGATGCAAGGGTTGCTGCAGTGAGTCAGGCTCTGGGGAGGTGGGGTCAGGGGTGCATTTGATTAGGGTTAGTGGAGTCACAGTCACTTCTGTCCCAATGCTGGGACGACTTAAAAAAATGCTCTAACCATGCACTCTGCTGATTTACCCAGAGTCATGATATGAAGACTTAGGAAGAAAAGATAAGACTACAATCGGCCAGAAAATGTAGTTAGAGTTGTGTAGAGGTGTACTGTACCCTTAAATTGGAAAAAAAAAAAAAAAGCTTTTTTCCAGATTGTGTGATGCTTGTGGTAGCTGTCCTATTTAAAATGTTTAATTTATGTTATTCTTTCATGTGCATAATTTTCTTCTAGAGGTTCCCAGATTATATAACTTCCAAGCCTCACAAAACCTGGGATCCCATGCTTATTAAAATCATAAAAATTAAGAGCACTTTTAACATCTCTAGATTTTCCTGCACCAAATAACATGGAATAAATTTCTATGGAACAGAAACTGAAGAGGTTACAAGAAGAGATGGCCCAAAACACATTCGTTGTGAGAAACTTCATACTTATTTCTCTTCCTCTGCATTCCATGGATCCAGAAGAATTATGAAAGACATATTTATGAAAGATGTGTGTGTGTGTGTGTGTGTGTGTGTGTGTGTGTGTGTGTGTGTGTGTGTAAAATGAAAAACAAAAACCGGAGGGGAAAAACAGAAACAGATAGTAAATGGTAGACTGAGCTAAATCTTATCAGTAATTACATTAAATGTTAATGGTCTACACACTGCAGATAAGAGGCAGAGATTGTCAGGATGGATTAAAAGCAAGTCCAAGCTATATGCTGCCTATAAGAGACAAACTTTTAATAAGAAGACAAGGAGAGTTTGAAAGGAAATGGTGGGAAAAGGTTAATCATGCAAATGTTAAGAATGAGTCATTGGAGTAAAGTGTATTCGTATCTGAGAAAATAAACTTCTACGTGGCGAGCATTGCAAGAGATAAAGGGAGTTTGTGTTGTGGTAGAACGAGCTTCTCTTCATCAGGAAGTCAAAAATTATAAAGGTGCCTGTTGAGAAATACTCCAATACATGAAGCGAAACTGACCCAATGAAAAACCGAAATAGATGATTCCATAACCAGGCTAAGATTTTAACACTCCTCTCTTGGCAACTGATAGAACAACGAGATTTTAAAAGTGAAAACTGGGTCAGTGAGGGCAAAGTGTGACCCACAGCCTGGGGTCACCCTGAAGGAGCTCCTGACTGAAGTGTCTGGAGGTAGTGAGAGCCTGGCCCCTGGCTCAGTCCTTGCGGGAGGTGACTTCCCTCCTCCGCAGTCGTTTGTGGCCCTCTGAAGCCCCCTTCCCGCCGTGAGGAGGTGTCTGGCTCCAGGGGCCTGTGGAGCAGCAGTTACAGGAGCTGGACAGGCCACCACGCTTGTCAGGTGGCCGAAGCCATGGCTGGCCTCGGCCCATGGACTCGCCTGGGCATGATCTCGGGCCGTGGAGGGCCCCTTACTTCCTTGTGAGCTCAGCAATGCCATTGAGGAGGATAATTTTAAAACTGCATTCAACATTTTCCTTGTTTTCAGGAAGAAAGCAGTTCAGGGAACTTTGTCATGAGGGCCAGAAGCCTTTTGAAACATACAGTAGGTTGGTGCACATTTGTACACTACTGATCATTACGGTGTTGTTTGTTACGACAGAAAGTGTCAAAGCTACACGAATGAAGTGGAGCAGTTCAGTTGAATGTGGTGTGTTCATACTGAATGTGGAGGGGCCGTGGATTAGCAGTCCTGTGGCCAGCAGCTTCTGCGGAGGGACCCTGCATCTCCTGCCTTTGCAGGAGTCCCTGGGTTCCCAGGGACCACAGCCAACAGCGTCCCCCTGGAAGAACTGCCTTCCTGGCTTGCCGTGGGTACAAAGCACAGCCTTCGTTTTCATTGCTTTGTTCGTCTGAAACCTGGTGGACTAGTGACCCAGCCACGACTCCCAAGCTGGACGCAGGTTGGCTTTGACACGCGGCTGTTGGAGACTCCACCCCAGGGACTCTCCTTTTCCAGACTCTTTATTAACTTACTCTGAGCTGACTTCCTCCTTCTCTTGCAGCATAAAAATGAATTGGAAAAGCAAATATCACCTCTGAGAGTCACTGATGCTACTTTAATGAAACGCACATTACCGTGGGGGTTTTTTAAACGTTCCGTCTCAAAACGGTAGAGACACGAGCAGCGTGGAAACCACATCTCCTTCCACTCCTCTCACCTCCTTTTGGACGTGGCAGACTGAATTTTGGCTGAGTCTGTGTCAAAATTCAGACACTTGGCCACGGCTAATCTCTCACTGCTACTGCAAAGGCAGTAATAACAACCAGCTGAGTGAAGAACGAAGCCCAGACTTGGAAAACAAGCAGAGCCACCCCTTGGTGAGGTCTCGCTACTCGGCAATACTTGTTACGGGAGCCCTGGTGGGAGGGGCGGTGTCTGGGGTCCGGGGTCCTGGCACAGCTGTGTCAGAGGCTGCTCAGCTCCCCGACTCAGACGTGCCAGATCACCCTTCCACTAGTTTGCGAAGGTATGTCTGAGATGGAGCAGTGAAGTCTGGAGTATAGTTTGCCCTGTTATTGTCTCAAAGGACCAAAGCAGCAGAAGAGCAAAGTCAGTCCAAGTTGAATACTTTAAAGCCAATGTATTTCTTAATAAGAATATGAGTGGAAAACAAAACAACTTAGCCAATATTCTCCCAACTGCCATAATCCCTCAGCTCAGGGAGAAATTCCACCCCCAAAATAACAACAAAGAAAATCCAAAGGAAAACGGACCAAAGCCAGCCTCCCCCACCAGGTGAGTATTTCCCTGGGTGACGGGCCTTGGATGAATCCAGTCCTGTTGGCGGACGCACGGCGCGCTGGCCTCCGCAGCCGCGTGGACCTGCGTGGGGGTGTCCGCGTCTCCCTGAGCACCTCCCGCCTCTGCTCCCCACACAGGGCGCCCGGACGTGGGACAGAAGCCAGCTCCTGGCTGTAGATTGACACCTAGTTTCCTCATGCAGGTGGATCCATCTCTAAACGTGTGTGCACAATAAAAACTACATATTCCTTCAACAAGCAAGTGAGAGGGACAGGGAGAGAGAGGATGGCAGCATTGATTCAAGAGAACATTTCACAACGTACATGCAAAATTGTAGTGGGTTGGGTTCCATATGTAAACATTTTTCAGTCTGTGTTAGATCTTTAGAACAGCTCCCTGGGTAACGTTTTTGACCCGTGATATATAGGGCAGTGTCTCCCTCAGCCTGAGCATAAGACATGAATGAGACCCTGAGAGCTAGAATAATAATTATCTTCCCCCCAGTGAGCTAATGTATGTAATTTCCATGTTTTACTGCAATAACAGTTGACTCTTATTTGGAGTTCTAAATAAATATATTTTGTTAATTATATACTTTAAAATTAGCATGAAAGTTTTCTCAGGACAGAGTTTTCCATCTTCTTCCAGTTTTGAGGAGGGGGAATTGAGGAGGAAGAGGGTCCCACTGGGTTTTCTTCCTCCTGCTCTGGCCGTGGAGCCACCCTGAGTCTCACCGACTGTTTCCTTAGCCTCTGTGAAAACAGTCACGTGAATTCATAAATTTTTGAGTAGTCAAAGGTATCAGGTTTAGCTAGTCAGATGTTGTCCCTTAAAATATTTTGAGAAGTGTCTGTGCCTCTTTTGGTGCATAAGACACAGGGCTGCTTTCCATGCATGGTTCCATCTTTTCCTTGCAAACAGCTTCTAGATTAAATTCTCTTTAATCTCTGCTTTTACTATATCCTGTTCTAAACCTTTGGATAACTAGCTGTTTACCATAGGATGACACCAAACCTTCTTGATTTTCAGAGTCTGTAGCAGGTCCATTTCTACCCACTGCCGTGTGACTCGTGGGGCCTCCCTCCAAGGGGCTTCATGGTTGGGCCACATCCTGTGACCTTCTGGGGTCCTTGCCCTGCGTGTGGAAGAGTGTCAGCCCCAGGGGAGGTCTGACAAGGCCTCTGGGCTCGTAGAAGCAGAAGCACGTGCTTCTGCCCCGAGGCTGGCCCTCCAGCCGGCCTTGTGGGTCACCTGCCACTCGCCTCGCAGCTACATGGCCATGTGAGCAAGAAGAAGTTGCTCCCAGTCCTCAGGGCCCAGTCATTTGTGAGCTCAGCAAAGCCAACTGTCCAGCTCGGTGGCCCTGATTCCCTTCCATGCAAACAGGCCAGAAGATCATTCCAGGCTCTTGTTTCAAAATTATTTAAGTCAGAACGTGATTCCGGAACTGATTTTAGTGGAAGCTGATATAAGAAAATGCTCTACGTAGTAATGAAATCTAACACCCACATCGATAATAAAATACGTGCATTTGTGTATCTTTTCATAAACACGTCATTTCCTGAATGGTGTCTACCTCCTTCTTTCTCCCCCAAAGCTGGAAGGAGTCAGGTTTGCTTCACTGTTGAATCACCAAGAAGTGGGAGGAGGTGCTCGGGAGCAGGAGGCTCACGTTCAACACGCATCGGCTCGTGAAGCCATACGATGAGCAGGTCTCACCCTCTGGAGTTTGCCTGGCGTCTCCTGTCCCCTCCCCACACTGTCCTCTTTGGAAGGGGGTCACTGTGCACAGCCCACACTTGGGAGCGTCTTCATAAGTTACTTGGAATTCTTGTGCATGGGTTGGTCTACTCTCCCCCCTCTGTTTATTCCGTCGTGTGTTTATATCAGTGTGGACTGGTGGGTATTTATTTTATGCTCTGGATTATGAACCAGCACGACTTTATTTTGCTGTTCAAACTATCCCAGTTTTGATCACTGGGGCCTCCTTCAGTTGGCTCCTGGGTCCCTTTGACCTGCTCCGTCTTTACCTTCTGACACGATAAGAAGCTCCAGACGCATCCTGTACAATTCCTGCTGCAGTCAGTCTTAGAATCAGTCATTTCTCCAAGGAGCCCTGGTGGCTTTTCGTGGAGAATGGAGTTTAGACACCAAGGTCTGGGCACTGGGTGGGTGTTGTGGCTGGTGAGGTGCCACTGCCTCTACGTCATCTTGGCTGACAGAGAGGAGACGGGTGAGTGTGTAGTGGTGGTACACGCACACTGGCTCCTATGTTAGATCCTTCACACGTGTAACATATTTGCACTTCTTCTCTGCGTATCCATCCCTCTCTGGAGTAAGTGAGACATGAGTTCAGCCTGATGGTTGTGGCTCTGACTGCACCACCTGGGTTCTTCTGGTGGCCTTTCTGTTATTTTACTTTTGAATCTCGCATCTCTGCTTTTCTTAGCAGGAAGCATATCCATGTACTTTTTTCTTCCCTAATAACTTGAGGAACATATATTTGTCTAAAAGTGCTACTGGGAAGAATGTTTTAGTTTTCTTTAAGGTATTTATATTGTGGTTTGCTGTATAATAATTTATATACTTGTTTAAATCTACCCCAATAGATATTAAACTCTTGGAGGGTAGGGATCACGTGTTTTTCGTTTTTTATTCCTCCTGGCAACCGGCACAGACACTCGATTATGTCTTGATCGAGATTCTGTCTTTGTTACCCTGTACTTGTTTCAGGAATCACGGCACATACTGTGGGGGCTTCAGTGGAATGGTTACCTCTTCTGCATTTGGGGAAGATGCCAGCACCTTACGACTATCATAGTATTCATTGTTCCCTAGTCAGAAAGACGAGCCCTGGTCACTTTCGGGGGCTCTCTGCATGGGGACCTACGTGTATTGACAGCCCTCACTGTTATTTCTTAGTGGTTATCTACTTTAGTGGCAGAACTGGAATATTTAGGAAAAAGAAGTACACTCATTTTTGGTAAAGATATTCAAAGATTTGATGAGAATGAGATTTTTGTGTGTGTGGCAGTAACTTTCTTATTATCTTTGGAGAAGTTAATATGGGGAAAATTATATAAATACATGGAATAGGAGAAAGAGCTAGTTGCCACTAGGGTGAGCTCATGTAGACTGTGGTTGGGCTGGATGACAAGTACTGGGAAAAACAAGAGGACTGACTTTGCCTTATGATCTATAGTTTCTGTCAGTACAAGAATCCTGTTTAATAACAGGAAAATTTACTATGTGTCCACATAGCAAAGCACAACCTACATACACTCTCTGATTCTGTGATTATGATTTTATGTGGCTGTCCCTGATTTCCCTAAATGCCCAGAGGACGTTTTTACTTCTTAGTTGAAGGGCAAATGCAGGGAAAAAGACATGGTTTTCCTTTGTGTCACAGCTCAAGCTTTGGCTCTTTGTCTTATAACTTAAAGGGTTATAATTCCGGTCTCTTATGGGGTGATCCAAACTTGTCCCACGCTCATGGGCTTTAAGGCTCCCTCCCAGGGAACCAAAATCGCTTCATTTCCAAATCCCATCACGCTTTATTTCTTAAACATTCTTATACTGCTGCTGTTGATTGAACTGTTTCTTATGTAAAATTAAGTTATTTTGAATAATGTCCACACTGAGAATACCAGTGATAATGACGATAATAATGTTAAGGACAACACAATAGAGGCGTCTTTATTTCCATGGTGAGTGTGTGTGTGTGTGTGTGTGTGTGTGTGTGTGTGTGTGTGTAATTGTGGTGTGTAAGTATGGTGCCCGCGTATTTATCATGCGGGTTGGGGACACTTCTGAAAGCGGCCGAAGCTGCTGTTAATAATCCCACTGGCGCACAAGCGTGAATGGGGACGGGCCTGGAAGGGGAGATACGGTGGTCACGCTGTGAATAAGCCCCAGTAGAAATACAGTTGACCTTTGGTCTCCTTCCTTGAACACTATTCAGATTCCCTCACCAGCTGGTTCGTTCCTCTGCCTGGAAATCTCAGGCCGCCCAGCTCTCGGACGCCCGGGGACAGCGGACACAGAGGCACAGGAGTGGAGAAGGAAACAGGTGCTGAGCTGGGCGCTAAGAAAGGCCTGAGGTGCTTTGTGGACTCAGGGGGTCTGGTCTGGTGAAGACCGCCCGGCGCCCAGCGTTTCTGTGTGACTGGGCGCTCTGATGAGGGCCTGCTCACCCGGGGGGGTCACCCGGGGGGGGAGAATAGCTGAGGAAGCGGAAGCAGCACAGAAGAAAGGCAGAAACGAGGTCCTGAAGGGATTGGTGTGCTGGGGGAGGGAGGCTCGATGGGGAACAAGTGAAGGGTTTTAAGAGGCTGGGAAAGACGGCAGCACCACATCTGCACCTTAGAAGGGTGACCCTGACTGTAGAGGGAGCCTCCAGGCGGGCAGGGGTCCTGGTCATGCAGGCCCTGGTTTGGGGAGCCTAAAATCTATGTGGTTTAAAGGACCCTCTCAAAAAGAGATAAAGAATTAATACCACGTGTACAAAATGAGGTATAAAAGTGAGTTTGTAAGTGTCAATACAGCGGGATGCGGGTCTATTCTTGGAGGCCACTCCTGATCTCGGACACTTGGCAATGGCTTTAGCACACGCGGAAACACCCCGAGATGACACCATCCGTCCCACTAAGCCGGAACCAGATGCTCCCCATGCAGACCCTTCTAACTGATGCCCAGGAACGCCCAGGGTCACTCGAACGCCGCCTAACACGGAGCAGAGAGGACACCGTGGTCTTAAGGATTTGCTCTGAAAATATCTTACCTTTGTAGGTGGAACGTGCGCACACACAAGCACACATGCCAGGTGAGAAATCTTAAAACTTAGGCTCTTTGAGCTTCATGGCCGGTCCACCTCTGCATCTGGGCAAGAGGACCAGAATCAGGCGGTGGCAACAGAGAAGAGGAACGGGATATTTAGAAAGAAAGTACCTTTGGGATGCACTTACCTACTGGGTATGGCCAGTAAGTCACAGAGGATCAGCCTGAGTTTCTGACTTAGCCACACAGACCAAGCTCTCGGCGAGTGTTTATTTCGTGGGCTGTAAGTCTTAGAAATCAGAGTGCATCTACAAAAACGTCAGTAGAAAAGAAATAATTAATAACACACCTTCCTCCTGTTTCAGGGTAATTTACTGCTATGGAAGGATGAGGGGTGTATGAGCCCTGGAACACCAGGGTGCACCTGGCTTGTGATGCTTTCATCCCATGACTGTGGCCCTGATTTTCACTCTTGCCCCATGAGTCACTGGTGCGGCACAGCTTGGGTTGAAGACATTGGCTCCTAAGCGGAGGTTGTCTTGCAGTTGGCAGATGAATTACTGCGCAGAATGTTTTCTGTCCCGTGCAAGACTTGGTGTCTGCTGGGAGTGGCTGACATCAGCTGATGGCTTTTTCCTTGGCTCACCCACGGAAAGTGACTGCAGCAGAGGTGAAGTGAATTAGATTTGGACTAATCTAAACCTTGGGATACTCTGTGGGATGTGGACCCCACTTCTGACAGAGATGGTCTGAAACAGAATTCCTCTCTGAAGGGGATACAGAGCTAGACCCCCCCGCCATGGCACTGCTCCCTGACCGGTTTAGATCCTGCAAACGTCAGGCACTGAGTTCCTACAAGTCACCCGGCTGTGCTGAGACCGAGATGCTTTTCTCCCCCCTCCAATTTCCCGGCGGACAGGAGAGACAGGACAGCAGAACTGACAACAGTCTTGCGACACCAGCATTACGTAACCCACCCTCATCTCTGGAATCTGAGCAGAAAGGGGGAAAGGGGTGCTGTGCTCTCTCCCCATGGCTGCATACTCCCAGTTCGAGGCAAAGGGGGAGCCTGGGCAAGGGGCTGGCGTGGAGAAGGGAAGACTCTGGCACTGTGGGTTCTGGTCAAATATCTGAGTCCTGCTCTCCGCTCCACAGCGGCTAGACCGCACGTTAGCGAGACATGGTGGACAGTGATAGGCTTGGCTCCTCCAGGCCACAGCTCAGCTTCTTCAGGGGCTCACGAGAAACTCTAGGAGCAAAAGGGGCAAAACAAGGGAAAAACAAGTATGGACACAAGATCCCTGGGTCCAAAAGCAAACTCAAGTTTCTCCCAAAACCAACTGCTCGGAGACTGCTTTTGATAGAATTGGAGGATGATCTGGTTGAAGAAAGGCAAGCAGAGACCCCGGGACATTCCTGCAGATCGTCGTGTCCCCACTATGAGCTGGGGGTAGTGCAGAAAATGGGTGGATTGAGGTTGGTTGGGACACCGTAGAAATACTCTTTGATTCCTCCTTGATGCATTTCTAGATGGTCCCCTCCTAATTCAATATTTTATATTTGATAGCATTCTACTTACACGGCTCGATATTGAACTATTCCGTGATTGGCATGTCCCATTTCTGAGAAGATTCCAAGTAAACTGTGAGATTGATTCCACATGATGTGTATCTTCTCAACCAACATCATGTGCTCCAGTCGAAGAAATATTCAAGTAATATTGGGAGCACATGCTTGTTTTTCTTTTATCATGATTTATGCAGCACATGTTTTTTTAAAAAAACATATTTGGAGAATTAGAGAACATTCAGTAGAATTCTATTATTCTACTGGTAAATTTAGAGTAACCCTATTGTGTCATTGAAGAATTTTGGGTGCATACAATCCATGTGTTCCTATGAGGAAAAAATCCTTTTATCATACTCAGAGGAACTGGATATTGCAGGAATTCCTTGATTAAAGCCAATTATTTTGTTTACAACTCTTTTAGTATCATAAAATAAACGTATATTTAAAAGATGGTGCTACAGACCATGAGTTGAGTCAGACACAAGGTTGCTCCCCGTGTCCTCACGGGATATGCTCGTTATCCGCGCTCTCACCACGTCTGTCCAGGGACCTTTGGGACGAACTTGGGGTCAGGAGTCCACGTTCTGTCGGGGCTGAGCTTGGAGACATGTTCGTCCCAGTGAACAGAGAAATGCAGCCCCAGGACCATGAGGCCTCAGATACAAGGAGCGCCGGTCTACCCAAGTCAGAGAGGCAGAAGGGTGTGTTCCCATCTCACTCTGTACCCAGATTATTTGGGAAGGAAGTTAAATACCTTTCATGGTTCTGTTTTCACTCGCCTCTTATCATCTTATTCCTGTCGGTTCTACTGAGGCCACTGATGAAGGGGCCCGACGGCTGCCGAGGGCCGAGGGCTGAGAGCCGTCTGCGGGGCGCTACCTCGGCCCCCTGGGCGTTGCTATCAAAGTTCTCTGCTGACTTCACTCCTGAGAGCTCTGCCCTGTCACCAATGGTGCTGGAAAAAAGGAAGAAGGAAAATACCAGGGGAGGTGACGACTGCCACCTACTGTCCCTGCTCCATTCACATGACTTCAGTGCATGTCGTGAGGCTGCCTGTGGGCTCGAGGTCCTGGCCACCGCGTTCTGTGTCTCTTGGGAGAAACAGTACTTTGCTTTGGCCTCAGGCACCTTGATTCTGCAATCCAGCGAGGCAGTCAAAGCTACCTCTCTCAGTTACATAGGAATAAAACCAGATATAAAGACAGGAATTCCAGATATTCATGGATAGCCTTAGACAGACACCAATAAATACAGTATTTATGTGCATTTAGGAAAACAAACTCCAATAACCATGTGCATCAGAGAATCTAATCAAATCTGTTGTTAATAGTTTAGCTTTATGCCTAGATGGCTCTGTGTGTGTGTGTCTGTGTCTCTGCCAATAACAAACCTTACGGAGGCCCCCCCCCCAAACTTGGCATTCTTCTGTAGTTGTTCCAGGTAGATTTGGGATTAATTATAATAAAAGCGTTAATTTGTGAATAATGTAATTTTAAACTCAATTTTATACACACACATATGTATTTGGTATGTATTTAGAGCATATTATATGGATATATAGACATATAATTATTTTTCTATGCACATAGCATGGTGCTTGATAGCACAGAATCTACAGCCTACCTGCCGGGGTTCTGGGTTCAGAACCCACAGCTCCATTCTTACTTCTTTGTGAACTTGGGCAACTCACTTCCCTTCCTTCCTCGATTACCTCATCTGTAAACAAGGATAATGATAGGACCTGCCCCTCATGTTGGTAGGAGATGTAAATGACTTACTGTTCAGGACGCGTTTCGGAATGTTTGCTAACTCACTCCTGCTGGCTCTCGTAATTCGCTTCGTGGCCCTGGGGGCTGGTGTGATTTTCCCCTTTTACAGAAAACAAAGAGTCTGGACTCCGGGAAGTTAAGGGACTGGCTGAAAACCACACCCCGTTGTATCTTCTCAACCCTGAGCTCTTTCTGGTTTATTTAAACTGAGGCATTTTGTGAAGGAAGGAGGACGACCTCGGTTGTCGAGAGGTTTCTAAACCATCATCAGCATCGTCGTGGAAAGACGTGCCTTTGTGGCTTTCCTGTTTGCATTGTTTCTCTAGAAGCTTTAAAGCTAAGCCCATGCCTGTTTTCCTCATTCTCATCGTTTGGTCTATTAAGTATTGAACATAAGCACCTTCTTGGCGATAATGGGAGGTGGAGTGTTTTTCTTCAGTTTCGTCCTTGTCCTGCTTGTGGCTCGACGCCGATCCTTCAAACACACGACGGTTTCACATCATTCACGTCACCTGCCCCCAGGTGCACCTTCACGGGGCCTCCAGAGCAGCTCCCTGCCCTGCCCTGGCCTCTCAGTGCCCTATTCCTGCACATAATGTAAAAGGATTGGGAGCAAAAAAAGAATGTTTCAAATGTGTTTAAATCCTAAGGTTTTTGCATTGGATTCGGAGCAATTCACAAAATACTGGAAGAGGACACAATTATGGGTCAACAGTTATCCCCCAATGACCACAGTGGCTCATTGGCCACCCAGACACATCAAAGGTATTTTGTCTTCTTAGAAGAGCTTTGGGTAAAGAGATTATTGCCATGTTTTCTGTAAATTACCATCCCACCAAATCCCTACTTTCCTTGCTGGAAATATTACCCAGCACACCCCGTGAGAAGCGAGTATTCTGAGTGGTGTGTATATTCTTTTCCTTGCAAAACGATGGCCCTTACAGTGCCGTGTCTGGGTGTATGTGTGTTTGCGCGTCTGTGTAGCTCAGTTTGCATATTTATGTAGTTTAAAAGCGCTAGTGTCTGTGTGTACTCACATCATTCACGCTCACAGCCGTGCCTAAGGTGTGAGGGCCGATGTGGTTCATCTCACGGCGGTCGGGATACAGCCAGCGAGGTGCTGCTGCTGGCCAGTGGCGGGGCCTGAACTTGGACCA
The DNA here is from genome assembly GCF_026419965.1 of Kogia breviceps. NCBI lineage: Eukaryota > Metazoa > Chordata > Mammalia > Artiodactyla > Physeteridae > Kogia > Kogia breviceps. The sequence continues at coordinate 90,898,703 of NC_081322.1, read as the reverse complement.
AAGCGTCCTCGCTCTTGGGCTGGGGCTGGCAGACTCTCCATCTTGCTGCGCTGCCTCTGCCCTTGGAATTCTTTATAACTCTTTGTGACCTTTCTGACTCAAGGCCTCTAAGATACTTTTTTATTGAGATGAAATTCAGAAGATATACTATTAACCACTTTAGAGTGAACAGAACGGTGGCTTTCGGTACATTCACAGCGCTATGCAGCCACCACCATTATCTGGCTCCCAACACTCCCATCTCCCCAAAGGAAACCCCGTGCCCTTTAAGCAGTCACCACCCCCCCCTTCCAGCCCCTGAAAACCACCAGTCTGCTTTCTGTCTCCATGGATTTGCCTATTCTGGACATTTCATTTAAATGGAATAATGCTCTCTGTGGCCTTTTGCTCCTGGCTTCTCTCACTGAGCATCACATCCCAGAAGGTGAATGGACTGTATGTGCTTATCCACTCACCAGCTGGTAGAAAATGACCTAAATTGTGGTTTCAACCTCTTGGCTGAAAAAATGCTGCAGAGAACATGCATGTACACATGTGTTTGATGTTTAACATTTCTGAAGACTTTCCAAAAGGAAATTTTATCTTTGGATTCAAGACAACATTATTAGACGTTCAATGTGAGAAGCAAAGGATAATTATTTGTATCATGATATTTGGGGCTTTGATGTTCATTATTAAGCATAAATGGTTATTTATAATTCCTCCAAGACTTATAAACTGCACCCACTTTCCTACATTCTGTGATTATTGTGGGGAATATTTGTGGATGAGCATTTTACAAGTAAACACTTCGCTATGAATACTTCATCTCATGCCAGAAAATTTACCCTGGGTCCTCAGTGTCTAACTCACGGAGTTAGGATTCAGAGTAGTTAGAAACCAGCAAATTTTAAAATGCTCAACTTTTTTTTTTTTTTTTTTTGCCTCTCACCGTTGTGGCCTCTCCCATTGCGGAGCACAGGCTCCGGACGCACAGGCTCAGCGGCCACGGCTCACGGGCCCAGCCGCTCCGCGGCACGTGGGATCTTCCCGGACCGGGGCACGAACCCGCGTCCCCTGCATCGGCAGGCGGACTCTCAACCACTGCGCCACCAGGGAAGCCCAAAATGCTCAACTTTTATGGACATAACCTGAGGTTGAAAGACTAGAGGATCAGATTTAGCAAATATTTAAACGACTTTTCTTAGGCTACCAAAGAAGATTTCTGAAAATAACAGGATGGGTAAACATCTGACAAGGCAGAGGACTGAGCTTTTTGCTCTTTAGAGAAAACATCAGGGATATTTTCCTTATGTTCTGTTCCTAAGCAGAGACAAGACACATTTGCAAATACTGTCTTATAATGTATAATAGGGACTTACACTTTTCTTTACTTGTCTCGTGTTTATGGTTTACCTCTTCAAGTAGAAACTTGAAATTATTAAATTATTTTCTTTTAACTTATGGGTTCAGCAGTATGGGTTAGTCATTCAATATGGATGAATTAGGCAGTAATCACAATTTATTAGTTTAATTTATTATCTACTTAATAGGCATGAATTTTACTTAATCTTCTATTACTGGCCAGTTTGTCTGGCAGAAAAAAGATAGTGGATCATCTCATGACTTGTTTGGATGTTGGGGGGTACTTTTTTAGCATTTATTTTCTACTCTTCCTTAGAGACATGTATGGAAAAACTTAAAAAATATCACAATGTTACGTCGAGTGAAATAGTTATCTCGTGAGGAAATTTACACCATTCTGTAGGATCAGAAAAAGGAGAAAAATGTCTTCAATGACATACAAAGTCTTTCTGTTGATTTACAGTTTAGAGAGACAATGTTTAGAGGATTGAGCCACTGCCCTAAAAATAGGAAACTATTAGCTGAGGAGGCGCCTTCAAGAAAGGACGTATCCAAGATACGTACAGTGCATGTGTGTTAGTCGCGTGGCTTCTACCAAGACGGTGGGTCATGTACAATCTTCTAAAAAACCACATTTCCTATAGGTTTGTTCCTACTTCTCAAGGAGCAAACACAACTGGGGATAGTCCCTTAGTTTCTGACAGTACTGAATGCAGGAGGTAACATATCTCACGATGGCATCAAGGATCTGGGGGGGCCGGGGGGCCTGGTTCTGCGACCATGAACTTGAGAAGCTGGGGAAAGGGGTTCCAGCTGATCTGTGGCTTGGGGTAGAGCAGACATTTCTGGTGGTGGCTGATATTTTCCGTCTTTGACACCATGCTCACACCACAGAGAAGCCGAGAAGGCAAATGCAAAGCTCTCTGTAGCGAGCAGGGATGGGGTGAGGAAAATGCCAGGATGCTCACTTGTAAATAATCTGGTTCCCATCACAGCTGCAGAAATAGGTCTTTGAATTCAATCTGAGTGGAAACCCTGCTGGCCGCCTGAGACTGGGTCCTGAGACGGCACCCGTCCAGGTGCTTTGCTGCTCTTCCTGGATGAAAGTGTCCAATGCATCCACCTGCCAGTGGGTGGCTGTTGGTTTTCTCCCACTGCCAAGTGGGGGCTTAGCACTAGATTCTGCATCGATGGACTAGACATTGGACGCTGGCAGTCCAGACATCAGCTGCGATCCGTGGGCCCTGCGCCTTGACCCCAGCCCAGCGCCCTGCGGGGCTTCCACGCATCCACTCGGCCAGCTCTGTGGTGGCTGCAGCCCCCCTAACAGGTCAGGTGTCCTTACCCCCAGGTCAGGTGCCCACTGCTACAGGTGTGACCTCAAGCCACTTCTCCAGCCCCTGACTCTCACCACCTTTCTTTCTCCAGACCCCTGTCCAAACAGTCAAGCTACTCGTCCTTGCCCCGTGTCTGCAGAAGTTCTCTCTTCTAGTCGGACCTGTTTTCACTTGCTGTGTTGCCCGTGGTGACCAGCTGTGTGGCCTGGAGTTCTGCCCCCTCGGCTTCCTTCCAGGGACCCCGGGGGGCTGCCGTGCAGTAGTAATTCTCTCTGTTCAGCTTCACTATCGTGTTGAGATGTCCCCACTGTGACCAATTGGGCCCTTTTCCTCCTCAGCCAGAGGACCACTCAGTACCCGAGGGTGGCCTTTTGTGTGAATCGAGGCAGGGGTGCTGGGGCCGTGGTGTGTGGTGTGGTCTCCTGCCCGCGCATCTGACACTGGGGGCGGCTCACGCTCTGGCCTCTGGGAACCGTCTCCAGCCCACCACCTGGAGGACCTGTGGATGCTGCGAGGTGAGGCCCTCCATCTCCAGGGAGAGAGGGAATGGCCAGGGCCTGTTTTTCTGAATGTGGATCATGCTCTGCTTAACTGGGATAGACTCGTCCTAGAATTTTCGGGGCCACTTTGTGCTTTTCCTCTTGGGGATTGTTGTAGACTCTGCGTGTGCTTTTCCCCACCATGGGTATCTCTAAGACCAAGAAGTCTTTGTGACACAGGACCCAAGTGGTGGATGGTGGCGTCCCATCTTCTGCTGGACCAGCCATGGTGTCAGCAGTTGTGACTGTCTGTGTGTCCCCAGTGATACAGCCAAGGACAGAGCCCCCAGAGCCCCGACCTCGGACCCCAACCCCACGTTCTTCTTTTAGACAATGGTGGCAGAAACCTTGTTGTTAGCACTGTGTTTTCTGGAAATTACTGTGAAAGTGGTTTCATTGAGGAAGTATTTGTGTCTGGCATGAAACATAAGGGGTCCCTCCTTTGACCTGCTTAGACCTCTTGGCACCTCTTTTTTAATTTTTTTACATCTTTATTGGGGTATAATTGCTCTACAGTGGTGTGTTAGTTTCTGCTGATCACAAAGTGAATCAGCTATATGTATACATATGTCCCCATATCCCCTCCCTCTTGCGTCTCCCTCCCTCCCACCCTCCCTATCCCACCCCTCTAGGTGGTCACAGAGCACCGAGCTGATCTCCCTGTGCTATGCGGCTGCTTCCCACTAGCTGTCTATTTTACGTTTGGTGGTGTATATATGTCCATGCCACTCTCTCACTTCGTCCCAGCTTACCCTTCCCCCTCCCCATGTCCTCAAGTCCATTCTCTACATCTGGGTCTTTATTCCTGTCCTACCCCTAGGTTTTTCAGAACCATTTTTTGTTTTTTTTAGATTCCATATATATGTGTTAGCATACAGTATTTGTTTTTCTCTTTCTGACTTCACTCTGTATGACAGACTCTGGGTCCATCCACATCACTATAAATAACCCAGTTTTGTTTCTTTTTATGGCTGAGTAATATTCCATTGTATGTATGTGCCACATCTTTATCTATTCAACTTTAGATGGACACTTAGGATGCTTCCATGTCCTGGCTATTGTAAATAGTGCTGCAATGAACATTGTGGTACATGACTCTTTGAATTATGGTTTTCTCAGGGTATATGCCCAGTAATGGGATTGCTGGGTCGGATGGTAGTTCTATTTTTAGTTTTTTAAGGAAACTCCATACTGTTCACCTTAGTGGCTGTATCAATTTACATTCCCACCAACAGTGCAAGAGGGTTCCCTTTTCTCCACACCCTCTCCAGCATTTATTGTTTGTAGATTTTTGATGATGGCCATTCTGACCGGTGTGAGGTGATAACTCAGTGTAGTTTTGATTTGCATTTCTCTGATGATTAGTGATGATGAGCATCCTTTCATATGTTTGTTGGCAATCTGTATATCTTCTTTGGAGAAATGTCTATTTAGGTCTTCTGCCCATATTTGGTTTGGGTAGTTTGCTTTTTTGATATTGAGCTGCAAGAGCTGCTTGTATATTTTGGAGATTAATCCTTTGACAGTTGCTTTGTTTTTTTCTCCCATTCCGAGGGCTGTCTTTTCATCTAGTTTATGGTTTCCTTTGCTTTGCAAAATCTTTCAAGTTTCATTAGATCACATTTGTTTATTTTTGTTTTAATTTCCATTTCTCTAGGAGGTGGGTCAAAAAGGATCTTGCTGTGATTTATGTCATAGAGTGTTCTGCCTATGTTTTCCTCTAAGAGCTTTATAGTGTCTGGCCTTACATTTAGGTCTTTAATCCATTTTGAGTTTATTTCTGTGTACGGTGTTAGGGAGTGTTGTAATTTCACTCTTTTACATGTAGCTGTCCAGTTTTCCCAGCACCACTTATTGAAGAGGCTGTCTTTTCTCCGTTGTATATTCTTGCCTCCTTTATCAAAGATAAGGTGACCATATGTGCATGAGTTTGTCTCTGGACTTTCTATTCTGTTCCATTGATCTATATTTCTGTTTTTGTGCCAGTACCATACTGTCTTGATTACTGTAACTTTGTAGTATAGTCTGAGATCAGGGAGCCTGATACCTCTAGCTCAATTTTTCTTTCTCAAGATTGCTTTGGCTATTCGGAGTCTTTTGTGTTTTCATACAAATAATGAAACGTTTTGTTCTAGTTCTGCTACAAATGCCATTGGTAGTTTGTTAGGGATTGCACTGAATCTGTATATTGCTTTGGGTAGCATAGTCATTTTCAAAATGTTGATTCTTCTAATCTAAGAACATGGTATATCTCTCCATCTGTTTGTATCATCTTTAATTTCTTTCATCAGTGTCTTATATTTTTCTGCATACAGGTGTTCTGTCTCCTTAGGTAGGTTTATTCCTAGGTATTTTATTCTTTTTGTTGCAGTGGTAAATGGGAGTGTTTCCTTACTTTCTTTTTCAGATTTTTCATCATTAGTGTATAGGAATGCAAGAGATTTCTGTGCCTTAATTTTGTATCCTGCTACTTTACCAAATTCATAGATTAGCTCTCATAGTTTTCTAGTAGCATCTTTAGGATTCTCTATGTATAGTATCCTGTCATCTGTAAACAGTGACAGTTTTATTTCTTCTTTTCTGATTTGTATTCTTTTTATTTCTTTTTCTTCTCTGACTGTTGTGGCTAAATCTCCCAAAACTATGTTGAATAACAGCAGTGACAGTGGGTAACCTTGTCTTGTTCCTGATCTTAGTGGAAATGGTTTCATTGTTTCACCATTGAGAATGATGTTGACTGTGGGTTTGTCATATATGTATATGGCCTTTACTATGTTGAGGTAAGTTCCCTCTATGCCTACTTTCTGGAGGGTTTTTATCCTATATGGATAAAAAGCTTTTTGTCAAAAGCTTTGTCTGCGTCTATTGAGATGATCATATGGTTTTTCTCCTTCAATTTGTTAATATGGTGTATCACAATGATTGGTTTGCATATATTGAAGAATCCTTGCATTCCTGGGATAAATCCCACTTGATCATGGTGTATGATCCTTTAAATGTGCTGTTGGATTCTGTTTCCTAGTATTTTGTTGAGGATTTTTACGTCTATGTTCATCAGTGATATTGGCCTGTAGTTTTCTTTCTTTGTGACATCTTTGTCTGGTTTTGGTATCAGGGTGATGGTGGCCTCATAGAATGAGTTTGGGAGTGTTCCTCTCTCTGCTATATTTTGGAAGACTTTGAGAAGGATAGGTGTTAGCTCTTCTCTAAATGTTTGATAGAATTTGCCTGTGAAGGCATCTGGTCCTGGGCTTTTGTTTGTTGGAAGATTTTTAATCACAGTTTCAATTTCAGTTCTTGTGATTGGTCTGTTTTTATTTTCTATTTCTTCCTGGTTCAATCTGAGAACATTGTGCTTTTCTAAGAATTTGTCCATTTCTTTCAGGTTGTCCATTTTATTGGCATATAGTTGCTTGTAGTAATCTCTCATGATCCTTTGTATTTCTGCAGTGTCAGTTGTTACTTCTCCTTTTTCATTTCTAATTCTATTGATTTGGCACTTTTACCTTTTTTTCTTGATGAGTCTGGCTAATGGTTTATCAATTTTGTTTATCTTCTCAAAGAACCATCTTTTAGTTTTATTGATCATTGCTATCATTTCCTTCATTTCTTTTTCATTTATTTCTGATGTTCTCTTTATGATTTTTTTCCTTCTGCTAACTGGGTTTTTTTTGTTCTTCTTTCTCTAATTGCTTTAGGTGTAAGGTTAGGTTGTTTATTTGAGATTTTTCTTGTTTCTTGAGGTAGGATTGTATTGCTATAAACTTCCCTCTTAGAGCTGCTTTTGCTGCATCCCATAGGTTTTGGGTCATCATGTTTTCATTGTCATTTGTTTCTAGATATTTTTTGATTTCCTCTTTGATTTCTTCAGGGATCTCTTGGTTATTTAGTAGTGCACTGTTTAGCCTCCATGTGTTTGTATTTTTTACAATTTTTTTCCTGTAATTGATATCTAGTCTTATGGTGTTGTGGTCAGAAAAGATACTTGATATGATTTCAATTTTCTTAAATTTACCAAGGCTTAATTTGTGACCCATAGTATGATCTATCCTGGAGAATGTTCCATTAGCACTTTAGAAGAAAGTGTATTCTGTTGTTTTCGGATGGAATGTCCTAGAAATATCAATTAAGTCCATCTTGTTTAATGTGTCATTTAAAGCTTGTGTTTCCTTATTTATTTTCATTTTGGATGATCTGTCCATTGGTGAAAGTGTGGTGTTAAAGTCCCCTACTATGATTGTGTTACTGTCGATTTCCCCTTTTATGGCTGTTAGCATTTGCGTTATGTATTGAGGTGCTCCTATGTTGGGTGCATAAATGTTTACAATTGTTATATCTTCTTCTTGGATTGATTCCTTGATCATTATGTAGTGTCCGTCTTTGTCTCTTGTAATAGTCTTTATTTTAAAGTCTATTCTGTCTGATAAGAGAATTGCTACTCCAGCTTTCTTTTGATTTCCATTTGCATGGAATATCGTTTTCCATCCCCACTTTCAGTCTGTACATGTCCCTAGGTCTGAAGTGGGTCTCCTGTAGGCAGCATATATATGGGTCTTGTTTTTTTATCCATTCAGCCAGTCGGTGTCTTTTGGTTGGAGCATTTAATCCATTTACATTTAAGGTAGTTATCAGTATGTATGTTCCTATCACCATTTTCTTATTTGTTTTGGGTTTGTTATTGTAGGTCTCTTCCTTCTCTTGTGTTTCTTGCCTAGAGAAGTTCCTTTAGCATTTGTTGTAAAGCTGGTTTGGTGGTGCTGAATTCTCTTACCTTTTGCTTGTCTGTAAAGGTTTTAATTTCTTCACTGAATCTGAATGAGATCCTTGCTGGATAGAGTAATCTTGGTTGTAGGTTTTTCCCTTTCATCACTTTAAATATGTCCTGCCACACCCTTCTGGCTTGCAGAGTTTCCACTGAAAGATCAGCTGTTAACCTTATGGAGATTCCCTTGTATGTTATTTGTTGCCTTTCCCTTGCTTCTTTTAATAGTTTTTCTTTGTATTTAATTTTTGATAGTTTGATTAATATGTCTTGGCATGTTTCTCCTTGAATTTATCCTTTATGGGACTCTCTGCACTTCCTGCACTTTCCTTTCCCATATTAGGGAAGTTATCAACTATAATCTCTTCGAATATTTTTTCAGTCACTTTCTTTTTCTCTTCTTTTTCTAGGACCCCTATAATTCGAATGTTAGTGCATTTAATGTTGTCCCAGAGGTCTCTGAGACTGTCCTCAATTCTTTTCATTCTTTTTTCTTTATTCTGCTCTGCAGTAGTTATATCTACTATTTTAATCTTCCAGGTCACTTATCCTTTCTTCTGCCTCAGTTATTCTGCTATTTATTCTTTCTAGAGAATTTTTAATTTCATTTATTGTGCTGTTCATCATTGTTTGTTTGCTCTTTAGTTCTTCTAGGTCCTTGTTGATAGTTTCTTTTATTTTCTCCATTCTATTTCCAAGATTTTGGATCATCTTTGCTATCAGTACTCTGAATTCTTTTTCATGTAAACTTCCTATTTCCTCTTCATTTGTTTGGTCTGGTGGGTTTTTACTTTGCTCCTTCATCTGCTGTGTATTTCTCTGTCTTCTCATTTTGCTTAACTTACTGTGTTTGGGGTCTCCTTTTCGTAGGCTGCAGGTTCGTAGTTCCCGTTGTTTTTGGTGTCTGTCCCCAGTGGCTAAGGTTGGTTCAGTGGGTTGAGTAGGCTTCCTGGTGGAGGGGGCTGGTGCCTGTGTTCTGGTGGATGAGGCTGGATCTTGTCTTTCTGGTGGGCAGGACCACATCTGGTGGTGTGTTTTAGGATGTCTGTGAACTTATAATGATTTTAGGCCGCCTCTCTGCTAATGGGTGGGGTTTTGTTCCTGTCTTGCTAGTTGTTTGGCATAGGGTGTCCAGCACTGGAGCTTGCTGTTTGTTGAGTGGAGCTGGGTCTTAGCGTTAAGATGGAGATCTCTGGGAGAGCTCTTGCCAATTGATATCATGAGGGCCCAAGAGGTCTCTGGTGGACCAGTGTCCTGAACTCGGCTGTCCCACCTCCAAGGCTCAGGCTTGACAACTGGCCAGAGCACCGATACCCTGTCAGCCACACTTCTCAGAAGAAAAGGGAGAAAAGAAAAAAAAAAGATAATTAAAATAAAAAAATAAAAAAGTAATTAAAAGAAAGAAACCAATAAACAAATCCACCAATGATAAGAAGTGGTAAAAACTATACTAAAAAGAAAACCAGACAGATGGAACCCTAGGACAAATGGTAAAAGCAAACCCTTAGAGAAAAAAAATCACCCACAGAAGCATACACATACACACTGACAAAAAGAGAAAAAGGTAAAAAAAATGTGTGCCTATGTATATATATATAAAAGGGAGAGAGCAACCAAATCAATAAACAAATCTACCTATGATAACAAGCTCTAAATACTAAACTAAGATAAACATATAAATCAGAAACTAGTCAGTCACATACAGCAAACCCCAAGTCTACAGTTACTCCCAAAGTTCACTGCCTCAATTTTGGGACAATTCGTTGTCAATTCAGGTATTCCACAGATGCAGGTACATCAAGTTGATGGTGGTGCTTCAATCCGCTGCTCCTGAGGCTGCTGGGAGAGATCTCCCCCTCTCCTCTTTGTTCGCACAGCTCCCGGGGTTCAGCTTTGGATCCGGCCCCGCCTCTGCGTGTAGGTCGCCTAAGGGCGTCTGTTTTTCACTCAGACAGGACAGGGTTAAAGTAGAAGCTGATTCGGGGGCTCTGGCTCACTCAGGCCGGGGGGAGGGATGGGTGCAGAATGTGGGGTGAGCCCGCGGCGGCAGAGGCCGGCGTGACGTTGCACCAGCCCGAGGCGTGCCGTGCGTTCTCCCGGGGAAGTTGTCCCTGGATCATGGGACCCTGGCAGTGGCGGGCTGCACAGGCTCCTGGGAGGGGGTGTGTGGATAGTGACCTGCGCTCGCACACAGGCTTCTTGGTGGCAGCAGCGGCCTTAGCATCTCATGCCCGTCTCTGGTGTCCGTGCTGATAGCCGCGGCTTGCGCCCGTCTCTGGAGCTCATTTAGGTGGTGCTCTGAATCCCCTCTCCTCGTGCACCCTGAAACAATGGTCTCTTGCCTCTTGGGCAGCTCCAGACCTTTTCCCGGACTCCCTCCCGGCCAGCTGTGGCGCACTAGCCCCTTCAGGCTGTGTTCACGCCGCCAATCGCAGTCCTCTCCCTGTGATCCGACCACGGAAGCCCGAGCCTCAGCTCCCAGGCCCCGCCCGCCCCGGCGGGTGAGCAGACGAGCCTCTCGGGCTGGTGAGTGCCGGTCGGCACCGGTCCTCCGTGCGGGAATCTCTCCGCTCTGCCCTCCGCACCCTGTTGCTGTGCTTTCTCCTGTGGGTCCGAAGCTCCCCCCTGCCCACCCCCCATCTCCACCCGCGAAGGGGCTCCTAGTGTGTGGGAACCTTTCCTCCTTCACGGCTCCCTCCCAGAGGGGCAGGTCCCGTCCCTATTCTTTTGTCTCTGTTTTTTCTTTTTTCTTTTGCCTTACCCGGGTACGTGGGGAGTTTCTTGCCTTTGGGGAAGTCTGAGGTCTTCTGCCAGCGTTCAGTAGTTCTGTATTAGATGTATTTCTGATGTGTTTGTGGGGAGGAAGGTGATCTCCACGTCTTACTCCTCCGCCATCTTGAAGATCCTCCCTCCTGGCACCTCTGACCTTTAGTCTTCAAACCTGAGACTGAAGAACCAGGACACACCCACTTGATCCAGTCCAGGGTCGTGCAAGGGTTTAGACTCTTTCCCCCAGACTGGTTTCTAGACATCGCCATTGACCTGGGATCCCATTCCTTTCATCAAAACAAGGGGAAATATTGTCTTCTCAGATATCTAGGGAAGGATAAATCACCAGAAATAAGACCAATAAAAGAAGATTGTATAAACCGGGTCACATATGTCTTAAACACAGACAGTTTTCATCTACTGGCAACCTGAAAGCCTCCTTGCCATAAACAGGCAATGTTTCGCAGTGACAGCTCAAGCTGCCAAGCCAGCAAGATGCTCCCTTTGTACCACCTCAGCTCGGCCTTAGCCCGAGCCATCATCAGGAGCAGCCAGAAATGTAATATCCGCCTAATAATAAATGTAATAGCCACCTAATTTAGCCTAGAGAGGATTTATTTAATACTGTAATAATAATATACATTTTTAGCAAGTGTTTCCACCCAGGAGCGGAGTGATTCATCAGCAACCCTGCCAACCTATCTCAGATTCTTGGATTAAGCTTCTAGAATTTTCCCTCCTTCCTTCCTTCCTTCCTTCCTTCCTTCTTTCCTTCCTTCCTTCCTTCTTTCCTTCCTTCCTTCCTTCTTTCCTTCCTTCCTTCCTTCCTTCCTTCCTTCCTTCCTTCCTCCCTTCCTTCCTTTTCTCCGTCTTCTCCTCCTCCTCCTCCTCCTCCTCTTCTTCTTCTTCTCTCTCCCTTTCTTTCTTTATGTAAAAGAGATTGCAAATTGGCAACTAAATTTCGATTGCTTTTTAAGTTTGTTCTTATTTTCCTTAGTCATCATTTTGTAAGTTACTAGAAAAATACTTAGAGGCGCTCATGCCTTATTCTCTGGGGGCGTCTGTTAGAGGCCAGTGTCCTCTTCTGGGCATCGGGTCAGTGAGTTCCTGCCCCCAGCCGTTGACTTTCTTCTGGGAAGAATGTTTACCTTTATGGATGCCGTTTCTAGCAAACCTCTTACCCCCAAGAGGAAGGAACCTGGTTTTCAGGAAAGAGGGTTCTGATCCTGGCAACAATGTAAGGCAGCTGGGCCTGGGAACTTGAGATACACTTTCATTTTAAGTTCTTTGCTCCTTAATGGAATTGACTGTCCGTAATCTGCTTTCCACATTGCTTTGTGTTAATAAAAATGGGAGAAGCAAAGAAGAGTTTATATCTCCACATATGTGCAGCTGGAGGGAAAAGCACTTTCTGGATGGGTCATAGCGTATGTGACAGCGTGCTGAAATCAGAAGCTGTGGGCAGCGAGTGCGATCATGTTCGCAGCTGTTGGCACCGGTTGGGGCTTTGCCTCCACCTCCCCGGGCCGGCTGTGCCTCCAACAGCAGGGTGTGGGCTCAGGAGGGAATTCCCACGGCTGAGAAGTTGCCGTCTTGCTTTCCGTTCGGTTTACTTGTTCTTAATCTTCTGCTCGCTGGACAAATAAAAGGTAGCCTCCACCTTTCAGTCCAGAGCACATCAAGGGACAAAAACAACTCCCCTCTCACCAGCTGAAGGGTTTCAGGACCTCATCCTTATCACGGCACGACTGACTCAAAACAATAGATTTGGTTCAATTAAAAGACCCTAGAGGGGCTTCCCTGGTGGCGCAGTGGTTGAGAATCCGCCTGCCGATGCAGGGGACGCGGGTTCGTGCCCCGGTCCGGGAAGATCCCACGTGCCGCGGAGCGGCTGGGCCCGTGAGCCATGGCCACTGAGCCTGCGCGTCCGGAGCCTGTGCTCCGCAACGGGAGAGGCCACAGCAGTGAGAGGCCCGCGTACCACAAAAAAAAAAAAAGACCCTAGAGCATAATGCTCCTTCCACACAAAGGCAGAATATGTCTGGCTGTGGATACACAGTAAAGAGGAAACAAACACATGCACTCTGGAAAACAGGGCTATAGCTACCTATTAATTTTAACTTTGGAGAGTTCTCCTCTAGTCAATATGAGCTCCGTGAATGAAAAAAAATTAAACTTAGGGTTTCCTCTGAGTCACGCAGGACGTTCTTCCTGTGATGCAGGTGACCCGACTGTGACTTTCTTAGGGCGACTTCACTTTCTAAGACTTGAAAGGGAAACAGGCTTTGGCCCCTCCCTCACCCGTGGTGGAGGCGCTTGAAAAGGCTGCGGACGGTTCTGAAGTTCAGAGGAAGGCTGCCCAGGAAGTCTGCACAGCTGTGTGGGATATTCATGGAGACTGGTTATTACAATTTTATCTCTCTCCCTATTGAATCGGAAGCTTATAGAAGAATGCACCCCTGTCTAGACGTTCTGTGCATTTCCCACAGTGGCTCGTGCCTAGCCATGCGTAACCTCAGTTCATTATCATTTCTTTTCATTCCTAGGAGCCTTTCTCTAACAATCACTAACAGATGATTTCTCTGCCAGACCAGAGGCCCCCAGTTCCTCCATCCATTAGTGTCTCAATAATTTTTTCATGATGCTCCTGGGCCAAACGAAATACCCAACAGTTCCTTTTCTCAAGTAGTTATGGGTCCAAAGACTGTCATATATGCTGTGAGTGCCCGTATCCAGTGAGTGCAGCACAGCTCCTCAAACTTTGCAATCAGGCTGGACACTGCCACCCTCCTGTCCTCATGTCCACACTGATTTTCTGAGGGTTCTTGCTCTTAATCACAGCGACTGGGGCAAACCCAGCAGAGATGACATAATTGGAAGGAATACAGGGGTTCAGTGAAGCTGTGAACTACCTCAAGCTGGAGGTTCCACAAACACACAATTTAAAATACCCAGCAGGGCTTCCCTGGTGGCGCAGTGGTTGAGAGTCCACCTGCCGATGCAGGGGACGCGGGTTCGTGCCCCGGTCCGGGAGGATCCCACGTGCCGCGGAGCGGCTGGGCCCGTGAGCCGTGGCCGCTGCGCCTGCGCTTCCGGGGCCTGTGCTCCGCAACGGGAGAGGCCGCAACGGTGAGAGGCCCGCGTACCACACACGCAAAAAATAAATAAATAAAATAAAATAAAATACCCAGTGGCACCCCTCCTGAGTTCCCTGGGGTGCCTATTGAGTCTTGGTACACAGTTTGGGAACCATGGTTCTGGACCAGCCTTTTCATGTAAAAACTTCTCGTCTCTGTAATAAAACCACGCCTGCAAGCCCAGCGCTGAGAGTTCTCGGCCATCTGGTTGACTCAGACCTATTTACCACTCCTCCTGGCTACTGCCCATAGGTCACTGTGGGGCCCCCTGGGGTTCCATCCTGCACTCTCCTTGGCTGGGAGGCCCTTGTCTTCTGAAAGCAGAGCCTGGCCCACACTTGGGTTGAGCTGGTTGGTTGTCTAACTTGGGCAGAGGTGGCAGGAGTGAAGGAGAGGGTCAGACAAGGAAGGCGGAGAGGGCACGTAGGTGCGTTTTCCCCGTTGGCGGCTGCCCCGCAGGGGCCTCGGAGAAGAGACAGGAGGCCTCCCTGGGCCCTCGTCACCCACGCGTGAGGGCTGCCCTGGGACCTCTGGGTTCCCTGTGCCTCTGCGTCTGAAGTGGGGCAGAGTTGAGACGCAGGTGCACCCTCGGGTGGGATGCCGTCAGGGCATGGGAGGTGGCAGTGGGCACGGAGCACACCTGCAGTTACTGTTAGGGTTAAGGTTATGTCCATCACCATGTGTTTAACAGAAACCTGGCATCCAGCAAAGAAAGGCTACTGTGCATAAAATAGACAGCTGAGGGGAACCTGCCGTGAGGCACAGGGAGCTCTACTTAATGTACCGTCGTGACCTAAATGGGAGGGAGACCCAAACGGAAAAGGATTTCTGTTTGCGTATGGCTGATTCTATTTGCTGTGCAGTAGAAGCTAACACAACATTGTAAAGCAACTACACTCCAATAAAAATTAATAAAAAATAAAGAAATAAAATAACTAGGAAAACAGCAACAACAAAACCAAAAAAAACAACAAAAATAAGAAAGGGTGCCGGTGAACCCACCCGATTCCCCAGGACTGGCTCCCCAGCTGGAATTCTAACCGGCTCCCTTGGGCAGGAACCTTCCAGGGTCTGAGTGTGTGTGAACCACACGACAGTCACGTGACTTCCTGCACTAATGGTGACATACTTGATTTATAGCAATTGACTGGAGAAATGTCCACTGATCTCTGAGCCGGCGGTCCCGGCCTTGTCGGTTGGCTATCAGCGTGTCCTGGCTTGTTCTTCCGTAGTTCCACGTAAAGAGCCGTGTCAGGCCCGTGACATCGGGGGAACATGGTAAGTCCTCCCACATCCCTCCCAGACACAGCCCTGCACGTTTCCGAGCTCACGGGACTCACCTTTAGCCAGTCCACTTCCTTAAATAGCTTTAATACAATTTCACCATTTCCCTAGGAACTTTGATGAGAGGCAGATGTCATGTTTTTACAAAGAAAGTACTTTGCTGTATGATAACCCACATCCACGCACTCTCCTAGTCAGCACTATTGGTACTTCGTTGACAACTAGCACTTTTCCTGAAGGAGGCACTTTATTTACATCCTGCTGTGTTAACACAGCAGAAAGTTTCCAGGGCGAAGCTTGGGTGATGGGGGGGGGGCACGGAGTGTCCTCGTGTGGTCCCTGGACTTGCAGTCAGTTCACCCAGAGCTGGCCAGGCCCCGGGGAAGGGCCTGCGCCGACCAGACTCACAGAAGCAGGGCCTCCACGGTCACTCTCCTGGGAATTCTTGGCTGGTGGGGGTGCGTTACCACAAGCTGGAGGGAGGGCAGAGCCCCTGCTGGTCCCAGAAAGGCAGCATGGGTCCCAGCATCGGCAGGAAGTCCTTTCTGGGTGGAACAGATGCTCCCAGAGGGGTCTCCCCCGGAGACGCCAGAGACCAGCCCAGACCTGGCTCTTAGGTGAGTCTCAGCTCTAGTGTTGGCGCCCACCCTCCCAGAGCCCCCAGGAAAGCCCCCTCTGGGTAGAGCCACTTCCTCCGGTCACAGGGCGGAGGTCGGGCTCTCGCCCAAGCCCTGGTCTTGCTCCTAGGAGTGCCTCCCTTCTGTGGACCTGGGACCCGACCCTGGACACTCCTATGTGGTGTCAGGCTCTTCCTCTGAAGGGCCCCAGCCTGGGGTCTCCCTAGGACGGGTGGAGGGGCTCCGGGGCTGAGCTGTCTGTCCTTTTGCCCCCCACCTGTCCTCGTGCTCAGACTGTGACCGGAACTGATTGCATCCCAGGCCGTGTTACCAGCCGCCAGGAAGTGGAGGGATGGTGGCCATTCAGGACGAACAGGCAAGAAGCGCTGGCTGTGGAGCTCACGCCCACCACACTGGCCGGTCGGACAACTTTCCTGCCACTGCCTCTCTCTTATCGTCCCCCCCAAACATAAGGGCTCCCAGACGGAAGGCAGAGGATGCAAGCCGGCGGGTGAGGGCCGAGGCCAAGGGTGCCCACCCCAGTGAAGACCCCGGGGTCGGGGTGCAGTGAGCTCGCATTGGAGGTCGGCGTGGGGCCGGCTCCTCAGCCTCGGCCCGCTGGGTTCCCCCACAAGGTGGTGCCCAGAACCTCCGACGGGACAGGGAGCATTGCCTGCTGACAAAGTTTAGATTAAATGGCGTGTTTTGTGTCTGGCTTCCTCTCTCTCTCTCGTGCAGTGAGATTCACCCAGGTTATATTTCGCATGTTCATTTTTCACGTCTGTATAATATTCTACCAAATAAACAGACTCACGTTTATTTCCCCAAACCTAGGGTTGTTTCCACGTAGCATTCTGAGTGATGCTGCAATGCACGTGCCTGCACACGTCTTCGGCACGTACGTGCGTGTAGCTCCGTGGGTGTGTGCTTAGGAGCAGACGGTCCAGCTTTACCAGCACTGACCAACTTGCAGTTCTCGAGACATTCAGTGGCTCACGTATTTTCAACACTTGGTACTACCAGTCTCTAATTTTAGGCTTACTGGTGGGTCTGTAGCGATGTCTCCTATGAAGTTAATTTACACAGATTTTCCAAACTTTATTCCTTAAATATATTTGCTCTCCCGTTTTCACTTTTATTTTCTTCTGACTCTCATTAGGTATACGTTAGATATTCTCCTCCTGTTTATCATGCCTTTTACTTATTTCTTATATTTTCACTCTATCTATAATTCTGTTTTCTTTCTGGGTACTAGTTACAGAAGTATCTTCTGGCCCACTGCAATTCTTTGGAATTATGTCTACAATGTTATTTAAAATAACCCACAGAATTTTTCATTTAACATATGTGTTTATATGTGTATGGGTGTGTATATATGTATGTGTGTGTGCATTTCAGAGGTTCTATTTAATTCTTCCCCAAATCTACCTGTTAAGTTTTCATTGTCCTCAGTTTCTTCCTTATATTTTAAAATTTACCCTTTTTTCTGTAAGCAGTTTACACATACTTGTTTTATATTTTCCATACAATAATTTCAACGTCTGCAGTCCTTGGGTGCCTAATTTTGCTATTTTTTTTCCTGCAGACTTTTGCTTTTTTCCCTGTCTTTTGTAATTATAGACCTCAAGTTCTTAATCAGCTGATCTTAGTGGAAATTAAGGGTCTGCATTGTGTATATACCCCTCCAGAGAGAATTACTGTCTTTAAGGGGCCACTTCAAGTTAATTTCTCGGCTGGGGGTTTACAGGATCTGTGTTGCCCATGTGGTAGCTACTAGCCAAATGTGGCCGCTTAAATCAAAATTAATTAAAAGTTAATAAGATAAAATGAATTTCTAATTTGTACAAGCTACATGTCGAGTGCTCGATAATCACACATGGCAACTGTATTTCCATCGTTGCAGAGAGTTGTATTTGAAAGTTGTGTACTGGTTCATAGAGATTTATATAAATGTGACCCCCAAATCAACAGGCAGTACCGTTGTGACAACTTCTTGAGCAAATGGTGTGTTTTCCCCATGGAAGGGGAACTATTCAGTCCTTCATGTGACTTGTATATACGCCAGGGGATCTATTCCAAATGCTCACCTCACTTTCTTGGCTGAAGACTTGTCTCCTTTCAACTGACTAGTTAGTGAAACCCAAGGCTTTAGGTTTCTGGTTGGGTGAAAATTGCACCCAGAGAAGCCAAAAATTCAGTTCTACCTCTTCTGTCTTAGTTCTTGACCTCTGGGGATCTCCTGTGCAGTATCTTGGAGCTTAACTAAGCATTTAAAAATTTTTGGTTGTAATTCATCTAGTGTTTCAAAGTATTTTGCAGGACGGTATATATGTTTTTTCAGAGAAACAAATTCTCTCCTGATGCCCAGCTCAGCGTGTGTTAAGAATGAAAGTCTTTCCGCTCAGCAGCACTTCCTGCCCTCAGGATGAGGCCCCAGGTCTTCTGCGCCCCTTCCTTGTCTTCCTTAGTGCCCCGTCCCTGCCGCCATCACTCCTTGCCTTTCACTTAGCTTATGAGCTGCTGAAGGGCAGCAACTGTGCTTTTTTCATCCCAGTTTCACCACCTGGCACTAGCCCAGCCCAGAATGGAACCAATTCAAGTCCTTAATTTTAGCATTTAAAACATTATCTGTTGACAAATATCTTACTTGGGCGATCTTTTGTATGAATGTAAAGAATCTACACTACATGGAGAATACCAAGGGGATGGCCATCCTGCTACATCTGTCCTGTTTCCCAAGGTAATAAAGCTCCTTAAGAGTTTACAATCTAGGAAATCGCCCCCAGATTTGAAAGAGCATAAGTCCTTCGGAAATTAAGGTTTCATATGAAGATCTGTGATTGGAAGACAAACGGTCAACCAATAGCCGTAAGACAGCTGCGGATGGCCATCCCTGTTCTGTTTCTCAAGCGGCGGTTAATTACCCAACGCTGAGCTAAGCTACTGTGTTTTGCTCTGTGAATCTGCTTAACAGCAATTCCTCAGCACAGAAGTCACAGAAAATCTTCTTAGTTCTACTTTTAATACTTTCCTCATTTTTTTTTATAAAGAATCTGGAAAACATATGCAGATGTTTATGGCAACACAAAGCAAACATCTATGGCTGGTCACTCAGTGCGATTTCTTTGATGAGGAGCCATTCACTAATCTTCAGGGTCTGTTACTAACCCTAGGGTTCCTTTAATGGGAGTGAGTTTGTACAGAATGTTCCTGTCGATGTTTTAAAAACCCTTGCCCAAACTGCCGGAGTCTGGTTACTCAGCTCGTGTTCAAATGTGATGCCTGTAGGAAGATGAGACCCTTTGATGAACACGGCACATTGGTGAGAATTTCACCTGGAAACATATCCTGGGATCATCACCTGAACATTTCACACGTGACAGACACACATTTATTTTAAACTTTTTATTTTCTTTCTTGGAAATTGGCCAAGTGAGCAGAATTGTCTAACATTGAGTCATTCCTTTAAATGGTCAAAAATGGAATGTCTTTGGTTAAAAAATGAAAATTCTTAAAATTTTATTTTAATAATTATAGCAGCAAATGGCCAACTCGGAGCTAGAAAGAATGTCCAGGGATCTTTCACTGTAAACTGGCAACTTGAGATGTTGAATGTAAACCCGGGGCACCATGCACCCTGCAGCACAGTGGGAAGGGTCCGGGTTGGGTGAGACATGCCTGGGTTAAGTGTTAACAAGTGGCTTCTTAGGTGTCTGGTGTTCAGGACGTTACCGCTGAGGACGAGTTGTGTCATCTTTAAACTGGAGACAACCGTTCCTTTGATGATATCATTTTGAGGAGTAGACGAGATGAAGAGTATAAAATATCTGGCACATATATGTGCCAATGATATAATCACATCATTGAATAATTCAATAATCATTCAGTAATAGTTTCTTCCACTTCCACGTCAGTAGTTTTCTACAAATGGGAGCTAAATAACATGCTTTGGGCTATGACTGCATATTGCATAGCTTTTTTGCATTAAAATCAAATGTCAATATGGAAAACAGAGTATAATATACCACATTTTCTTTAAAAAGGATACAAATACATATATCTCTCCTTATAATAAGCTAGAGAACTTTAAAAGTGTTGAGCTGTAGGAGAGGTGGTGATAGGGTATTGGATACATGATTTTTAAAATCTTAAAACAGGAGCCAGACTCCTTGAATATAACTTCGCTTGTACATTTGACTCTGGAGTCATAAAAATTGTGTACATAAGCATGGAATGCAAATAAATTTTAAAGCTCAGTTTCAAAAAATCCAAACACAAAGAAACAAATGAATTTTAATGTGTATACAGTTGGTGACATAACCACACAGAGAAAAACATTAAAATGACTCTAAAACACAGGATATTGTACATTTTTTGTAAAGTATATATTAAGGATAAAAACCATAAAAAGCTAATACTTTTTTGTTGTAATCATATTGTAGGATAGGCATGTTAACATTTTTATTCTAAGAATTTTGAGTGTGGTATTGTGGGATAAGGAAAATTAGTAATTATACATTATTTCATCCTGTCATTTACAGAATTATTTAGAACCAAGCTTCTTGGAACAGGATAAAGAAAGCACAGATGTAAGATATAAAAGGTTTAGTACAAACCCAGAATTACGAATGTAATTGGCTACATCAGAATGAACTCATGATGTATTTTGTATTTCAAACAAAGAGCCCCTAATTTTGTCCACTAAAATGGCCTAAAAATAATGACTAGTGGTAAATGAGCACCTCTAGTGCCCAAATTCAGGTCCTGATATATTATTTCCCACCAGAAGGAGTCAGGCCTCTTGAAGAAATGCTGTTTTTAGACCTGGATAAGAAACATATAAGATAAGCCTGGACCGTTGGACCTTGCACATAGCAAAGCAGCTGTCCCAGACAGCTAGGATGGCATCAAAAGACCACAGAGGTCAACCTGACCCTTGCATTGGTGCCCAGTGAGGATGCTAATGAACTAAATCATTATTTTGAAAAATGATAAAACATAAAGAACTTGGCATTTATCTTTCCTTTCCTGTAATAAGTCAACCCATCACAGACCAGGGAGATTTACTTTTGTGCAAGTATGTTAGCTAATGCATGAAGAAGGATTGGGAAAATATGATTATTTTATAAATACTAATGAATGAATTAATCTAGACATTAACCATCAGTGGCTGCTTACATCACAAAAAGTTGTAGCTAGACACTTTGTGCCTCCTTTGGATAAAAGTAATCCATCTTGTTTAATGCAAACTTTCCCAAAGTAAAGAGAATCAAAATAGGACCTTATCAAGCCTCTGTATTCAATTGTCAATTTATAGGAAGGAAAGAGGACAGGGAGTCTGTTAAGGATACCAGAGTATACAATCACCAAAAGTCAGGCTGTGAAAAATGCTCGAAGACAAACAATCCAGTTTCTTCAACGGTGTGAAAAAATGAAAAAGGGGGATGTGGAACCTATAGAAACAAAAGAGATTTAAGAGATGTATCCGCTGATCACAGTAAGTGAATCTTGTTCAGATCCTAATTTAATCACTATTTTTAAAAGTGACACGAGACATGAAAATTTGAACACTGACAGAATATTTGAAAATAACGATCGCTAATTTTCAAGGTATGATGATATTTTGGTTAATTTTTTAAATAGACCTTGTATTTTAGGAATACATACTATGCTATTTACGGATGAAATTCTATGATGATATTTCCTGCAAGATAATGTTGATGGAGTCAGGTTGGTGGAGTAGGTAGTAGATGAAAGATAGTTAATATGCCATGATTAGAAATAAGCCTTTTTCTTGAGATCACACTCTGTACAGTATCTAGTTTCACTTCCCAAATATTGTAAATGATGGAAAACTATAAATGATATCTTCAGACGTCACTATACATAAAATGATAAAAATGACCTCACCTGGAAGGTAGTGTAACCAAATCTGAAAACATTTTCCTGGGATTTCGATAAAGATGGATGCACGTAATAGGAGCGGGCAGACCTCACTGACACCCTCGGGATGCAGTGGGGAAGCTAGAAATGCCGCATTTGAAGCAGAGCTAGGAGTAGACCAGCCCCAGTATAGTCCCAGATGAGCCACAACAGCATCAGACTCATCGGCCAGTTAATCAACTACTTGCTAAAACATAACTCAACATTTTGTTTTCAATCGTGAAAAAATTTATATTTATAACTAGCCAGCCCAAGTCTGTTTAGATGATCCTACTTTTGTTGGCAGCATCAAAGCATTGTAGTCAGGAGCCCGTTGCACACATGGCTGCTTCTCCTCATCAGGCCTGCTCAGCTGTTGACCTTGGCCACACAAATGCCGGAGACCTTTTCCACAGCCTGCTTGTCCTGCCTGCTGGCTTTGACCTCTGCAATCAAGGGTAACCTTGAGGAAGGCATAGTGGTCAAGCTCGTTTCTCCAAGCTTGTCCTTGAGGGCCTCTTCCAAGGGCATTTGGACCACTTTCAGGGCTATAGTGTCTTGGGCCACTGGAAGGTGCGTGACAAGTGAACCTTTTTTTTTTTTTTTAAATATTTATTTATTTTTGGCTGCTTTGGGTCTTTGTTGCTGTGCGCGGGCTTTCCCTAGTTGCGGCGAGAGGGGGCAACTCTTTTTTTTTTTTTTTTTTTTTTTTTGCGGTACACAGTCCTCTCACTGTTGTGGCCTCTCCCGTTGCAGAGCACAGGCTCCGGACGCGCAGGCTCAGTGGCCATGGCTCACGGGCCCAGCCGCTCCGCGGCACGTGGGATCCTCCCGGACCGGGGCACGAACCCGCGTCCCCTGCATCGGCAGGCGGACCCTCAACCACTGCGCCACCAGGGAAGCCCCCGGGGGCTACTCTTTATTACGGTGCACAGGCTTCTCATTGCGGTGACTTCTCTTGTTGTGGAGCATGGGCTCTAGGCAGGCGGGCTTCAGTAGTTGTGGCACACGGGCTCGGTAGTTGTGGTTCATGGGCTTAGTTGCTCCGTGGCTTGTGGGATCTTCCCGGACCAGGGCTCGGACCTATGTCCCCTGCATTGGCAGGCGGCTTCTTAACCACTGTGGCACCAGGGAGGTCCACAAGTGAATCTTTTCTCTGCGGCTGTGACACCTTTCCACACTGCTTTCTTGGCTTTTGAGCCTTTGCTTTGGCTTCAGCTTTGGGGAGGGCAGGGGACGAGGGAAGTAAAGAAAGTGAGGGTGCAGGACTCAGAAATCTGTAACTTCTGACCTCACGACCCAAAGTGAGTGCCTCATGTCACATGTGCCTCAGTGGCTGCTTTGAAGAACTCAGTACTCTTAAAAGAAGAAAAAATGACCCAGGCTTTTAACCAACCAACATTTGAATCAATGGATAAACAGTTTTTAAAAATCACTAGTTAGGCACAGAATCAGGAAAATATGGTCTGTAAAGAGGATAGAAAAAAAGTAAATAGAAACATACCCCCAAGTGGCACATATGTTAGATTGACGGAAAGGAACTTTAAAAGAGCTACTATAAACACACTCATAGATTTAAAGTAAAGATGTACATGTTGAGTAAACAGAAGGGACCTGAGTAGAGAAATGGAAACAGTGAAAAAGGGCCAAATGGAAACTCTGGAGCTAAAAAAGTACAGCATCTGAAATTAACAGAGAGCTTAAGAGAAGATTGAACATGTAGAATAAAAGATCAGTAAAACTTAACGACGTGTCAACAGAAACTCAAAATTGAAGCTGCATGGCTGCCAAAACTCCAATAGGAGCCCCTGTTTTCCTGGTGGAGGACCCACAGATGGAGCCTGTGGGGCTGTGGATAGGAATCCAGGAGAGGAGACACTTGTGAAAGGGGCCGTTTATTCTGTGTGTGGTCCATGCCAGTCTCAGCCTGACCTCCGAAGCATGTCTGTGTGGGGCAGACCCAGTTCAGCACAGCAAGGATTTAGAGAATTAAATTTGATTTGAAAAAGTGCTCAGGAGAGGTGAAAAAGAACTTACAGTCTGAATTTAACCAGGAGGTCAGCATGCTAGAACAAAACCAACAACAGTCTCCAGAAGATTAAAGTATAACCAAGAGACTATGCCAAAAAATGTGACAAGAGACAATGTCCAGCATACAATCGAAATTTACTGAATATACAAAGAACAAGAAAATGTGACCCAGTCTCAAGAGAAAACACAATTAAAAGAAGCCAACCCTGAGATGACTCAGATGTTGGAATTAGGGAAGATGGCAAACCAGCTGTTATAACTGTGCTCTTTGAATTAAAAGAAAAAATAAAACACTTGAAATGAATGGAAATATGGGAATTATTAGTTGATAAGCAGAAATAACTTTTAAAATATGTATCAGATAGAAATTTTAGAATTGAAAATACAATCTGAAAAAACAATTACTGAATGATCTCACTAGCAGAATGGAGGTGACAAAAGAAAGAGTGAGCTTGAATAGAGATAACTGAAATGGACCAATTTGAAGAAAGAGAAAGAAGAGATTTAAAAAAAAAAATGACAGAGCCTGGGACCTGTGGACCAATATCGGATAGTCTAACAAATGGTAATTAGAATCCCAGAAGGAGAGGATAAAGAGGTTGGGAGATGTACTAACCTCCTAGGGCTTCTGCAATGAAATACCACCAAGTGGGTGCCTTAAAAAACAGAAATTTATTTTATCCCACTTCTTGAGTCTTGCAGGTGTTGGAATAGAGGAAATGAAATTGTCATTTTTGCATATGGCATAATCATGTGCACATAAAACTGAAAATAGTCTATAATCTATAAATACACTACTAGAATTAATAATAAGCAAAATTACTAAAACATTGGATATAAACATAATTTTTCAAAAATAAGTTGTATTTCTATATACAAATAAAATTTTTAAATGGGTATTTAAGAGTGATACCTTTTATAAATAAATAAATGAGGGAGAAAGGACAAATCGTTTTTACAGAAGAATTTCAAATACTACCAGCAGATACCTCCCCCTTTCCAGGAATTAATTACTATAATGACAAACTTTGGTTTTTGTTGGACCAATTGCTTCAATGAATAGAATGTGTGTGTAAATGTATATTCATATAAATGTTCTATTATTTGCTCTAAAAGGATACCTAGTCTTCTATTTCTAAGAGGGCTGTGCTTGGCACTTTTCTTATTTGATAAATCAGCACATTTCTGATTGAAAAGGTGTTTTGATTACTAGGCATTAGATGTTGTAAGAAGAAAAAATGAAATAAAGCAACCATCTCTTATTTATGAAAATTAAATCATTTTTTTTCTATATGACTTTGAAACATAATACCGTTATTTTACATTAAAAATGAGAGATATAATGCATTGGTTAAAATACATAGAAAAGTAGATATATAAACACACACACACACACACACACAACTGGTGTTGATATCTCTATGATTCATCAGAAAATTAAGTCATCCTCAATGTGACTTAATAAGGGTTTTAGCAAGTGTAGGCATCCTGTCTTTGCTGTGGATTTTACCTGAGAACATGCCTTTTCCATTTCTGGCGTCACTGATAAATATACTGTTCCAGTTGAAAAAATAAGCAGATAGTGAGTGATACAGGGTCCAATAGCTCCTATCTGTTTCCATCAGGAAACATGTTTTAATTAGACTCAGATTTTAATCTAATCTCTTTTCCTTGATGTTCCTGCTCTACTCTGAGGCAAAATGTGGTAGAAAGTATTTATAATAAAGTTGAATAATTTGAAAGCTTGATCTTTGAGCATGGAAAGTGAAATTAGCAATGGCCCGGGAAGACTTGGGTCTTTGATGTTGATGTTCTGGAATTCAGTTTGTTGATTTGTCAAATGTTTCAAATAGGATAGAATAGAATAAAATAAAATAAAATAAAGTATGGAGACCCTTGTTTCAGATTTGAAGATGAGATCAAGCAAACCTGGGATGGAGGCAAACCTGGAGAGTCTGTTGCTCAGCAGCTCACCAGTGTCACAGATGGCCGACCTGGTGATCACATCCAGTGATTACGGGACACACTGACACCTGAATCCGCCCTGGAACTTCCCACAGGGGCCTCGCTGGTACCTGGGAGTCTGTGTGCATGACAATAAATTCTAATGGGGGCCGTGAACATCCCAACCCTACATTCTTAGGTGAGGGTTGCCAAGGAACTTGGCTGAGCTAACAGGACACATAAACAGCTGTGGACACGCACAGAGAGTATTGGAGAATTTATTATGGCACGTGGCCCACAGACCGCCCTGAGACCGGTGCTGTCACCGTCCCTGGAGACAGCTGCCCATCGAGGTCTGAGCACCGGTCACAGGGCTGCAGGAGGGAGTCCGTGGGGGCCTCCTGTGCGCTCCTCCCATTCTTTCTGTAAACTATAATTGTTCAAGATAGAAAGTTTCTTGTTTGAACATTAACTTTGTTGGAGAATAGTTGCTTTACAATGTTGTGTTTGTTTCTACTGTACAGCAAAATGAATCAGCTATACATATACATACATCAGCTACACATCCCCTCTTTTTTGGATTTCCTTCCCATTTAGGTCACCAAAGAGCCGTGGATGGACCTAGAGTCGGTCATACAGAGTGAAGTAAGTCAGAAAGAGAAAAACAAATATCGCATATTAATGCATAGATGTGGAATCTAGAAAAATGGTGCAGATTAATTGATTTGCAAAACAGAAATAGAGACACAGATGTAGAGAACGTTTATTTTTTTAAAAATAAGTTCTGGAATTTGTTATCCAAGTTATTAAAAGCAACTCTTTCAAATACATCAGGTGTGAAACCACAGCTTAGTGAGCAGAGAAGTAGAAGTAGGGTGAGGGCCTTGGTTAAGAACCAGTGCTCACTTTGTCTGGAACACGCTCTTGTGTACATTTCAGCCCAGATTTACTTGACCAGTGTTCTTGTGGACGTTCTGCTGTTGGGTCGCCATTATCAAAACCGCTGTCAGTGTACAGAGAGTGTTCAAAAACAGTCTAAACCTAACTATTTTTATCCTGCTCTAAAGTTGCACCAATAAGTCTCCCTCGTATTTATCCATGTGGATGAGCTAGGCTGCAGAATGCAAAAAGGTAGTGTGTCTGTAATCTCTCCCAGGCAAATTGTAGAGGTTTAACAGAATGCCAATATTGAACTCATTAATCAAGTACGATTAAGAAATTCTTAGGTTCTTTTGACAAGACGATTTTA
This sequence comes from Kogia breviceps, assembly GCF_026419965.1. Lineage (NCBI taxonomy): Eukaryota > Metazoa > Chordata > Mammalia > Artiodactyla > Physeteridae > Kogia > Kogia breviceps. Next base: position 90,871,768 of record NC_081322.1, on the reverse strand, counting down.
TCCATTGCACTTTAACAGCCACGTACCACTGCCTCCATGGCTGAATCTGAAACAGCACGAGGGCGTTTCTCTTTCAAGTGCGATGCACTACCTGACTGCTTCGAGTGTATCTTCATGTGGGATTGGGTATGTTTTATAAAATTAAGGTATTTGACTTCATCTACAGGATGATTCATATTGTGAGCCTGACTAAGCATGTTGCAAACATATCATCAACTTTAATAGATTTTCTTTCTTTTTAATTTAATTTTTTTGAATTTTATTTATTTTTTATACAACAGGTTCTTATTACTTGTCTATTTTATACATATTAATGTATATATGTCAATCCCAATCTCCCAATTAACTTTTATTTTATATTGGGATACAGTTAATTTACAATGTTGTATTGGTTTCAGGTGTACAGCAAAATTACATTTTCTATATTTAACTAATCATGTGTTTTTAATCATAAGAGTTATGATTTGTTTAGTACAAATATATAGGCACGGCAAATATATAACTTTTAAAAATACAGTATTGCTCAATTCAAACTCCATGATAAAAATGAGAAAGATTGTGTCTGCTTTATTCGTGATTCTGCCCCAGGGCCTGACTCAGCAGAGACCCAGTAAGTATTTGTTGAATAGAGAATGAGTGACATATGAAAGCAGTCACCGGGGATGATGAAACTCCATAATAAGACACAGTGTGTGCTCGCTCCCTTGTTATTGTCTGACTTACAGGTGCACTGTGTAAGGTAAGAGCTATTCTATTCCTTGTAATGGAGCAAACTACAGCTACTATGAGGGCAAAAATGTGGGAGGGATTTACACAGTCACGTGGACCCCAAAACATTGAAAAGTGTCCGTTTTAATCAGCTGTGTTATTTTAGGAATTTATCTATTTCATCTAAATATTCAAATTTATTAAACCATAAATAGTCTATAACAGTGTTTTAGACATTTGTTGTTTTTCCTTCCTGGTAGAGGTAATTTTGTCCTTCTTTCTTTTTCTCTCGTTCTGTGTTTCTGGGGCTTTACATTTTTGTTTAGTCTTTTCAGAGTAACAGTTTCTGATTTTGTAGCTACTCCCTTGTGTGTGCTTTCTTTTCCATTTCATACTATTTGCTCTGATTTTAGAAATCTCCTTTCTTTTGCTGTTTTTTTAAAAGTTTAGTTTGTTCTCTTTTTCTATAAAATTCTTCAATTGTATAGTTAAATCATTGAGTTTTGTTGTTTTTCTTTACTAAAATAAACTTTCAGACTATAAATTTACTTTCTAACACAGCAGTAGCTACATCCCATGAATTTTCTTATACCAATTTCATTATCACCCAGTTTAAAATATTATGTTCTATTCTATTCTATTCCATTTTTAGATTCTATTAATATAACTAATGGAATAATTAATAATGTGGTCCCTTTCACAGGTTCCAGGTAGACATGAATTTGGGGGGTGGGTGGTGCCCTGCTCAACCCAGTACAATCTCCAAGTGTTTGAGGATTTTCCAGGTATCTTGGTTATTTTTTTCTAGTTTAATTCCACTGTGGTCTGAGAGAATATTTTGTATGCTTTTTGTTATTTTAAAATTGTTCAGCTGTGGAGCAGAAAGCAGTGGCTCGTGGAGTGATGAACCCCGCCCCCGCACAGTGTAAAAGCAGTGTCATCTGGGGTGGCCGACTACCGCCGTTTACATGTTACGCACTTTGGAATGAAGATTGTTCGTAAAACTCCTAAATGTGAATTTTTCTCAAAACGAATGGATCAGTTCAAAGCTCTTAAGAAGCAGCTGGGTGGTAATAAAATTGTTACTCAAGAAATAGCTGGTTCTGTCCATTTGGAGAATTATGCTCTGAAATGTTGTTGTGTGCAGACAATGAAGATAGTGCCGGTTGTTTTCACAAGATCAAATCCGTCCATCCTGCAAATCCTTAATCGCTGTCATGACAGTCTTTGGAGAACTCACTGATGACAGTGTGAACATGGAAAATATACAAGGTGGGGTGACATATATCCATACTTTTTTAAAGCATGGGGAGACGCCTCAAGGAAGACCTGTTAGAATTGGAAAGATGCTGATGCTGAAGAAAATGAAGGAGGTGGAGCAGCCCTCTACCCACTTGAATGAGGTAGAGGGCTTGAATCAGAATCGTCTTCCTCTTCAACTGAGGACTCAGAGAGCCCGCCCCCGGGCAGCTGTTCTGGAACAGAGCCCTCTCCGTGCGCCTCACAGCACAGGTGAATCGGGTACTGTCCTACTTAGGCCACGGGTTCTTCTGGCCATTTATCCACAGTTTCCACGGGGTTGTGGGGGGGACACTGTCCTAACACCAGAGGACGTGGCTCGAGTTCAGATGCCCTGCAGGTATGCTGGCTGGCGGTGCACAGCAATGCGAACGTTCAGCCCTGGGGTGCAGAGCCTTCAGAGGCCCTCGGGTTACTGTCTGCAGGCAGAGAGTGAAGCCTTTGTGCAGCAGAGCCGTGTAACTTTGGCCTGCGGAGCCAACGATCGGTTACTCAATCTTCAGCTGATTGGAGCACAGTTCTAAGGAAGGCTTCATTTCTGCTGACTCTGACAATGAAATCTGCGTGCAGACTCTGTTGATGCAGCTTCTATCAGTTTCCACTGCCATCAGTGGACCCAATAATCTCTGCGGATGTAGGGCTGCTGTAAGCTGGGTCCTAAAAATGCCCGCTGCACCCTGCTTCAAAAAATGAGAGCACATACAAATTATATGTTGGCAATAAGCTTTACACCTTAATTTGCGTACATTAAGAGAATTTTTTCAAATTTATAATGTTTGGATGAACATATTATTACTTTGCTATAAAATCCTAAATTGAATTTGTACTAAAGATTGTTGAACTATTCTTGCTTACCAGCCGTTGGACTATTCATATTACAGGGTGAATATGAAAGAGATTATGTTAAACTTTGATTTATATTCATGTAAAATATAATTGTATTAAACGTTTAAACTTTCATGGAAGGACATTTAACAAGACAAAGGGGTAGAATCACATTTAGACTTAAGAATGGTGTTGGTTCTCAGCTGCTTCTTTTATCCACTGAAGCTTGAGGTGAATTACTTTGTTGGTAGTTTGACTGCATGTACCAGAGAGTGAACAGAGGACATTTATAGTAATACCTGGAACCTTGGTGTTTTATGTTAGGTTCTCCTCTGATGCCATGTGGGTTCCACAGAGTATGACTATGAATCATATGTTCAGATTTTTAGCTGTTAATTTACATGTAATGATGGGAATTACGGGCATACTGTGTCACCTGCATTTGTGCAACGTAAAAATAAAAACAAGGATTCTTCCATATATAAAAAAATTCAGTTGTGTCTTATGAGCCAAAATGTGGTTTATTTTGGTGAATGTTCCAGGTGAGTTGAGAAGAATGTATCTACTGTTATTGTTGGATAGAATACTCTATAAATGCCAGTTAGATCAAGTTGATTAATAGTTTCGGTCAGGTCGAACCTCTCCTTTATGATTTTCTGTCTTCTTGATCTATCAATTACTGAAAATGGAGAATTAAAGTCTCCAGTTATAATAGTGAGTCTCTCTATTTCTCCATACAATTCCATCAGTTTTTGCCACACATATTTTGCTGCTCTGTTGTTATGTGCATACATTTTAAGCATTGTTATGTCTTCTTGGAAATTAACTCTTTTACCACGATTTAATGTCTTTCTTTATCCTCAACAATTTTTCTTGTGAAGTTTTTTTTTCTTTTAAATTTGTGTAGCTAATCTAGCTTTCTATTGGATAGTGTTACCGTGGGTGTATCTTTCTCCATCCCTTTATTTTTAATCTGTGAAAGTTTATGTTTTTTTTAAAATTTATTTTTATGTTTTATTTTTGGTTGTGTTGGGTCTTCGTTTCTGTGCAAGGGCTTTCTCTAGTTGCGGCAAGCAGGGGCCACTCTTCATCGCGGTGCGCGGGCCTCTCACTATTGCGGCCTCTCTTGTTGTGGAGCACAGGCTCCAGACGCGCAGGCTCAGTAGTTGTGGCTCACGGGCCTAGTTGCTCAGCGGCATGTGGGATCTTCCCAGACCAGGGCTCAAACCCATGTCCCCTGCATTGGCAGGCAGATTCTCAACCACTGTGCTACCAGGGAAGCCCAAAGTTTATGTTTTTAAAGTGGATTTCTTGTAGACAACATAATAGTTGAGTCTTGTTTTATCATCCACTCTTGAATTCTCTGTATTTTAACTGGTATATTTAGATCATTCACATCTAAAGCGATAACTGATATAGTTGGATTAATATCTGCCATGTTTGTAACTATTTTCTATTCGTTGTGCTTGTTTTTTGTTTCTATTTTTTCTTCTACCTTTTCTGCCTTCTCTGGTTTTAATTGAGCACTTTATGATTTTATTTTATCTCCTCTCTTAGCATATTATTTATACATTTTTAATAAACATTTTTCGTTGTTGTCTTAGAGTTTGCAATATGAATTTTCAGTGAATATAAGTCCACCTTCAAATACCACTTTCCTACTTCACAAATAATGTATGCACCTCATTATAAATTATTCCCAATATCTCCCTCCTGTCATTTATTCCCTTTATCCATATACTATTGATTCCCAATACATTGTTACTACTGTTATTTTAAACAAACTGCTTCTTTTAGATCAATTAAAATATGAAAAATAAACGATTTCATTTTACCTTAATTTATTCTTCCTCCAATGCTCTTCCCTTTTCAGACAGATCCAAATTTCTGACCTGTATCAATTCCTTTCTCCCTTAAAGAATATATGTAAATTGTACTTCAACATATTTTATTTAAACAATCAAGTCCAGTTCCTGGGTATGGGTTCCATGGGGTGATGTTTAGGAGAGGGAGATTTAAACAACCACCTTAGAGAGGACCATTGAGAATCTAAGGAAAAGGGTAAACAATTAGTGTATAGAGTCCATGCTATTTCTTCAAGTAAAGACTGGTTCATACGGTGGAGTATTTCTGCATGGCTCTGAAATATATCTGTGTTAAACAAATGCTTATAGGATGTTTGAAATTGTGGAACTCTTCTTGTTTTCATGTAAGGAAACTCCACCTTAGAAATGGTGTTGACATGAATGCAGAAACTATTTAAACTGTAAGAAATTCCTGGGAGCACATAATATACTTTGTTCTGAGATTCTGATTCAGTCCACCTAATTTTAATTATTATCTTGCAATGAATAAATTAAAACCATATGATTTAGTCATGTTTGTAAAATGCTCTTATTTTGAATGTTTTGATTAATCATTTGGTAATACCCCCCCCCCCTTTTAAAGTTTAAATGTCAAACATGGATGTCAAGTGAGTAATGTAAAAGGTCTGACATATACAATAGCCATGTGTAATATTCGGAAACATCTTATTAGACTTTCCTCAGTGGGCTCCTGCCCTGAGAGGCTCGGGATGGTTTCAATTATCTGTTGAAGAGCTCAAGTCTATTGTATATTAAACTATGATGAAATGGAAAGAATATTTTCAGGCAGCTACAGACACAACCCTGCCTGTCGGGATGAAAGTCTGGGAATGAGTCATCTGGAAGGGGAGGCGGGATCACATTTCCTTAGTGCGGAGGCCGTGTCTGCAAGGCTGACTGCACAACTGGGACGGCCTTTCACCCCCGGCCTGAGAGGCCCTGGGTCACATGCTGGGTCAAGAGCACTGGGCAGGGAAGTGCCACAGATGTCCTGACAGGACGGACAGATCTCCCCAGCCACGTGGAGCCTGCACCTCCTGGGGAATCCCTGGTGTGGCTACTTTTGCTTCTGAGAAGGCTGTCTACATCTTTTTTTTTTTTTTTTAACATCTTTATTGGAGTATAATTGCTTTACAGTGGTGTGTTAGTTTCTGCTTTACAACGAAGTGAATCAGTTATACATATACATGTGTTCCCATATCTCTTCCCTCTTGCATCTCCCTCCCTCCCACCCTCCCTATCCCACCCCTCTAGGTGGTCACAGAGCACTGAGCTGATCTCCCTGTGCTATGCGGCTGCTTCCCACTAGCTATCCACCCTACATATGGTAGTGTATATATGTCCATGCCACTCTCCCACTTCGTCCCAGCTTAGCCTTCCCCCTCCCCACATCCTCAAGTCCATGCTCTAGTAGGTCTGTGTTTTATTCCCGTCCTACCCCTAGTCTCTTCATGACATTTTTTTTCTTAGATTCCATATATATGTGTTAGCATACGGTATTTGTTTTTCTCCTTCTGACTTACTTCACTCTGTATGACAGACTCCAGGTCCATCCACCTCACTACAAATAACTCAGTTTCATTTCTTTTTATGGCTGAGTAATATTCCATTGTATATAAGTGCCACATCTTCTTTATCCATTCATCTGTTGATGGACACTTAGGTTGCTTCCATGTCCTGGCTATTGTAAATAGAGCTGCAGTGAACATTTTGGTACATGACTCTTTTTGAATTATGGTTTTCTCAGGGTATATGCCCAGTAGTGGGATTGCTGGGTCGTATGGTAGTTCTATTTGTAGTGTTTTAAGGAACCTCCATACTGTTCTCCATAGTGGCTGTATCAATTTACATTCCCACCAGCAGTGCAAGAGTGTTCCCTTTCCTCCACACCCTCTGCAGCATTTATTGTTTCTAGATTTTTTGATGATGGCCATTCTGACCGGTGTGAGATGATATCTCATTGTAGTTTTGATTTGCATTTCTCTAATGATTAATGATGTTGAGCATTCTTACATGTGTTTGTTGGCAATCTGTATATCTTCTTTGGAGAAATGTCTATTTAGGTCTTCTGGCCATTTTTGGATTGGGTTGTTTGTTTTTTTGTTATTGAGCTGCATGAGTTGCTTATAAATTTTGGAGATTAATCCTTTGTCAGTTGCTTCATTTGCAACTATTTTCTCCCATTCTGAGGGTTGTCCTTTGGTCTTATTTATGGTTTCCTTTGCTGTGCAAAAGCTTTTAAGTTTCATTAGGTCCCATTTGTTTATTTGTGTTTTTATTTCCATTTCTCTAGGAGGTGGGTCAAAAAGGATCTTGCTGTGATTTATGTCATACAGTGTTCTGCCTATGTTTTCCTCTAAGAGTTTGATAGTGTCTGGCCTTACATTTAGGTCTTTAACCCATTTTGAGTTTATTTTTGTGTATGGTGTTAGGGAGTGTTCTAATGTCATACTTTTACATGTAGCTGTCCAGTTTTCCCAGCACCACTTATAGAAGAGGCTGTCTTTTCTCCGTTGTATATTCTTGCCTCCTTTATCAAAGATAAGGTGACCATATGTGTGTGGGTTTATCTCTGGGCTTTCTATCCTGTTCCATTGATCTATATTTCTGTTTTTGTGCCAGTACCATACTGTCTTGATTACTGTAGCCTTGTAGTGTAGTCTGAAGTCAGGGAGCCTGATTCCTCCAGCTCCATCTTTCATTCTCAAGATTGCTTTGGCTATTCGGGGTCTTTTGTGTTTCCATACAAATACCATGTTCTTGGATTGGAAGAATCAACATTGTGAAAATGACTATACTACCCAAAGCAATCTACAGATTCAATGCAATCCCTATCAAACTACCACTGGCATTTTTTACAGAACTAGAACAAAAAATTCCACAATTTGTATGGCTGTCTACATCTGAAAGGGTTGTGTATACACTCCAGCTGGGGGGCTGCAACCAGCCCTACTCCTGGCGGACGATGCCTTCGAGCATCAGGTGATCTCTGGAGACTGAGGATAGTGCCACTTTAATTCAGGCGTTTGGGGGTAAATGGCTTAAATAAGGCAGTGAAAGGTTGTGAAAGGTCAAGGAGCCATAATCAAGATGACAACATGAATTCATGCTTTCAATCCCCACCCCCAGCCTGAACAGCAAGGATTTAGGAAAAATACATAATGAAACTGAGTGGAACAAAGGAAGCAGTCAGAGTTGGGCTCTTTTTCTTAATCAATATTTTTTTTATTGAAGTATAGTTGATTTACAATGTGCTAATTTCTGCTGTACAGCAAAGTGATTCAGTTATTCTTTTTTTAAAATATTCTTTTTCATTATGGTTTATCATAGGATATTGAATATAGTTCCGTGTCCTCTATAGAAGGACCTTGTTGTTTATCCATTCCATATATAGAAGCTTACATCTGCTGACCCCAAACTCCCACTCCATCCCTCCCCAGGCCCCTCCCTCTTTGCAAACACTAGTCTGTTCTCTAGGTCCATGATTTTGTTTCTGCTTCGTAGATAAGTTCATTTGTGTCATACTTTAGATTCCACATATAAGTGATATCATATGGTATCAGAGCCAGGCTTAGAGCTTTCAAAATCAGACCTGGTCCCAGGAGAGGTCCCACTGCTGGTGAGAGGGTGACGCAGGACATGGGGACCCAGGACCCCCAGTCTCGGGCCACCCACAGGACCAGTGGGAAGGCAAGGGGTGAGTGAGGGGCACAGGTCACAGGTTTCCTACTGATGGGACATCTTCCTTACTTCTGCATGTTATTCCGCCACCTCATCTGAACATTTGCCCCCGAAGTCCAAATACTCTCAGCACCATTCTCGCTGCACTCAGTCTCCAGCCGTCACCCCAACACATGATACGGCTAAGAATTCCCAGGACACCACTCCTGGCAGTGAGTGTGAGAAGGGCCCTCTCCCCAGTCTCTGGGACCAGGCTGGTGTGCCCCAGAGGAATTAGCTGTGAACTGAGTTTTCAGGGATAAAAAAGTGGTAATAGGTGAATAAGCCTGGGGGACAGGACAGGAACTCTGGAGAGAAGAGAGAGCACATGGAAGACACGGAGAGAGAGATCCTGGTGGATGTGCCCCCCGAGTGGTACCACTGAAGCACTGAAGACAAAGGTGGATTTGCTGGCTGGTGGCAGATCCCTAAATGCTTCCTAAGAAAGCTGGGGTTCACCTGCTGGCCAGCGAACAGCCATTCCAGGTGTAAAGAATCAGAAGACAGCAGATCTACTTTGAATGAGATCTGTTTTAGACTGATAAGTAAATTCTGGTCCTCGTGTGGGTGGGGCAGACTTGAAAATGTGAGATCATGAAAAGTCAGGATTGTAATACCATCACCAGCTCCTGACACCCCCCCCCCCCCGCTCTTTACCTGCAGGCGCCCTTATTACTCACACTCACCTGTAGATGCTCTCCATGACTCACGGCCACCTGGCACTTGGGACGCTGACCAAGGCTCTCCTTGAAGTGCTAGTTTGTGACACGTGGTTCACACACAAGGTTGCAATTCCTTTGGTTCAAGAGTCTGAGCTTTGTGGGGAGACAGATCTGCCCTTCGCAATGGTTTTGTATCTCCCCAGCTGTGTGGTGTCCGTCATTGGGCTAATGTCCTGAAACTTCAGCTTTCTTATCTATAAGATTTGAATAATAACACTCAGTCTTTAGATTGCTGTGAGGGTTCAGTGTACAGTCCGTGGAAAGCGTTAACAGTGTTGAGTTATCTGCGAGAGGGACGAGGGACCCTCTTGGGGGAGCTCAGAGGACGAGGTCACAGGTCGTCGGGGTCAGAGCTTCCCCCGGAGAGACTCCTGCTGCTGAACCTGTCCCAGAAGATGCGACGGGGCTTTGGGGGAGATGGAACAGTGTTCTCTTTCTGAGGTGAATCCCAGGCCCCAGGAAACTCCGGTTAAGGACATTTAGTTTGTGCCTGGAAACACGGGGCTCAGAAGAGAGTCTGGGTCTGGACCTGTGAATCTGGGAGAACATAAGTGAGGCTGAGGTCATTGGAACCCACCAGGTTTTGTAGGAGGAACGGGGAGTGGAGAGAGGAAGGGACTGAGGATAGACGCCAGGGACCCGCGCGCATGGCCTCTGGGGGCTGGACAGCAACCGGGGCTTGGGGGAACATGGGCCCCAAGGGTAAGGACCCCCCCAGGTGCCGTCTCGTCAGCGCACGGCCCTCAGACCCGAGCCCACCGCGCGCCTCTGGTACCCACTCCTCGGAATTCAATGGGATACAGCCGATTGTGGTGAATGAGCTGTTCTTGTGATTGTTCTGGAACTCAGCAGAGTCTATTAGGCTAGTAGCTAGGGGCACATCCTCACTTGGCCTGCAAAATCCAAACCCATCTCACCACTGGCCGTTCAGTTGTATTTGTTTTTTGTTGTTGTTTGGATTTTTAGAATTTTATTTTATTTTTATACAGCAGGTTCTTATTAGTGATCCATTTTATACATATTAGTGTATGCATGTCAGTCCCGATCTCCCAATTCAGTTGTATTTGTTTTCTACTTTAGGTATTGGAGGAAATAGCTGTGATTATGTGAATGAAGTACCCCAGCTTCCAGTTTGATACAATTAGCAGCATTGCCATTCTGTTGTGTTGTCACTTAATCGGTGTGTTTGGCTCTTCTCTTACCCATTTTCTTTTCTTTTTTCTGTCACAGCCCAGTAATCTGAGAACCGTGAGAAGAAGCTGTTTAAACGTCACCCAGCTTTTGCACGGTTTGAATCAAATAAACAGTGCTGTCCAGAGGCGGAAACTAACGTCTTGAAAACGGAAGGATCTCATCCAGCTTCTAGAAAAGGTGAGTCACCTCTGGGGCTGTCAAGGTGAAGCGCCGCAGGAAGCTGCTGGGAGGAAACGGAAGTCCGTGCTTTCCGGTCCCGGAAAGACGGTGCTCTCTGCGAGAATTCCTGTTACCGAAGTCCATGTGTCCACGTGCACTGCCCACATCGGGGTCATGAGGTGGCTCCCTCCAAAAGCTGGAGCACAGGAGGCAACCCTTCATCTGCCACTTGATGTCGCCTGGATGTCCCTCAGCACCAGAGGAGGGGCGGGAGCTGGGGGTGTGTCCAATCACAGATCACGCACGGCAGCGTGATGATGCGGGTACGTGTGCGCGGACACGTGCGTGCACAGACGTACGAACGTACAGACACACACGTACACCCACGCACCACGCTAGCATCACAAAACCTGGTATCAAAATGGCAGCCCTGCCTGGGAGAACTATTACCTAATCTTTCTGCATCTAATTCTCCTAAATTTTACACGAATTGTAAACTGGTCTCTAAAGCTTTTCCTAGCCTGGAAATGACACGCGGCTCACGGCTCCCACCCCGGCTCCCACTGTCAGGGCCTCTTCCCCACCCTCAGTCCGAGGAGGGCGGCCCCAGCCCCGGGTGTCCGGCTCGGCGTGGCCTGTCTCCTTGGCTTTGCGCGCGGGGTGCACAGAGGGCTCCTCCTGCCCTCAGGGCCCGGCCCCTCTTCGCCCCACTAGGAATCGTGCCCCCGCAAGGGCTGGGTGCTGGCCTGACACGTGGTGTCTGTGGTGAGCTGGAGGCTGAGACACCCAACTTCTGTCTCCTTCAGAGCCGAAATTCTTGATTTGGGGGACAGTCCGCAGAAGCTGGCTGGGGTGCACACAGGAGTACTCGCCAATTACAAAGGTAAGAAAGGATGGGTGTGGGGTGGACTATACTTCGTTTCCCCATTTTATGGACAAGACACCTATTACTTACTTACAGTAGACTTACTATTGGTGCACTTAACTGTGCTCACTTCGAGCCGTTAATGTTCGGATATGGGACATGGTTTCCAATGTTCCACGGGCTCTAAAGGGAGCGTCTCTCCTGCACCTGTGGCCGCCCGCCCCCCGCAGAAGTAAGCCCTGTCCTGTGCGTCTCCTGCACGATCCTGGAAATACCCAACCCCAGGATGCTTTTGCTTTTAAAGGCAGTGTGGTGAAGGATGCTTGAATTCAGGCAGCTGTTTCTGTGTCTTGGATGAAACAAATAACACAGGAAATAATCAAATATCAGGAAAGTTTATCTGATTCAGAATGAGGCTCCCAGACCCTCAGCTGGAACCTTGGAAGGAAGACTGGAACTAGCCCCCTGCGACTCCGATGGCACTGACCTTGGCCCATCTTCCCAGAGCAAGAAGCAGCCCACACTCAAGAAGCAGCTGCTCTGTGCCGGGCTGGATGTTAGGCCTTCAAAGAACATAAGCCTCTGTCATTCCTGTATCTGGAGTTTGTAGACCAGAGTAGACCGGAAAGACAAACAAACAGTGTTTCTTTTTTACACAATTTATTTGTATACCTTTTGAATAGGTAAGGTATGCTTTACTGCGATCATGGGATTTTTCTTCTTAAGTTGTTCTGTACCTTCTAGTCAAAAGAAAATTAGAGAAACACACATGCTATACGAGAAGTTATTGGGAGTGAAAACACTTGTTGGGAAAGGCTTTGTGGCATGCAGGTAAGGGGTGTTTCGAAAGGGTCATCTGCTGTCGGGGTGACCTGGCCGGACAGACCGTAGCCTGAGGGCTGCTCGTTTGGAAGGCACGACGCTTACACGGAGATCAGTGAGCTGGAGGCGGGTTTAGCCTGCGTGCGCCGTTGTTGCTTTGCAGGCTCAGAAACCCAAAGGTCGAGAAGAGCTGGTGTGGGAGGGGAGTGGGCAGGGAGGCGCCGAGGGACCGCGTGGTGGCCTCTGTGCAGCTGCCCGTGGGATCCCGGAGGGGACTCAGCCACAGGGCCACTCCCAGTCCAAGAATTCACTTCCCTTGGAAGCGAAACATGTTGAAACTGTGTTAAAGGTCTGGAATCGGACCATTAATGAATGGCAGCTCTGTTCTGTGTTTATCTCGGCCGTGAGTCACAGCCGTGTCAGAGCTGTGTTATGAGCAGGCGTCGTCTGACCGGTGTTGGAAACCGAATTCGCGTCCCTTAGCACCTGCTGCGCCTCCTTCCCAGCGGCTTCGGCCCTGTGATGCGTTGCTCGGCGGGGGTCGCGTCTGTCTGTCCCTGTGTGTCCTCAGGCCCACGCGGTGCCGGGCACGCAGTGGGACGTGAGGCCAGGAAGTCACAAGTGGATGGGTGTCTAGAAAACCCCAGACCGCGTCCTTTCTAGTGGCATCAGTGACGTTTCTGACAGCACCGGGTCTTAGTGGTGATGTGCGATGGAAATGTTCATTTTACAAAGTAGGATGAACTCCTTTTGTGACGTGTATACATATATCAAATCACCACACTGTACACTTTAAGTATCTCATGGTTTTATTTCTCACTAACACCTCAGTAAAACTGGAAAAAAAATCCTCTCTTTTTGTAGCCAGGCTTCCATCAGACCCGCCACGTGAGGCCTAAGGCTCTAGACACTTAGCCGGCGATCACGCTTCTCTTCCTGAAAAGCAGGTGGGGTCACAGTGGACATACGTCACCTCTGCGTCCTTTCCCAGGAGACCGACCATGAAGGCTGTAGCTGAATCTCACTCTCCACTCTCTGGGCTGGTTGCTCCCTACGTTTTTCTAGGAAGGAACAGGGAGAACCTTAGCGGTCTCCGCCTCAGGAAGTTAGAAGTTGTAACTGGCTTTAAAGATGCTAATGGAGCACGACTGGCCAATTGATGCCAAAGGCCCAGCGTCCCTGCCTCACGGGAGGAAAGTGGTCAGAACATGTTCTCTCTGTGAAGCGTTCCAATGACTGTTCCCACTGAACTTGCCTCTGGCTGTTGCACACGTCCTCTGGAGCCTCCACCTCCCACGAGGAGGGGGCCGTGCTCGGGGCTGCCTGGCCGCAGAGGAGCTCGCTCAGCAGGACCTGCTGGGATGGACGCGGATGAAAGGACAGCAGAGCCTGGCTGGCGGCTGCCTCCCGTTGGCCTGAAATATCTCTCTCGCCGCACTTTGAAGAACCAGAGGCCCAGGCAGAGTTGTTCTGATTCGGGCTGCTTCAAAGACATGCATGAAACATCAATCTTTATCAGGGGCCTTTTGGAAAAGATGTGGCAGATGGTAGGACACAGGCTTGTCCTCAAGAAAATACAGGGACTCAGTCAAACTTTATGTTGTTCCATTTCCATTGCCCTCACTCACCCAACCAGGACCTTCATACTGAAGTCTCTCTCTCTAGAAGGAAATTCAAGGGCCCTGGCCTGGCCCACCTTCCTCTCTGTGGCCAATGCCCCTAGTCCTGTCGTGTTCATGCCTTCTGTTCCGTGGGAATATAGCCCCCAGATAATTTTGTCAGATGTGATAGGCTAAGTACAGCCCCAAAGATGTGCAGATTCAAATCCCTTCGAACGTGTGACTATTCCCTGATTTGGCAAAGAGACTTTGCAGGTAATTGAATTCAGGGTCTTGAGATGGAGATTATCCTGGATTGTCCACATGGGCCCTAAATGCCCCTGCGGTGTCCTTAAGAGGGATGTTTGACGGCACGGAGGCAGAGGGTGGCTGACCGCTGGGCTGCTGGACGCGGGGCGGGGGAGGGGCTGGAGCCGAGCAGCCGGAGAGGTTAGAAGAAGGAGGAGGTGGGTTTCCCACAGTCCAGGAGGGAGGGCATACTTTTGGTCCAGTACTTCTGATTGTAGACTTCCAACCTCCAGAATGATACAAGAATGAATACGCGTTGTCTGAAGCCGCCTAGTCCGTGGTCCTTTGTTACGGCAGCACTGGAAGTTCTTACAGGGGCCAAGTGTCTGCCAAGAGCAAAGGGGATGGTGCTCAGCTGCTTTTGTAGCTCTTGGCCGTCGTGCCAGGTTCGGATGGATGAGACACACCTGCAAGCATGGTGCCAACGTCTGGAAAGTCTGCTTAAAGAAGGGGTCTGACTTCTCTGTTCTTCTTCCTGCCCACTATGCTGACATGTTCTCTGGACGCCGGCAGCCATCTGGGACCACGAGATGCATTTGGGAATGAAGTCTGCACATGGTGCATCAGCAAGAGGAGATAAGCATGGCAGCAAACCTCCAGGGCTCAGGCAGGAGGAGCAAATCCTCATTCTAACACCACCTCCTTATCCAGCTCCTCCGAAGGGCCCTGTGGATCGGTGTATGCCTCTGTTTCGTGCCCTCTAAAACTTTTAGCATAGCAGTATCATAAACGGGTAAATAGGAAGAAAATCTGATTAGATTAATTTACAGTAAGGTGTGGTTGACTAAGAAGTTTCTCAAGGGTTACATTTGAAGAATAAGCACGTTTTAAATCAAATGCCCCTCCCAGACGGTACATTTCACATTTAGGATAAAATAGAAGGAGAGAAGAGCCAGGCTTCACCCCCTGTGGACCCTCTCCATCTTTGTAGTTTCCGCAGCGGTTGAAAGTTTGGAGCTGCCGATCAATATTTCTTTTTTCTTTTTTTCGATGTTTGTAATTGCTGTTTATTTTCATGTTCCCTCTTATTTTCTTCTCTCTAACTCATAGAAGACAAGAGTTTTCTATTTAGGTCTATGTTGAAACATCCTAATGCTGCCCTCAGCACGATATTTTATGGAAGCAAATGCAATGATTTGACTGTCCTTCACTTGAGCATCCTAAAAACATAACAATAGTAAGATTCATAAAGTCTAAGATCACTGAATCGTATTTTTCCTTCTGTTTATGGAACAAAGCTTTCAATTGATTTTATGAGTTAGTTTCCAAATACTCTCTCTTTGTGAAGCAGTGGGGATGGGGTTACAATGCTGGTGTCCGGCCAGTGACCCGACACGTGTCCTTCTTGCCTATAGTGAAAGAAGATGAAAGCTGGCCCTTGGATGCTGGTGCGATGGAAAGTCTTTGGGAAAAGCATCGACAATAAAAGCAACATTTAATTATGTACAGCTTATCATTGTATGTTGAATAAAGCTCTTGAGATATTTGTGAAAACAGATTCTTGCAGCCTGGTTTTGTACCTTCCTGTCTTTAACTAGGCCAGGAAAAGACATATCTTTTTCCCTTTTCTCAGCATCTTGGCAATGTCAGTTCCGATTCCAGCCAAAATCTAGAAGTGCAGAGAGCGGTGATTGAGAATAGCTATTTGAAAAACCAGTATGTTTAATACTGCACAGTGGGCTGGCTTGAACTTGGAAATGAATGTCCACCTCCAATCTTTGCGTCAGAGCGGTTTCAGCAGGTTTCATCACTGCCTTGCTGAAGGACGGCTGTCTTGCTGTCCCTCAGAAGGTCACGTAGCCCCCAGGGGAGGGCATTTCCACGTCAGTGGAACCCTACAGCCAACAACTCAATAAGACCTTTCAGAAACAGGTTGAAGAGGACCAATGTTTCCTAATCAGATTTGATATTTGAGTTTTCAATGGATTGAAGTTATTTAGATGTTTAAAATGAATACTATTCTTCTGAGATTCCGTATCTTTGAAAGAAATTTGAAATGAACCTTTAAAGACTGCACAGGGTTATTGTTGGGAGTGTGTCCTATGAACTGTTCATATGAACACATGGACTGGAGCGCAGAGATGCTCGGGAAGCTGGATGTTTTTAATCGGAGGATTAGGTTTTCAAAAGTCGAGTGTTGAACAAGGGCCTTCTCATTGTAAATGTCAAAAGGCTAAGTAAGAAATATTCAATTTTTTTTGAATTTTATTTTATTTATTTGTTTATACGGCAGATTCTTATTAGTCATCCATTTTATACATATTAGTGTATATAGAACCTCATAGCACTTGGTCTGTGTGTGGGTGCTCGGCGGATGATGAATCTGGTGTCCACCCAGACCTGCTCCAGATCAGGCCCTGGGGTGGACGAGGCTGCACGGTACCCCTGAGGGTCTCTGGGTGACTCGTCACTGGTCATCCTGTCCTGGAGCCTCTCGCTGGCCTGTCTGTCCGCTTGGCCTGCGCGTGCGTTGCTTCGTTGGGATGGGCCATCTTGTGAGAGCCACATCTGGAAGTTTCTGCGTCAGAGACTGAGAGGGCTCATTGCTGCTGGAAATGCAGTTGACAGGTAAGTGGAGAGCTAGTCAGTGTCCTCAGCAGCAGAGGCTATATCATCCTTCAGGGATCTGGGGGGACAGAGGATTTATGCAGAGACTTCAAGAATTATTTATGTTACCGAATGATTCATTATTGTGTACAGTCACTGACAGAAGATGACAGTAGCCTGCTTTCGAATGTCTTCTGCATTGAAGCCTTTGACAGTGGGCCCGAGAGCATGACAGGAAATTCCCTGGCATTGCGTCACACCTCTGAGACTCCCGCAGTGTGGCTTTGTGTCATTTCAAAGGACACTCAGTTTCCAATAATAAATGTAATTTCTAACTTGAGGTATATTGATCACGTGTGTTTACTTTGCAAGGGTTCTGAGACTTCCTTTTTCATTTTAAATAGAGAACAAGCCATCCAGCCATGCCAATTCTAGCTGCAAAAGAACAACTGTGCTCTTGGCAAATAAATCGGGGTAAATAATGGTTTGTGCTGCCTGAGATGCGAATGCATGACTTCAAAACACAGAAAATACTCAATTATTTTTGTGTGTGAATGAATGGATGAATGAATGAATGAACTATTCTCACTTAAGTGGGACATGGAAGTACAAATGTGATAATTTAAAGGAAAGGAATAAATGCCTATTGAGAAAAGCAGCAAGTGTTCCTGGAGCTGGATCTTGGCAGGTGTGCAGAACCTCCTCAGTGGTGGAGGCTCAAGTCCTGTATTGCTAATTCTTCTGCTCTGAGAATGATGAGGGGGCTATAAACCCACAGAGATCACAAAAGAGGAGACAAGTGCCGCTTTATTCCATCAGTGGAATGGATATCAGCCAACACAGGGCTTTCTGGTTGGCGTGAGGCTGCAGTGAGTTCCCTCGTCCAACACCTAAAAGGACACCTCTCCGTGGGTCCTACACCCCACACCCAACATTCAGGATTTTGTGACCTCCAACCGGTTACACTTTACAGGAGACCAGAGTGTGACCAACACGCTTAAAGTGTGTTTCAGGAAGCGAGGAAACAGGGAAGGGGTCCAGAGTGAGATGAATGTCTGAAAGCGTTCCACGGAATGGAGAAGAAAGCCACACACAGGACCTGGGTTTCTCAAGTATCTCAACCATTGGGGTCCTGCTGAGAGGACATGCCAGATGAGGAGTCCTGGAATCTGACTGCTCCTTCATCTCCAGGGGGATAAGGAAAGAGTCGAGGAGAAGGACAATCCCTTTCCCTGCCATAGGGGGTTGATAGGTGATTGCGTTTCCAACCATGTTCATACTTTGCTTCTCCGTCTCCTGGCTCAGAGCTGCCCTGTCCTAGACCTTTTGGGGTCACACAAGATGGAAAGTGGGGTAGCTGTCTTGTCTCTCACACTGTTCCGTACCTCAAGGATCAGTGACAAGATAAAAGTAAAGTTGACCCAGACCAGCATTTACATTGCAGTGGTTAAAACAGAGGGGATCCAAATAATAGCCTTATCTTGGCGTGCATACGATATGCTTCAGGTTATTCTGTTAAGAAGGGGGTGCCCGATGCCCCTTCCTCAAAGGGCAGGACACAGCTGCACCTGGCTTTTGTCCTGGACATGACTGAGTCCTCATTTCACAATTTTAGGGACCCGGTGGAGGTCTCTAACATGTTAATTAGAAGAAATGAGCAAAGAAAACAAGTCCTCTTTTCTGCCTGTTAAATTCCCAACTTATGTCTGAACTACCCAGTTTCCTTCCCTGTGTCTTTATCACGGACCTACATTTCCACGAGGTCCATTTGACAGGAATTAATGGTGAAGGTTTTCTTGTGGCTGTGGCCCATGCAAGGGAAGAAAAACACAGGACTCAGCATAGTATTAACAAGAGAAATTCTAGTGGTTGATGAAGTCACAGAAAATGCCTGTCTAGGGGAGGTTAGGCCTCATTTACACAGGCGCACAGCTGTCCGCATGTGCTTATTTGGAGGTTTTGCTAAAGTCACATTCAAATCCCACGTTCCACCATAACTACACCACATGCCATGTAATGTGATGACATATGATAATGACAGCAGCGCCATTAACTGAAAATTCTTATTACATGCCTGGTGACTTCGGTTTTATATAAATTATTTTATAAAATCCTCAAAATAAATCTATTAGCTCAAGTTGTTACTTTATTTGTATCAATTTATTTAAATACATCTGAGAGGTGGTGTAACTTGCCCGAAGGTCACACTGCTGGCACAGAGGTCTGGGAGAATCCCTGGTCCCGGGGCTGCACAAATCTTAAACTCGCCAATGACACCGCTCCCTGCTTATTAATGAAGAAATAAAGAATGAAATTTTGTCATTTGCTGCAACATGGATGGACCTGGAGGGCCTTATGCTAAGGGAAATAAGCCAGATGGAGAAAGACAAACACTGTATGACATCACTCATATGTGGAATCAGAAAAATCAAACACTCTAGCGAATATAACAGAAACGAAGCAGACTCACAGATGTAGAGAAGAAACTAACGGTCACCAGTGGGGACAGGGAAGAGGGGAGGGGCAAGATAAGGATAGAGGTTAAGAGAAACAAACTGCTACGTATAAAATAAATAAGCCACGAGGATATATTGTACGGCAAGGAAACCGAAACAATATTTTATACTCACTCTAAATGGAGGACGACGTTTAAAAATTGTGAGTCACTCTATTGTACACCTAAAACATATAATGTTGTAAATCAACGATACCTCAATTTAAAAAAGAAGAAAAGGAAATAAAGAAAGAGAAAAAATAATGTTTGGGACTCTTCCTGTTTATCTGGCATGAAAAATTTATTCTTAGCATAAACAGCATAAACATTGCCAAGGAGGCGCTTTTGGGAAATAAGTGTGCAAGATGGGTGACGTCATTGCCGGGGGTTTAGGTGTGTCTCTGATGAAACTTATTTCCAGAGATCTGGTTCCGGAGAGTTGGTGAGTCATGTCACTCTGTTCTGATTTAGCATCGGTTTTGAGGTCACATAGGAAGCTACAAAATTAATAGACTTAGATAAAAAAAAAAATCAAACCATATTTTTTTTGTAGCCTCTCGAGTGAGTGGAAGCCCGGGGTGTCATGTCAGACTGGCTAGAGAAGGGGGTCAAAGGTGGGAAGGCACCATTCACAGAAGGGACGCAGAGGTGAAGAGTCAAGGAGGCGAGGTTACCCGGGGCTTATTTTATAGAGAGTGTTTCCAAAGCTCTGCGATGGCTAAGGTGGATGCGGTTAAATGCTGTTGAATCATACTCTGCCCTTTTTGCTGTTTGCTAAGAACTCCAAGGGCACGAGTGCACTCGGCCCTGCAGAATTTAAAGGCTGACTTGTCCCCAATGGAACCAGGCCCCACTGCTGTGTCCCTAAGGGTGGGAGGTAACTTCCGCTGACAGACGTCCTCCGTCCTCTCCTCCCACGGGGAGTGGCGTGGCGGGGAGAGAGGCTGGCCTCGCAGCATCCGGGCGGATACGCACCCAGAGATTCGGAGTCTGTCTTTCCGAGCCGGTGGACGGAGTGAATTCGCAGCTGCGTTCCCGGAATCTTCGAACTCCGTGGGTGTAGCCCCCCGAAGCGGCAGGGTGAAGTGAGTCCTGGAGGTCTGCCTGTGGTTGGTCCTCAAAGGACTCCCATCAGCACCTTCTCAGGGAGGCCCCCAGAGACGCTTTCCACCCCAGCATGGGGCCAGAGGTGATGCTTTGATCCCAAATAAGGACACTGCTGTGTCACTTCGCGTTCACTTGGCCCAGGGACCGTGCGCCGCTGGCTCCTTTCCTCCTCTGCACTTGGCTGTCTGTTCTCCTGTTGTTCCTCTTCAGTCCCCTTCCCTGGTTCCAGCTCCTCCCACCCACTGACTGCCGGGTCCCCTCTATGCGGGAGCTGAGAGCGCTGCCCTCTGAAACCCGGCATCTTCCAAAGCAGCATCTGCGGCGCCGGCCTCTTTTCTGAGCTCCAGCTCGCACGTCCCAGGGCCTGCGCCCCTCGGGGTGGGGGGGGGCCGTCTAACCCACACGTTGGTCAACAAGCGCCCCGTCTCTATTCATTTCTTGATCAGATTATCACTGGCCCGTCCGTCGCTCAAGGTGAAGGTCTTGACCTTCTTCAGTTGTCAGTGCCTGCGCACCAGTCCGTCACCACACCAGCTTCGTGTCCCCCGGGCCTCGGCCTCCCCGCCTCCTGCCTGGACGGAGCCGGGGCCTGGCCCTTCTCCCCGGGCAGTCGGTGCTCACGTGGTGGCCCGGACGACCTGCCTAAAATGCACGGCTGCTCACGTGACCACTCTGCGTAAAAGCCACTGGCGACTCGCACGCTTGGCTGGGGGACATTCTGCGGAAGGGACTTTGGCCAGTGTTTCGAGGGTAAAACTCCGCCCACCCTTCGATGCGGAGTCCCGCGGGCATCCCGTCACGGGTGCGCGAAGGCGCACAAATCCGGACCGTCGCCGGGGCTGGTGCGTCAGCACAGCAGGGACCCTGGCGAACCGAAGACTCCTCCCAAGCAGTGAGGCGTGTGCACAGTCACCGCAGGGGACGAGGCAGCTCCTCTGACCCGGCTCAGGAGGGTCTCAGGGTTACGCCCCAGCAGACCCGCCCAGAGCCCCCCGGGCCCCGCCCCCCAGCTCAGCCCTCCCTGTGTCACCAGCTCTGACGGCCCCCCCACCCCCCGCCCCCACCAGCACCTGCGACTCCTGCTGAGAGGGGCCCTCCCGGCCGCTAGGCAGATTCACCTGCGGGCACAGAGCCGGGGGTGCAGGAGAGGGTGTCCCCCAGGCTGGCCCCGGGCCGCCGACAGAAAGGTGCGGAGAACCAAGCTCCTGGACCCAAGTTCAGGACAAACTGGGAGGTACCCCTTACGTCCGGGGGTCCCTGCAGACCCAGAATTGGACAGGGCCAGCTTCGCGGGCTGCCAGCCGTGTGGTCAGACAGGGCCCCTCAGTCGGAGGCCTCATACTTGGCTGGAAGCTCGGCCGTCCCTATCTTGGTGATTTTTCCTTTTTATTTTGCACCGGGCTCTGCAGTTCGTGTGGCCAAGCCTGGCTCTGAGGACGTTGCGTGACAATGCGCCCTGGCTGGCCGTGGCCCCCCCCGGACCGGGACCTCCTCCCTGCTGTTTCTGTCGGGTGCATTCACACATCATGACTCGATAAGGTCCGCTTCTGGGCAACCCGACAAACCCTGGAGCGCTTACGTGTCCTCGTGTGCTGTGCAAACGTGTGATGGCGTGTGCCTGTTATACCACCTCTGAGACACACGCGAGACACAGGGAGCGGGAGGAGAAGAGGGTGACGGACAGGGGGCTTAGGAGGCGGAGGTGGGTGTGAAGAGAGAAGCTTACTTTTCATTAAAATGTGGTTTGGGGGTTGTTTTTAATTTTGTACCGTATGCATTTGTTATGCATTTGAAAAAAAACTGCAGATAATTAAGACAGACAAGCGAAACTCAGAGCCCCAGTGTTAACATAACTGAGGCTAAGCTCCTTCGAATACAAGTCCTTTGATGTCTGGAGGACAGATTTCTGCAGCCCCAACTCCCCTCACTTCTTCCTGTTTATCTGTGTTCCAGGAACTCAGGAGTATTTCCTTTGCCTACATGTGTCACGTACATCTGTGTCTTTTCTCTTTGCTCGTGTAATTTCTCCTCTTGGAAGGCTCTCTTCTTATTAGTTCACCTGGAGTCCTGAGCATTCTTTAAGGACTGTTTCCGGTTGTGATGTCTTTGGACCCATCCTGACCTAACCCTCAAAAAATCAGTGTTTCTCCCTTGTCTAATTCTTAGCCATCTTCCTACATAACTCTTTTACAACAGGTTTTTAGTAATATATTTAAAAATGTAAATTAAAAAAATTGAAATTCTCAATTTCTAATACAGCATATCATGCACATTGTAGATGTTCATAACCAGTCAATGAATCCAATTTTAGGTTTTTGTCTTCAGGGACTTGAATATATGGACTAGAAGTGGGGAGTCTCTAGACCTATGTGGCAGATGTCGACATTGCTGCATCATGGGACTTGCAGTAGGAAAGTTATACCCAGTCCACAGGACGCAGCACGGAGGACTCGATCTGGCCATTCCCACAGCATGAAGGTCGGCTGCTGTAGGCATGACCTGTGGAGAGAAGGCTGTGAACGTTTCATAAAAGATGTTGAAGACCTAGAATATCATTGATGGGCTTCACCTGCTTACTTTGTGTATTATCATTTTATGTTATTGTATTTTCTTTTATAAAAATAACACACTGTCTCTGCAAAGACCTGACTATGTCCAGAGATTAGCTTTGATTTGGGGAAAATTAGTTCAGAATAAATAAATGTTAACCCGAACAGCTTTCCGTCCATGTTGACTGTTAAAATTATTTTCAAAATATGGTTAGAGTTGCATAGAAAAATATGCACAGCAATACCACCAAGAAGAGATATTCCCAAATCTCTGGAATAAACAGACAACAAAGCTTATCTCTGAATGGTGGGGAGGCGATTATTTATTCATTTTTTATTCTTTCTCCTATTTCCTCCATTTTCTATAGTACCAACTGTGTAATGGAAAAGCAATTTAAAACCAAATAATTGAGACATTGTTCAAGGGTTTGCATGCATTTGCCCTAATCTTTTAAAGAAGGGTGATTTAAACAGGTCTTGTATACCAAGGTGTCTTGTAATATTTAGTCAATTATACGGCAGTTTGTCTAAGGAATTCATGCCCAGCACATCTGATTGGTCCGTGTCATGTGACTGGCAGTTCAGATCAAAACCCTTCACGGCTTTGCCCAGTGTCCATATGGGATGACGCGGCGGTGTGGACGGGGCCAGTGACGCCCTGCGGCCTGTGCGGCTCCCGTGGTGGAGCGGCTACTGTCCACCATCCCCCTCCTCCGGCTTAGAAACACGAGTCCACCTCGACTGGTGTGTCTGTAACGACGCCCGTGAAGACGGAGGGGTTCGTTCCCTTCCCCACTGTCCCAGCTTGGCCGTGGGACTCGCTTTTTTCACAGAACCTGAGCAGAAGTGACGGTGGTGGGTTCAGGCCAGGCGCAGGGGGATGGCGTGTCCCTAGTCGCTCTCTCACGTGTAGGGAACCCTCTGGCAGGCGTGGGTCCCAGGAGACGGGGGATGTGAGTGGAGCAGATCCAAACCCAAGCTCCTTCCTTGCTGGTGCCAAAGTCAGCTGGCTCCGAGTGAGCCCACCTGAGATCCCAAGGCGGATCCGTGCTGTGGCTGTAAAGCCACTGGGGTTTTGAGATGGACAAGCAGTCCCTTTCTCCCATGCACCCCCCTCAGCTAAAAATAATCGTTATTTAACCAGTCCTATTCTTCTTGAAAGGCACTTTCAGGACCATCTCTGTCATTCAAGGAGATCCCTTGGCTCTCCTGGCCAACTCCAAAGAGTTCAGCAAGTAAATCTTTCCAACATGTTATTTTCTGCATCCCTTTACATCTCTGGAGATAGTTTGACATTTCTTATCGATAAGATATCAAGGCAAGAATCTGGCTGGCTCAGTTGTACTCATTTCTGGAGAATGTACAGTCCATAAATACTGCCCAGATAAGGGCACCGGGCCCTCACCGTGGGCCAGGTTCAGCACCAGGTTCTTTCCTGGAGCTCTTGTTTCCCTCAAGGGAAAATATCGTGCAATAATAGGGGTGATGATAAATGTGTCTACCGTGTTTAATGAGTACATTTTAGAAGGAAAATTTTACTAGCGTCATTTTTCTCTGCAGAGTATCTAGTAACAGCTCAAAACACATTTTATGTAACTGATGAGAACATATTTATCGTAGGGTTATGAGTAACAATCCTATCTTGTTGTAATGATTGTTTTTTGAGTAAACTTAAGTGGGGTATTAGAAGACAACAGTGCAGTTTCTTTGACAGGCCTTACAAAATTCATGTTTTCCCAAGGAAATCATGGCTGTTCTAGAGTCCAGTTTTCTTCAACAGTCCTCTGGTGCAGGAAATATGAGACCACAGGCAGACGTTGCCTGTTGAGTGGCAGTGTTGGTTCAAACACCAAAAGTGACATTGCACTTACATAATGCGATGAAAATGAAGGCTCTTGGAATTAAGAAATAGACAGCCCAGCCCAGTCTCCATTAGTTCCATGAATTGCGCTAATGTTAATTACCGCTCATAATTTCCGTGTCAGTGATATATGGTCAATATCATCCAGCCTGTCCACCGGTTGAATCTGTTGGTCAACACAGAAGTGAGGTGGATGCATGCTGTTACTAGGAGAAAAGTTAGCTAATTGTGGAACAACAGCTGCTTTTAACCTGAGCACGTTGAGTCGAAAGCTAGGGGTAGTGCTGATAAGACTGAAGAAAACATTGGCGCTCTCTCTTTCTGTTACTTCCTGTTGTATTTTATTGTAAAATTCTGGATAAGTGCACAGACTTGGGCTTCAAATCTGTGAAACAGAGTGCTGCAACTCAACGCCCAGAGAAATTTGGAACTAGAAGAGAAACGGGGGGGTCACCTGCCACTGATTTCATTTTAGTAACGAGGCATCAAGCACCGGAGTTTGAGTGACTTACGTAATTATCCAGTGACACGCCTGGTTGTCCTCATCCTGCCGATTTCTCCCCATATGTGGCCCTGCATCCATACCTCTATGGACGTTTGACGTGTAGGTTAGCCTAAGCCAACTAGAGCCTTGATAACTAGGTGTCGGAGAGAATGCTAGAAGGTGATTTGCTTGCAGGAGTGAACTGGGAGGGCGTCGCTATGGTTAAAGGAGAGGCTAACCTACTCGCGGAAAGCTTCGTTCAACCAGCGAATACAATTCACTCGACTGATTATAGAATTCATGTTTCCCCAAGGAAACCGTGGCCACATTCTAGATCGAGCTGCTGGATCATGGCGAGCGTGGCGCTGCAAATGTCTGCAAACCCAACCTTCCCTGCTCACTTAGCAGCTCCCATAACAACACCACGTTTGCCTTCCCTTGCGGGATTTTGGCGACAAGCGGCTACCTCAGAGTTAATGCACAGATAAGCATCTTAGACAGATGCTATCTCAAAGGGGTGGTAAATTCCAAGACCATCACAACAGTGACGTCCCCACTGGCCCCGGATCCGATGGCGACAATCACCATCACCGTCGTCATCCTCGCTGATGTTTGCCATGGGATCACCCTTAGTCCCGAATTTAGTATTAGATGTACCATCTCATCGGTCCTCAGAATGACCCAATGAGCTAAATACTACAATTATGGCTATTTTACAGATGAGAGGGTAAAGACTTCAAGAGGTTAATATTTCACCCAGGAATGTCGACCTGAACACAAAAGCAGGTCTCCTACTCTTTCTCCTCCTCACTGGGCTAATCCTCACCAGGTGCCAATGGGGTGGACAGGTTGGTGCATATTTCAGATGGTAAATGTCCTCACATACTGTATTCGCAATGTCCCCGTCAGCATAGTAAACGCTTGCAGGCTTAACTCTATGCATATTGGGTCGCCATAGTTTCAGGGATATTTGTACTCTGTTTAAATCTAAGAACATATCTGTGGACGCCTAAAATTCTCTTACAAATTAGGCACACAGACTTGCTCTTTTGCAATGTCCTCGGTGCATTTTACTGTTGGTGAGTAAGCGTCTTGAACAGATTTCTCATCACATGCCAGTGGTTATGAGCCTATTTATAATCATGCGAAAACAGATGTTTAAATGTGCAGTATATACTAATTTACGGCAACGTGTATTATATAATGACCCCGAGGGCATTATGCCGAGTGAAATGAAGTCAGACAGAGAAAGACAAATCCTGTAGGATCTCACTTACATGTGGAATCTTAAAAAAATAGAATAAGAGATCAGAGTATTTGTGGTCAGAGAGGCAGGGGGTGAGGGGTGGGAGATTGGATGAAGGTGGCCAAAAGGCAAAAGCTTCCCTTTATAATATAAATAAGTACCGGGGATTTAACGTAGAGCATGATGTCTATGTTAACACTGCTGTCTGGTATATTTGAAAGTTGTTAAAGAGAGTAGATTCTAAAAGTTCTCATTACAAGGGAAGACAGTTTTTTTGTATCTATGTGAGGCGATGGATACTGACTAACCTTGCGGTGGTAATCGTTTCCCAGTACATGCAAATCAACTCATTATGTTACCGAAAGTGGCGTCTGGTTGATCGCCACTCAAAAGCTAAATGAAAAGGCAAGGTTGGTGGAAAGAAAAATTTGCCTTATTTCGGATGCTGGCAACCGGGGGTGTGGGGGGAGGGTGGACCCCTGTCCAAGGGCCCGCTCCCCACCCCACCCCCCACTGACAATCAGGGAGCAAGAGCTTTTATAGAAGGATGGGGGGGGCTACATGCACACAGAGCGCGGGCAGCTCTGACGGGCATCTTGAAATTGGTCATGGAGGTCTGATTACTGTCATCTTGATTGTTTTCAGCACAGTGAGGCTTCAGTTCCAGGGTCGGTCTGTTCCTATTTTCTTGAGGTCAATTTTGGAATCGTGGCAGCTTACGTCATGGCTGTGGCCTGGTCATCGTGTAGTTCACTTCTTCCACCTGGCGGGGATTTCGGTATCGACAAGACGGACCAGAGGACATGGCCCAGACTATCATCTATAGCTCTTGAGGGGAACTAAAGGTCCTTGACTTTGCATAATGACTAAGCTACTGTTATTTGGTCTCATTCGACTGTTTACCTTTGTCTTTGCATTTTCTCACTTCTCTGATTAAACTCATTCTTTGGCTAAAGTTTTTCCACAGACAAAAGGCAGGGGCAGGCTGTCGGGGGAGGGAGCATAGGGCCCTGCTCCTTTTTTTTTTTTTCTTCGGTACGCGGGCCTCGCACTGCTGTGGCCTCTCCCGTTGCGGAGCGCAGGCTCCGGACGCGCAGGCTCAGCGGCCATGGCTCACGGGCCCAGCCGCTCCGCGGCACGTGGGATCCTCCCGGACCGGGGCACGAACCCGCGTCCCCTGCATCGGCAGGCGGACTCTCAACCACTGCGCCACGAGGGAAGCCCCCCTGCTCCTTTTCAATTATGCTGTATACCTTAAACTTATACAGAGAAGTATGTCAATTATATCTCAATAAAACCAAAAAGGAAAAATAATTTTAAGCTTGAAATGTGCATGAGTATCTAATGAGGATTGATTATAACAAAAAGAAATAATAACATAAGCTATAACGTTAAAAATATACCTACAGAAAATGAACTGCGTTAAAAAATGTGCAGAAACACTACGGAACATTGCATCTGACAAAAGTCTAACATTACACATTTATGCATACTTTACTGTGTTGTTTCATAGAAAAGGATTTGTTTAAAACTATAGAAAATGTGGTTGCTTTTACAAATGCTGCTTGGTATTTTCAATCATTAATCTGCCATCAACTCAAATCACTTTTACTTAATGCATGTGCCACCAATGTTAACAAAAATAAATTTAAACATCAAAATTAAAAATAGTCTATCCAAATCCTGCACAAAGAAGTAGTTTTCTTTTTTGTTTAACTGAGCTTTTTCTTACTTATTTGGCATGTATAAAGCAATAGCAGAACCTGCGCTGCTATTGAAAATGTTAAATTTTATCATAAAGTAAGAAAGTAGTTTAGGTAGACAAGTGTTAAGAATTTTTTGAGGTTTTTCTATGTAGAAAAATAGGTTTATATACTTAGCATATAAGTAATTTCTATAATTTAAAAATAATAATTAAAAATAATTATATCTTTCCCTAAAGAGCTTAATAGTTATCAAAGACTTTTGCCTATGTTTTGTCATTTTAAGCCGACCAGACTCTTGGATGATTATTTTTTAAACATTTACTTTATTGAAGTATATTCAATTTACAATGTTGTGTTAATTTCTCCTGTACAGCAGAGTGATTCAATTATACATATGTGTACACTCATTCGTATTCTTTTCCGTTATGGCTTCTCACGGGCTATTGTACGTAGTTCCCTGTGCTCTGCAGTAGGACCTTGTGGTTTATCCATTCTCTACACGATAGTTTGCATCTGCTGACCCCAAACTCCCACTCCACCCCATCCCTCCCCCACCACCTCTCCCTTGGCAACCACAAGTCTGCTCTCTATGTGAGTCTGTTTCTGTTTTGTAGATAGGTTCATTTGTGTCATATTTTAGATTCCACATATAAGTGATATCACATGATATTTGTCTTTCTCTGTCTGACTAATTTCACTTAGTATGATAATCTCTAGGTCCATCCATATCGCTGTAAATGGCATTATTTCATTCTTTTTTATGGCTGAATAATGTATTCCATCATATATATGTACCACATCTTCTTTATCCATTCATCTGTTGACAGACATTTAGGCTGCTTCCATGTCTTGGCTCTTGTGGAGAGAGCTGCTATGAATATAGGCGGGCATGTCTCTTCTTGAATGATAGTTTTGTCCATTGAATTATAGTGTATGCCCAGGAGTTGGATTGCTGGGTCATATGGCAACTTTATATGTAGTTTTTTGAGGAACCTCCATACTGTTTTCCACAGTGGCTGCACCAGTTTACATTCCCACTAACGATGTAGGAGAGCTCCCTTTTCTTGGATGAATAGTAAATCATTCATTCATCTATGGTTCTGTAAGAACATATTAAATCATCACCACATGGCAGACACCTGGGGGGATGCTGACCTCGCCTGGAGAAGAAGCATATGCCTTCTACCCTCGTGGAACTTACAGGCCAGAGTGTAGTGGGCGATTCGGAAGGAGAAATCAGGCGGAAAGGGTGACCACAAGGTGACACGGGATCATGAGAAAGTGGTTCTAACACAGTCCAAGTGGTCTGGAGAGGCTTGTAAGGAAGAAGTCTCATCTAACCTGAGACCCAGGTCAACCAGGCACGGGTTCAGGTGACTGGAGGGACAAGAATATGGTTGGAGAACCTTCCAGGCAGAGAGACAGGATGTCCAGGTGACCGCAGGGTGCTTCAGGACTTGGCTTTGAACTGCTCGAATGAATAAGAGGTGGCCTGGGGTCCCTGCCTTCAGGGCCCGCTTTTCAAGAGACAGCAAAAAAAGGCAAGCGCTCCATGACCTTTTCCATTAATATTTTACCCAATTTAACCTGATAGAAGATTAAAGTTCAATGTTTGATGATTTAGTGAATTCTCGCCATTTAATTAATTAATATTATTCAAATATATAAACAAACGTGTTAGTGGAATACGTATATGTTCTTAAACATCAAGAGGGAAAATATTTCTACAGGTAACTCCACTCTCTGACCACACTCTTATACTCTCAGTCCAGTGATGTACTGGTAAATGTTGGTCAACCAGCTTTCAAGAGAAATAGACGCAAACAAACAGCTGATTTCCGTGACGTAGTCGCTCCCAGTGTGGAGAACTACAGTCTGCCAGTTTGTCACTAACTGGTTCATGATATTATGAAAATTTCACAGCTGGCTTTCACACAGTGGAGCGAGCCAGTTCTAGCATGTTATTCAGTTTCTGCTATTTTTTAGGCTTCAGTGAGTTATAATTACATATAATACATTTCACATATCTAACCTGTAAGATCTGATCGTCTGTGACATTTGCACAGCCATGAAGCCATCATCACACGCGCACAATATCCCCGACATATCCTCCTCCCCAGACCCCTCCTCCTGCCTCTTTGTAAACCCGACCTTCTCTACCCCTCCGTCCACTTGCCCCTCCTAAGGCCACTGTTGACCTTCATTCTGTCACTATTGATTAGCTTGTACTGCTAGAGTTTATGTAACTAGATTATGAACGTTTTTGTCTGGAGTTTTTTCACTCAGCATATTCATCCGTGTTGTTGCATATATTATGAATTCATTTATTTTTATGAGTGAGTAGAATTCCACTAAATGGATATACCACCTCTTTATTTAACCACTCATTTGTTGATAGACATTGGGTTGTTTTCAGTTTGGGGCTATTACCTAGACCTGTTATGAACATTCTTGTACAAGCCAAGTGGAAATTTGCTTTCATTTATCTTGAGTAAATACCCAGGCATGAAATGGTCAGATAGTGTGACAGGTGTATGTTTAACATTTGAAGAAATGGACAAACTGTATTCCAAGCTGTTTTCCAGAGTTGGACTTTATCTTCCCAACAGTTGTGTATGAAAGTTCCAGTTCATTTCTTCCACACCTTGCCAGTCCTTGGTAGGGTCAAGCTTTTTAACTATTCGGATAGGTACGTAGTAGAATCTTATTGAGATTTTAATCTCCATTGACTTGGTGACTGACAGAGCTGGACATCTTTTCAACCATACTTAGGGGGAAGTATTCAGCCTTTTATCATTAAGCATGTAGTTAGCTATAGATTTTTATAGATGCCCTTTATCAGGTTGAGGAAGTGTCCTTATATTCTTGTTTCCCTCTTGTATTTCTATTTTCTTTCTGCCTGATAGACTTCCTTTAACATTGTGTATATTGCAGGCCCATTGGTGATTAATTCTCCCCAGTTTTGTATGCCTGAAAAAGTTTTTGTTTTACTTTTGTTTTTGAAAGATATTTTATCTGGGTATAGAAGTCTAGGCTGATATATACAATATAAATTAAATATATATATTTAATTTCAGTACTTTAAATATTGGACTCCATTTTCTTCTCAATTACATTGATTGTTTCTTATGAGAAATCTCATCATTATTAGTTTTGTTCCTTGATATGTAATGCGTTGGTTTTCTTTGGCTCTATTTACATTTTTCTCTCTATCACTGATTTAGACAATTTGACTACTATGTGCATTGGTATAGATTTTTTTTCCACTTTACTTATGATTGGGGTTCATTGGGCTTCATCAATATGCGGCTTCTTACTCAGCACATTAGGAAGTTTGGGGCATTATAATAGTTTTGCTCTCTTCCTTTGGGGACTCCAGTTACACGTATGTGAGTCACTTCAGGTGCCTTATAATTCACTGTGCTCTGTTAATTTTTCTAAATCCTTTGTTCTCTGTGTGTTTGCTTACAGATAGTAGCTTTGCTAGGACTTCAAGTTCACTAATCTCTTGTTTTTTCCCCCCAAATAAGCTCACATGTATTTTCATCTCACACATAGTTTTCATGTCTGGAAGTTCTATTTGGATGCATTTTATACCTTCAACATATCTACTTAACTTTTTGAACATGTGGAATACAGTTATATAAACAGTTTTACTGCCATTTTCTGCTATTTGCTAACATCTGCATCAGTCCTGGGGCAGTTTTATAGGGTCGAATTTTCTTCTTATTATAGGTTCTATTTTTTTTCATTATTGCGTATACAGTACTCTTTGATTATATACCAGATGCGAGTTTTACTTTGTGGCATGCTGGGTATCCCTATATATATTCGTATATTCTATTCTAGTGTGGGATTCAGTTAAGTTGCTTGAGGACAGTTTAATCTTCTCAGGCCCTGCTTTTAAGATTCATGAGGTGGGATGACAGCAGCACTTAGTTTAAGGCTACTTAAGGCCAGAGCTTTCTGATCATTGTACTCAATACACCATGAAACGCAAATAAAACTATAATGACATATCACCTCATGCGCATAGTATATATATGCATATATATGTATATATATGTATGTATATATACACACACATACATGGTCACTGTAGAGTGACTATTATAAACAAACAAATAGGAAGTAACAGGCGTTGGTGAGGACGTGGAGAAATTGCCACCCTGTGCACTCTTGGTGGGAACGTACAATGGTACAGCCACTATATAACCAGGATGACAATTCCTTGAAATTAAAAACAGAATTACCATATGATCCAGCAATTCGACTCAGTATGGTTCTTTTAAGTCCTAGCCAGAGAGATTAGGCAAGAAAAAGAAATACAAGTCATCCAAATCCAAGAGGAAGAAGTAAAATTATCTCTGGAGATGACATGATCTTATATGTAAAAACCCCTAAAGACTCCACACATACACACAACTGTTGAAACGAATAAACAAATTCAGCATAGTTGCAGGATACAAAAGCAACGTACAAAAATCAGTTGTGTTTTTATACACCAAATAAATTATTTGAAAAAGAAATTAAGAAAACAGTCCCACATATAATAGACTCAAAAATAAAAATAATAAAAATGAAATTGTGGAGATAGGAATATGAACATATTTTAAAGATTCCTAGAGATAGCTGTAGATACGTGTACTAGGTATTAGGAGAAATACAAAGAAAACATTGAAATTTGAGTTAAATTGTATTATTGTCTTATGATGCTCTTATACCATAGGCTTGCTTTGGGTGTTGGATTGTCCAAAACTTATTTTGTTTTACCCGATTTTACTTAGGCTTTGGATCACCAGCTTTACTTTTGAATTGACACTTTCAGTTTAAAATATGTACATTACTGTACTTCTAGATTCTTTTCACCATGCTAGGTGCTTTATCAAATTAATAGAATTTTAAATTGAATCAATTAATTAAGAACTTCTTATGTGGACTCTTTTTACTGCTCTTCTGAATGGGGAAAATAAAATATTTTATACAAATTTACAAGCAAAGAAAATTTCTATTTTTTTCCATTTTTCATTAGCTTCAAAAATTGAAAGAATGAAATTCATAGGATAAGAAACACTTTCAGGATCAAATGTTTGAATTAAAAGAGTTTCATTTAATACCTGCCTGAATAGTATCAGCTCACTTTTGATTCATTCTATTTCCTGAAGGGTCAAGATAGTCATTGAGGAATAAATTCATTGTCAGTGTGAGTATTGTGAGACAGCTTATTACTCACCTGTACCCAATGAGAAATTCCATTCATCAGAGGGATCCTTTGGCTTTCTCTTCTTTCAGTTTTTAGTTTTTGTCCATATAAGTTGTGATAGTTAATTTTTTGTGCCATCTTGACTGGGCCATGGGGAGCCCAGATATTTGGCCAAGCTTTATTCTGTGAAGGTATTTTTTTTTTTTTTAATTTTTGCGGTACGCGGGCCTCTCACCGTCGTGGCCTCTCCCGTTGCGGAGCACAGGCTCCGGACGCGCAGGCTCAGCGGCCACGGCTCACGGGCCCGGCCGCTCCGCGGCACGTGGGATCTTCCCAGACCGGGGCACGAACCCGCATCCCCTGCATCGGCAGGCGGACTCTCAACCACTGCGCCACCAAGGAAGCCCTGTGGAGGTATTTTTGGATGTGATTAACATTTGAATCTGTAGGCTAAGTAAAGCAGATTGCCCTCTCTAACGTGGGTAGGCCTTATCCAATCAGTTGAAGGCCTGAATAGAACAAAAATGCTGACCCTCGCTTGAATATGTGGGTACTCTCCTCCCCTGACTGTCTCTGAAGTGGGACATTGGCTTTTTCCCCATTTTGGACTTGAGTAAAACATCAGCTCTTCCTGGGTGCCCTGACTGGAAATACACCCTCAGTTCTCCTGGGGCCAGGACTCTGGACAAGGACTGGACTTAAAAGATCAGCTCTCCTGGGCCTCAAGCTTGATGACTACAGATCTGAAACTTGTCAGCCTCCATAACGGTGTGAGTCAATTCCTTATAATCAATCTTTCTGTATATATATACCTCCTATTTGTTCTGTTTCTCTGGAGATCCCTGACTAACACATAAGGTTTGCCAAATGCTTTTTGAAATGATCCAAAATTGAGTAGAAAATGAAGACCCTGACCATTCTTATGAGGTCATATGCAGCCTGGGACATCTTGCAAAATCTGGCCTTATCACTACGTTGCAAGGGCGTTGCAAAGGAAGGAGACACTCTTCTAAACTCCTTTCTGTGATCTCGCACTTTGCAAAAGGTTAATCTTGCTCAACACTGGGAGCCATATTTACATCTGTCGTGCTAACTGGGATAGTTTATAATCACTGGGATTCTTCCGCCCTTCCTGATGAATTCCACAGTAACAATGCTTTGCACATGTGCACACACCCAGCGAGCCGCGAGCACAACGCCGGCTGGCCTGAGAATCTCCCCGTTTCGTCTCTTTGCTCAGATTCCTGCCCCCTAATTACAAAAACATGGTACAAACGTCAGTCACATGAATCTGTTTGTGGAGACCCAGCGCCATGTGTGCATTCTCCCAGGACACAGCGCAGACTGGTTCGGCACAAGTCCTTTCTCCTGAGAGACGTCGCGCAAAACCCTGAGGGAGTGAAGCAAATTCAGGGAAAACTCTGCAGAGACAGCATGTTGACGCAACGCCCTTCACTGACCCTGTGTGTTGATGGTCCAGGGTGTCTGTGGTGGTCATGTCCCTCTGGGGCCCTGGTGCGGCTGGGAGACCCTGGTTTCCTGTGTTTCATGTATCAGAGTTTGGCCATCTTTAGGGTTTGAGAAAAAGAAAAGCACTGGTTGTCTGTATGGAGTCACTCGACATCAACGTGCGTGGTAAGATCCTTATCGAAAGAAACTAAGTGGATACTTTGTCCTTGCCGCTCTACTGAGGGCGGGGGTTATTCTTCAGCATCAAAACGGGGGACCTGACAGGTGGATCTGGGGCAGCTTTTATCGGAGGTTCTGGGCGGAACAGAGACAGCTGCAGACGCCTTCTGGAGGGTTCCTCGGTAGACGCCTCGGTGTCCCGTGTGGGACCAGTGACAAGTTCCCAGGGGGCCTTGGGTGGACCAGATTCCGCCTCCCTGAGGGAGAGGATCCTCCTTACTGATGCTGGGTGTCCTCCTGGTCCAGCCGAGGAAACGCCCCCAGACCGTCTGCCGCTGCCTTTTCCTCCTCCCTCTCTGCATTCCCTGCGTTATCACAATCCACTTATGCACCTGCCGACTGTCCCCCAGGATCTCTCTTGAACATTGGTTCCTCGTCAAGCAGCTTTCTGGTGCCGACTGCGGACTGCTTTGGAGCCTGGGCTCAGAGAACGGTGTTGACGGCGTAGTTCTGAGGCAGGAGCAGCCCTCACATGGCTTTAGATTCTTCCCGACCAGCAGGAGCAGCGGCTGAGACTCGGCTTTCAGACTTGTAATCCACCTCTGCGCCAGGCTCAGCAAGGATGCTGTAGGAAGTAGCCCTCTGGAGCCTGTCAGCCCCTTCAAGCTCAGCCTCACACCCACCATATTCCCAGAGACCAGCCTGGTCCAGGCACACGGTGTCTATGGACTTTATACTGATTGACTTAGCAAAAGAAAAAAGATGTTAATCAATGAACTTCTGCTGGGTAAGCAGAAGTCCTCCTCTGATGCACAAGGCAAGGATAGACGGGATTCAGGATGGAGCCACCAGGGGAAGCCCCCATCCCTCCCTCAGTGACGCCGAGGGCGGGCGTCTGTGCCCACACCCCTGGCGGCATATGTCCCCCAGGCTCCGGCCACAGCCCTGGCAAGCGGGTGGGTGAGACCCTGCTGTCCTGGACCCTCTGTTCTCCTGGAGGTCACAGGCCAGTGAGAGGGAGGCGCCCCCTCCAGGAATCCGCAGAGAAGCTCTGCATGAATGGGGTCCTGAGAGGTAAGAGGACGCTGGGAGGTGGCGGGTGCAGAGAGGGGTCTTGGTTGGCTGGGCCTGGAGGAGACTTCGAAGCCGAGACCTGAGCTGCTTTAGTAGAAAGAACCAGCCGTCTGACAGCTGTCGGGTAAGTGTTTTGGGCAGAAGGGGTCGCAAGTTCAAGGTCCCTGAGAAGAGCATCTGAGGCACAGAAAGATGACGGGGTGGGGGAGGGGAGCCCAAAGGAGACAAGAAAGGGAGGGGGGAGGGGCGGCCTCGGAAGCTGGGGAGGGAGGTCACTGGGGGGGGTGTCAGCAGGGCACTCCGGGGTCACTCCTGCACTGTCCCTCCAGTCACTCTGGGGCACGACTCGGCGGGGAGGCACAGCGGTTGAGGCTCTCTTGCCCCTGCAGGCGGCTGAGGGTCTGCGGGGCTCCAAGCACTTCCCCAGCCCCCTGTGGGCTCACAGGCCCCTGGAGAGGTATTGGGGCTCCCGTTTCGCCGTCATTTAGTCAGTGCAGAAGGGCTGCCTCCCGGGACCTGAGCGAGGTGTGGGGCCCCGGAGTGCACGTCCCAGCGGCCGGCCGGCCTGTCCCTCGGCTCCAGCGGAGTCTGGGGTTTCTGGAGTGGGAGGGACAGACGGGGCGGGTGGTGTCCTGGCCCAGGCTGGGGCTGGGCTGCTCCCGGCCTTGCAGATGTGGGGTCCGGAGCTCCAGGGAGAGGTCAGATCAGGCTCACCCACCAGCCTTGGCTTGAGGGGCTACGCCCTCTGTGGAGGGTGGACGAGGAGGGCGAAGACACAGTGCCGCTGCCGTGGACGTGAGTTAACATCCGACGGCGCGTTTGGACAGAAGTGGGACAGGTGAGTGTACAGCCAGCCGGGGCTGGGCCTGGCTGGGGTGAGGCCTGAAACCCGACAGGATGACCGGATGAGTGAGCCCGGGGGCCAGGAAGCCGGCCAGCAGGAGACCTGACACCGGGAGCTGAGCTTCAGGTGTGGGAGTGCGGGACACAGCCGAGGGAAGGGGTCCAGCACGCCCGGAAAGCGCCACCTGGCCTCACCCGGGTCCCGCGCTGCTGCAGCCAGGCCCCCGGGATCCCAGGGGTCCCCCACTGGATCAAGAACCTGCAACATTTGTCTTTTCACAGTGTCTCGGAGGGTCTGTAAAGCAGCCAACACGGGCGACGTGCAGAGATGTGGCGTTCTGTAGCTCAGCGGCGCTGATGGAGGACCGAGCAGAGCCCCGGCCTGCGAGCAGCCCTGGCTCCCTGCCGGCGGTGCTGGGGGGGCGAGAGCTTCGGGCTTCACTGTGGCCCCTCTGCTCTCTGGCCCGGAGCCATAAACTGGCGTCCCCTGCTTGGCAAGCGTCTCCACCGCGTGCCGGGGACCCCGGAGGGGGACCTCGTTCCACCTGCTGACGTTGCCAGAAGAGCACAGAGCCCTGGGCTGGCGCAGACGGGTTCCGGCCCGGTGGGTTTTGGGGTGTGCGTGTCTCACAGGCGGGAAGCGAGGCCCAGGGCGGGGCTTGGCAGCGTCACAGACGGCTTGGGGCTGGGTCCAGGCTTCCCCTCTCGCTGCCCCATTTCACGGCCTCCCCAGCTTCCGCCCGGCCTCACACGGCCCGAGGCCGCTGGCCACCTCCTCCACCCCTAGCATCTCTGGGCGGCTGCTCCCTTCCCACCGGGGCTGGAAGTGACCCGCGACCTCGTCCTGCCTGGCCTCCATTCACAGGACCCTTTGTTCAGGAGTCCTCTCCTGCTCCCCGCCCGCCGCACCCTCACGTCGGAATCACACGCGGTTGTTTCTCCTCTGCTGCCGGGCAGGGCAGAGCAAGTTCCAGGAACCCTCCTCCCACAGGAGGGTGAGAAAGCCCTTTGCTGACTCAGGGCCAGGAGAGCCTAAGAGGAAACAGATGCCTGCAGCTGCGGTGTCTCCATCCAGGGCTCCTGGCTCCCGGCTGGGCCCCCGCAGCCCCACCGGCTCGCCACTGTGAGGGTCAGATGGTCCCGGCCCCCCGCCCTCACCCCCGGACCCCCTCGGCTCCCGCAGAGACCAAGACCCCGGAGCGAGGGGTGCTCGGAACGCCCCGGGGGCCGCGCCGGGCTGACCTCCTTCGCTTCCACCCAAACCTCACCTGCTCTGAGGTTTCACGTAAGAGGAGCGGAGAGGTCATTTTGTTTGTTTGTTTGTGAACCCACTGGCTCACTCTCTAACTCAAAAGGTATTTATGGAGCATCTCCAGCACTTGGGACGGAGCAGACCCCGTTCTCTGGCCAACGGCCCCGCGTGTGCCAGGACCGTCCTGCGTTTCTGGTGAATCCCCTGCGCGTCTCCTTCAGGGTCCACGGACGGCCATCGGTTGACGCTCAGGTGTTCATTGCGAGTGCAAGTTGCTGACAAGCAGGGAGCTGCCAGGAAAGAGTGGGAATCTCACCCTGTTTCCTTGGTACGTAAATTCTAATTTTGCTCCAGAGACACGAAGGCACCTCTTCCAGAGGCTCCTCCAGGCATCTGGAGTCAGCGGCGCGGCCCCCTAGGCGTTTGCTCCGGCCCCTCACCAACCCGCCGGGCCTTCCGCTCCTGCCCCAGGGACCACGTCAATCTAAAGTCCAGTGTCTGGAACTGGGCACCTGCCCGGTGGGGCTGGACGGGGGCGATTATACCTGCACTTCTGTGGGACACGGCCCAGCCGAGGCACCTGGGGTGAGAACCGCACCCCGTACCCCACCCTCTGTGTAGGATGCCCTAAACAGGGCGATGTTTGATCCCGTCGCAGGGACCTGCCCGGACCCCCACCTGTCCTCCTCGTCCCAGAGCCCCCGATCCCCGAGCAGACTCAGGGTCGTCGCCAGGCTGACCCCGCCGCAGCCGGGGATGGTCACGGGCCCGGGCAGTAGCTGCTCCTGCCGTCCTGACATGGCTTCCCTCACTGCTCTCCCCCCGGGCCTCCCACCGTGACTGTGAAAATGCAAGTCTCCGGCCCCTGGCAGGGCATCTGCGCTGGTCTCCTGGGGCTGCTGTAACGACTCGCCGCAAACGGGGGGGCTTGAAACAACACTGGTCAGTTCCCTCACCATCTGGAGGCTGGACCTCCGAGGCGCAGGTGCAGGCAGGCCCGTACCTCCCCCCCCGGACGCTCTGGGGAGCTCCTCCCGCTTCTGGGGCTGCAGGATCCCCAGGTTCCTTGGCTCGTGGCCGCATCCCTGCCGTCTCTGCTTCACGTGGCGTCCTGTGTCCCAGTGCCCTTCTTGTTACAAGGACACCAGTCACTGGACGTAGGTCACCCTCCTCCAGTACGACCTCATCTGCAGAGGCCGTGTCTGCAAACAGCGTCAGGTCACAGGCTCCAGGCGGACACGCACTGGGAGATGTGAACCAGCCCGCTCTGGCCCTTGTTTCCCCTCTTCTGTCAGATGCACGCTTTCCTCGTCCCCGAAAACTGATATTCTGCTCTAGTGTCCGTTAACTCTCCGGAATTCCCGTTTGCCTGCTGGGACCGACGTTGCTCTGCGGCTCGTGGGCACAGGTCCCTGGGTCCCGCGGTGGCCGCCCAGGACCTTCCGTGGCTGCTCCAGCCTCCGGTGCTCCCTGTGCGGCGCAAGTGCCGAGGCCAGCTTCCCCTCTGGGAGAAGCGCCTTCTCTGGAGCCCCAGCAAGGTGGCCCTTCTGGCCAAGCGCTCCCCTGCCCTGGCGCGGCTTGTGGCCCCTTCCCCTCATCGGCCTCGCAGGAGGTGAGACTCCTTCTCACCCCCTGGGCTCAGCACAGCAGGACGTCCCGTCTGAAAGCTGCTTAGGTGAGCGGCCGTCAGACGGGTGGGTAGACAAAGAGAGGCACTGACGGCTCGGGCTGCTGGCAGATGGGACGTGAGGGTTTAAGCACCGCTCTCTAGACGAGGAACAGCCAACCTGTCAGCACGTCAGGTCAACTAGCAAATCAACAATGCTCCACTAAAAAGGCTTTAAGGGAAACTGGGTTGTACATTCTTCTTTGGAGTCGGAGACAACGTCAACTTAGTTACGTAGAGTCCCGGTTGTTTAATTTAAATGACGACTGTGTCACCCAAAGCAAGCTATCTTACCTTGAACAAGACATATACTACATATTCTTTGAGTCAAGTTTCTTCTTTCTCTGTACCTCACAAATTGATATTGTTTGCCCGGTAATCAATGTACAGTCGCCATAAACAGGGCTTTTTCAGAAAATGCAAACAGTGGGCCAAGCTCACGGCCCTGCTCCGTTACAAGCTCCCCCCACCCCGTCCCACTCCATCCTCCAAACGCCCGGTCACCCCCTGGCTGGACGGCAGTGTGGCTGGCTCTGTGTGCACCTGCTGCCCTCCGGGGCCCCCGCCTGGCAAGGACCCAGGTGTCGAGGGTGCGGCTCCCTCAGCAACGTTACCCCGTCGGACCCCAAGGTGGCCGAGAGCAAACTCCCTCTAACGCCCTTCGGCTGAGACTCGACCCGTCGACGGCTGGGGACCACACCGCGGCCCGGCGCCTCGGGGGTCGACGGCCCACGCAGCCGGCCGCACCTCCCCTTCTGCCTGCGGTGCAGCCGGGCCCTGGGGATGCCTCGCCTCCCCCCCCACCTGTCCCTCATCCGCCCCCCTCCGCCCGTACCTCCACCGCGCGCCCCCCTCCCGTCCATCTCCTCCCTCCGTGCAGGGCCCAGCCTGGCCTCAGGGCACGCGGGAGCCCCGGGAGGCGGCAGCGAGTCTGGCTGCCGCTCTTCTTGCTTCTCGAGGCTTCTTCGAGCGCGACCCGCTCCTCGGGCCTGTGGAAGCCGAGCGCGGCTTTGCTGGCGCCGCTGGGAAGGTCTGTGCCGGAGGTTCTTGGCCGCACGCTGGGCGTCGCCAGGGGAGGCCATCCTATGGGGTCCAGGCTGGGCTCGTGAAGTAGAATTTGGATGAAAATAATTCCCCATCCTGTTTCTCTGTCATCTAGGTGATGTGCTGACTTCCCTTCAGGTTAAAGGTCGTACTTCCCGCACGTGATCAGGGAATCCATGCGTGTAACTTCATCAGGAGGTGGACTGAGCATTTCCACCCACTTACGCTTTTGCGTTTTATTGATTGTCACTCATTTGGTTCAGAAAGACCATATTCTCACTTTGGGTAAATGGGAACCAGATCCGGAGCCTGCAACTTGCATTCTTTCTCCCGAGCAGAAAGGGAGTCCCAGCCAATCTTGCTGGTTTTATTTACAGCATTTTGTTTCCTGAGAGAAGACGGGAAAAATCAGTCTTCCCCTCGCTCCTCTGGCTTCTCCTCCGCGGCCCCCCAGCTGCGGGTCGGAGCGGGGGCGGGGCTCCGCGGGTGGGGGGAGGCCGCACCGGACCGGAGCCCGGCGCTCCGGCAAATGCGAGGTCAGAGGGGGAATTATGTCATCTCTCCGAAGGAGTGAGTTCAGCGTGCGTCCGCGTGTGTCTGACTGACAGCCCCACACAGGACCCAGCGCATATAAGGAGGGCCTGCTGCCCGGCGGGTGCCGAGCTCTGAGCCCAGCTCCTCTGCTGAGCGGGGCTGGCTCTCCCCCCGGACCCTCCTACCTCCTGGACCCCATTCCCAGCTCTGAGACGAATCATCCCTGCAGGGTTCCCACATACCAGGTAAGAGCTTTTCAAACATTTACCAAAACATTTCACTGTAGTTTAATTTTCAGAAAAGCCTCTCTTTGGTTCTCAGAGGGGAGAAGGAGAAAGTGCAGGATAGGTTTAAAGTAAGGAGGGGGCCCGCCCATTAGCACCTGAACAGCAGAAACGTCTTCACTTTGTATTTATGCTGCTAGGTTGCACAACTGCGGCAAGTAGACTCATTTCCAGGGTTTATTTGCAGGGGTGATGCCGTGACCTCCCTGGGCTTTGGCATCACCTGAGGATTCTTGTTACTTTCGTGAACGTACCTGCCTGGAAACTTGGGCGGATGCTTCTGTTTTCAGCTTCAGCTACAAAATAAGACTTTTCCACATAAAGTTTTATTGAGGTGCGGCCATGAGAAAGAAACTAGAAAAAATTGTTCCCGAGAACGTGAAAAATAAGCAGAGAGGCTGCAGAGACAAATTCTAAAACTTTTTCACAGCTGACAAGTGTTTTTGAACGTTCTTAATGAATAATATTTAGTGAGTCTGTGAAGAGTGTTCTGACTGCCCGTGGACTCCAGCTGTTCTTGAGAGTTTGGGGAATAATTTGCAGATGAAAAGGCAGCAGGGAATTAGCGTAACTTCTGTAAACCCGAGTTGGGTTCCTCTGGGGAAATCACGGCACACTCTCCACCGAGGGAAGGAGGTCTTTCTCAGTGAAGTTATGTTTGTTCGCTTTGATTGTTGATATAAAAAGAATTTTAAAAGATCTTTACAAGTTCTAGTGATATTCTGTTGCAGAAGGCTTTGGAAACCTTTCCTTTGGAAAAAATATGACCTTAAACAAGCACTAAGTGTGTGAAGCGAGGCGTAGGATATGGGAGCGTGTGTCCCCGTCCCTATGGCGTGTGTCGTAGGATATCGTACGTGTTGCCTTCTAAGAACACAGGACTTGATAAGGCTGTACCAGCCATACCCGTGACTCCGACCCTGCTGTGTTCTTTTTTGCTGTCGCGATCCCCTGAGATAAGATGGGACAGATGGCAGAGAGCTGATACTTCTGCTTTAGAATCAGACGCTTTGATTTTGTTAGCAACAGAGTTCCGTGTACTCCCCTGAGGCTGATAGGAAGCCGAGCCTCCAGCATTTGGAAATGTACATTTTGGATGGAGCGTGTCTTTGCCAGAGGCGGTGGTCACTGCTGTCTGCAGGGGACAGAGGTGCACGAGTGGCTGAGTGGCGAAAAGACCCGAGCTTTGCAGACGTGCCTGCCCGCCGTTCACTCGGAAACACTTGCGTAGTGTTCACTGAGTGCCAAGTGCTAGTCTAAGTCCCTGACGAGGGTTCACTCGGCCCTCTGGAGCCCTGTTAACATCCTGACCGTCCCTCCTACTGCACTGGGTGGTCATGGGACAGTGCATTCCAATGAAGAGCCACGCGCCCTGTGCTCGCTGGGCTTCGTAAGCCTTTACAGACACTAACTGGCTTGATTTATTTCTCACAATAACCCCATGAGTAGAAAATTTAAATGCCTATTCTTCATTCTACAGAGGAGGAGACTGAGACCAGAGAGGGTAAGTAAGTTTCCCCAGGTTGCACAGAGGGTGCCTGACAAGGCAGCTCTGAGCCTGGCCCGGCGGGGGCTTGCCTGGGTACACAGCTGTCCCCTCGATGTGCAGGTGGAGCTCAGCGAAATTCTGGACTTGCTGTGGACAGACTGAAAGCAAGTGTCTGGATCCCAGGGGGAAACCTGAGGGTCCTGCATGGACCCCACTTCCCCAGGGGACGTTCCCCATCTTGGGGGGTATGGGTAGTTTCAGGTTCCCAAACCCTTCTGGAGAGGGGACTGCTTGGATTTCTTCGTCACTGAGAAGCTCGGGATCTTTGAAGCCCTACACAGGGAGGGGTGAGGGTCTCAGCTTGGCTTCGCCTCAGCGGGACACAGTGTATCGCTGGAGGGCCGTTGGGACCCTGCGCTCAGCGGGGAGACCAGGAGGCCGAGCAGGGGTTAACGGTGGAGCGGGCTCCCGGCCAGTCTCTGACTTCTGGGCCAGTGTCTGCTGAGCCTGCCAACTGAGAATCCTCAAGAATGGAAAAACAGGCCTCAGGAAAATAGAAAAGCAAAGTAAAAATGATTACTAAGTAGAAGGCTATTTTTTTTTTTTTGTAATTATGATCCACCAAACTAAGTTTACTTCTGACTCATATACAGTTAATATTTATTCTATTTAAGTAAGTCACGTGCAACTTTTTTCTTGGCTATTTCCACAAAATGTCTCCATAGGTTATTTTCCCCAAGCTGACATTTTTCTGAATTCAGACTTTCTGGGTTTACGTCCTGGCTACACCTTTCAGTAGCATCATATTCTCTGGGCAAGCACTTAACTTCTCTGAACCCCGCTTACCCGTCGGTAAAATGGAGATGATAATAATAGTTGTCGCCTCCTAGGTTATTATGAGGGTTAAATAATATGACTATTTAGGACATCGTTAGCATATAGTGCTTGTCAGCAAATGCTAGACCAGTGAATACCAGCTACAGTTAGAAGAGTCCATTTGAAAAGCACGTTTCCTACCTAGCTTTAACTGCCCACAAATCCATGTGTTTCTGTTTTTCCTATACAGATTCTTTTAAAATGGTCATATGAGTAAAAATTCCAGTCTACACTAGACGTTGAGGTTATGTATTCAGAAGTGATGGGTCTGATTTATCTGCAGGGGTTCAGCCGGGCAGACTCAGGATGCTGTGGCCGCTGCTGCTGCTAGCCTTATGGCCCTGGTGCAGTGCTCAGGGTGAGTGTGGACCCGTCCCCCCGCCCCCCGGTTACCTGGGCTCCCGGAGCAAAGCCTCACCTGAGGGGGGAGGATGGGCAGAGTGGAGGCC
Organism: Kogia breviceps; assembly: GCF_026419965.1. Taxonomy (NCBI): domain Eukaryota; kingdom Metazoa; phylum Chordata; class Mammalia; order Artiodactyla; family Physeteridae; genus Kogia; species Kogia breviceps. The sequence continues at coordinate 90,827,345 of NC_081322.1, read as the reverse complement.
TGGGCGGAGCACCTCACCTCTTGGAACCTTCGTCACCAACTTTAAGATACATCCCCAATTCCTTTTGAGTCCACACACCAGGAAATCTTTCCGTTTTTTTTTTTTTTTTGGTTTTTGTGGTACGCGGGCCTCTCACTGCTGTGGCCTCTCCCGTTGCGGAGCACAGGCTCCGGACGCACAGGCTCAGCGGCCACGGCTCACAGGCCCAGCCGCTCCGCGGCATGTGGGATCCTCCCGGACTGGGGCACGAACCCGCGTCCCCTGCATCGACAGGCGGACTCTCAACCGCTACGCCACCAGGGAAGCCCTGGGAATCTTTTCTTTTTGGAAAATCTAGGTGGTATAGAAAGATACCCTCTGACCTGGAGATGCAGTCTTTTGCTGGGCACTTTTTGCCTTTTTTCGAATGTGATATTTACAGCATACTAAACTTTTCGATGTTTTATAACTTCTTTCCTTCCCGCTTATTTTTTTTTTTTTTGCTCTGAAAAATTTATCAAAAATATTTTTCCATGTGTTTCTTTCCTTACAACGTGATTTTTTTTACAACATGATTTTTAATGACTGTATAATATTCCATTAGAAGGTAACCCCCAGTATTTTTAGGTCCATTCCCGTTTACTTTACACATCCCATCTACACTAGTATAAATGATGCCTCATGGAATACTGCTGTGAACACATATATCCGAGAGTTTGTGATTCTATATTTAGGATAGCTTCCCAAAGTAAAGTGCAGAGTCAAAGGTTTTAATTATTTTAAGGATTTTTGATATATGGGCAAATAGCTCTACGGCACGTAGTAAAATGACACTTCTATCAACAACACTGTATTATAATGCTTTAATTTGCCAAGTATTCGATGAGAAGTTATTCTCTGTTTAAACTTCCTGTTCAGAAAATTACTGTGAACGACTTAAAGTGTTAGGATTTGGTGAGGTCTGACAACATCTCTTTCCGGCAGTTTAGAGGGTGACTTAAATCCATTCATTTGCGGCCTTATGGCTCATCGACTCTCAGATGCTCCCCTGCGGGGTGAGCCCTGAGCGGGGCTCACTTTCTACAAAATAAGGGATCCCCACGCGACAAGCTCAAGGCAGCCGACCTGTCTAAGAGAGCGACACGAAACGCAGTGCTTTCTAATAATGCGCCAGTGGCAAGCCTGGAGGTGCACTTCCCTGCAGGATGCCTTTCCGGGCAATCGGACGCTGGAAAGGAGGTCGCCTTCGAGCTTCAGCTCTGGGTGGAAGAGCAGGAAAGAGCAGGCGGCCGGGGTGCTGGTCTAGGAGCAGATGGGACGAGCCTGACCCTCCTGGAGGAAGGCTTGCTGGGCAAAGTGTCAGCCGGTCTGAGCAGAGGGCCCCTGACTTGTCAAGGGCGGGGCTGCTCCCGGGGAAGCAGATGTGTGGGGAGGGAGGACCGCGGCGGTTTTCGAGGAGTGAAGCCCAAGCACCCAGGCGAGTGGAGGGGGGGTACTCAGGGCCCCGAGGTGAGGGTGCCTGTGCCTCCTGCTCCCCGTGACCTCCTTGTTCTGTTCCCCGGGCAGCCGGCGACCGGGACGAGGACACCGCCTTTGACCTCTTCAGCATCAGCAACATCAACCGCAAGACGGTCGGGGCCAAGCAGTTCCGGGGGCCGGACCCCAGCGTGCCCGCCTACCGCTTCGTGCGCTTCGACCACATCCCGCCGGTGAGCGCGGAGCGCCTAGAGCGCATCACCGAGGCCATGCGGCGGAAGGGGGGCTTCTTCCTGACGGCCAGCCTGAAGCAGGACCGCAGGTCCAGGGGCACCCTGCTGGCCCTGGAGGGCCCAGGCGCCGCACACAGGCAGTTCGAGATCGTGTCCAACGGCCCCGCCGACAGCCTGGACCTCACGTACTGGGTGGACGGCACCCGGCACGCCATCTCCCTGGAGGACGTGGGCCTGGCCGATTCCCAGTGGAAGAACGTCACTGTGCAGGTGGCCGGAGAGACCTACAGCCTCCACGTGGGCTGCGACCTGATGGACAGCTTCACGCTGGACGAGCCCTTTTACGAGCAGCTGAGCACAGAGGAGAGCAGGATGTACGTGGCCAAGGGCCCCTCCCGAGAGAGTCACTTCAGGGTAGGTTCTGCGGGACGCGGCCTAGGGCCGGGGGACCCCACTGAGGGCCGCGCTTAGTGTGCTGCCTTGTTGAGGGGTTGGGCGCGGCCTTGGAGAAGCAGACACACGGGCACCTATTCCCACAACAAGCCCCACGTGCACGCTGCACCCCCACTGGCACGTGCAGGCACGTGCACACACTATGCACGTTTACGCACGCGTGCGCACACACTCACAGACGCTCTTACGTGCACACACGGCTTTCTGGACCAGGAGTGAGCAGAGCAAGCTGTCACAGGTGCCCTTTCGTAGCTGCACAAATGGTCACCGATTTCCATAAATGAAGACTGATTTGATGATTGACGAATCAACCCCGTTCAAACGTCTCTATAATCCCAGGCCCCCAGATTCCAGTTCAGTACTGACAGGACAGGACGACAGGAGAGAAAACTGTGTTTTCGAAGGAAGGGGCTATTGATATGAGGGAAGAGTTCCACGGTCACCTCAGTTAGAATAGTTTTTACAAGAGGATCTTTCTAAATGCACGTGTTTAGAACCTGCACTGGAGGGTTAGTAACTATTCTCCTCCAGGTGTCTGTGTATTCTTTGGAAGTGAACGTACGGTTAGACTCATTTATTTCGGTGAAGGCCTAGAGAGGCTGGTGGTGGTCTCTGGCCATCGTCAGGAAGCCCCCCAGGCCCACGTGGCCGACCGGCCCGGCTGGGGCGAGCCCCCCACTGTCACCAGGAGGACGGCCTGGTCTCACAGCTGTACCGTCTGTTCTGTGGTTGGAGCGGTGCACGCTCCCGAGACCCACGGCCGCGTGCGGGAGCACCAGGCACCCTCCGAGTCCCCTGCGGAGAGAGTGTGGCCCCCGCTGTCCCCTGAGCGTGTTCGGAAGACAGCCCTTGCCATCCCTCTGGGGGCCACCGCCCCTTCTCTAAGGCACTCTTCCTTCTCCTCGGGTCAAGCCCACTGTCTGCCTCTTGCCTCAAACGAAGCTTCAAAGTAACATATACAGATAACCCATTAATGAGGTTTCCGACCCGCTGAGGATAAAAGCACAGAAGAAAATGTTCTCACTGCTCTAAGGTTACCTCCTGTATTTTTGAAATATCGTTTACTGTGGCGTCGAACATTTGCTGTTTATCCATCTCTGCTTCTTTCCCTGTACGTATTTCAGGGTTTGCTGCAGAACGTCTACTTAGTGTTTGAAAACTCTGTGGAAGATCTTCTGAGCAAGAAAGGTTGTCAGCAAAGCCAGGGAGGTAGGTGTCTGAGCTGCGCGTGGTGCCGCACGCCCCACCTCTGAGGGGTTCCTCCTTTGGGGTGTGGGGAGGGGCCGGTGGGACATCAGGAAGCATGTTGGGATATGTTTCAAGTGCCGCCATGGCCTTGAACGAGTTCGCCGGTCCGCTTGGATGTGTTGGCCTCTGAAACAATACATTGCTTGAAGGATTCGTTATGAATATATTTTAATTATCCAATAGAACCCATTTTGCATGCCAAAAAATAAATCCCTGGCGTTTTAACACGATTTTAAATACATGCAACTATTCCAGTCTACTGATGTGTGAAGATCATCTTAATAACACCACAGATGTTTGTCCAACTTGGTTTATGGAAGGCTTTTATACTATTCGCCACTGTTGATACAGCCTTATTATGAAAATGGACGCCACTTGAATCATTGACAGATAATCCCACGCTGTCTGTTAATTGCATTTTGAATTTACATTCAACCACAATTTGTCAACATTGTCTTGAGCATTTGATCTTTGAAGGTCACTCTGACGGGCTTTTTGAATGCAATGTGTCATTTCATCTTCAAAACCCCTTGAGTTGGGCTCATCCACTTTCCTCACTTTACAAATAAAGAAGCGCGAGGTGCCAGGAGGGCCCGCTGATTGTCGGGGGAGCGGCCGGTGAGCATCAGAGCAGCGCACCTCCCGCCCCCCAGGCTGAGTCCCACACAAGAGGCTCTTACCTGCCACGTGATCCCATTTTCCAACTTACTTCCCTTAAAAGGCTTCTTCGTGTCAACTGTAAGCAAATATAAATCGTTCCCGTATGGATCCACGCGTAAGGATGCGTAGGATTTGAAGTCTGTAGTGCGCCGTTGCGGCTTTGTGACCCAGCCCTCGACCCCGGAGTGTCCAGAGTGCTGGCTTGACGGTTCCGAGCCCGGAGCCCCAAGCACCGGCATTGCAGGCAGTCTTTGCGTCCAAGGCCGTCCACCTTTCTGTGCGTCTTTCAACAGTTGGCCAGTTGAGTTCAGGGAAGGAAAGAAATTAAATTGTGACTTTTGGTGGCCTGTGCAGCAACAGGACATTATAAGGCCTCCTGTCACACACCCTCAGCTCCAAACTCCCTGAGCACCACAGCCTCTGAAGCTCTGGACCACATCCCATCCCAAACCGCCAGCTCTGGCTGAATTGCCAATATCAGCCCCTTCGGATTAGGTCATAGTCTTTTTTGGCAGGGAGGTGAGGTCATAAAAAAGCAAAAGTGCTAAAAAGGCTAAGACAGTACTAACTGACATCCCACAGGACACAGAGAAAGAGAAGGTGGTCCCGGGGACCCTGATGGAGGGAGACTTGCTTGTCTCTAGATAAGAGCTCAGCATCCTTGGAAGTGGTCACCTGGCGGGGTGGGCACGTCTCTGTGACAGAGAAAAGGAAAGGGGGCACTTGACCCTCGATGGGGGGGAGAGTGGACGTGGCCCCCACCCCGGTCCCTGCCCTGCAGGCCACGAACGGGGCGTGTTCTATCCTGAGGAAGGGCTCTGCCCGTCTTCGAGGAGGTCGTGGGACTTCCAGGCGCTTTTATTGTTGCCGTGTTTTTATTCTTCTACATACATGTAGTGATTCATATGCTTATGTCTGTATGGTTATGTATGGTTTTAGGTCTGGTGAGTCTGAGGTATCAGTGTGAGTTGCAACAAGGATTTACAACCAAATAACAAAACTCAGTCATAGACCGTCTGGCAGAATTATAACACTGATGAGTCGTAACTCCGGAATGGAATGCATCGGAGAGGACAGTTGAGCATCACTGCAGAGAGGACACCGGGGCTGGCTTGCCGGCCACATCCCAGCCGGCCAGGCTCCCCTGAGGGCGACACCCATCTTGGCACTTGCCCAGATCACTTTTGTAACTAGTGGCGTAGCCCCGTGTGTCCCATGTTCAGGGACTTCCGGGAGCTTGCACTATTCCTGGGGTAGTGAGCTCTGAGCCCTTGGTTGGGATTCTGCCTTTCTGGGGGTCTCGTGAGGCTAGCAGAGAAATGACGAAATCACTCATTTAGCAAGAAAAGAACCGCACTTGCCTTAATGCAGTAGCCAAAAGAAAAGGTGTTGGGGATGGAAAAATGGGATAAGTGAGGAGTGAAAGGAGTTGTTGGAATTTATGGAGAACATGGGGCTGGAAACAGGTTTAGGGTGGGGGACAAGAAGAAGGAGCTTATCTTAGATAATAAATTATATAAATATTTATAGAAAAACAAGAAAAACCGGAAACTGTTGCCTCTAATGAGTTTGAACACGATGCGTGATGCAGATGAAGGTCTCCGAGGCTTTTTGCATTTTTCCACCCCTGAGCTGACCTTTTGCTCTGCCGATTGGTGGCGTCTGAGGCTCAGTCCCCACGGTGCTGCGAGGAGAGCAGCGCCCTTTGGTACAAGCAGGGCCGTAACGGGAAACACCTCCACCAGCTCTCGGGTTCTCGGGCGCCCGTGTCGCTCAAGTGCTGTGGACGGCGCCCCGCGGGCCCGGCCAGGCTGTGGCCAGAGGCCGGCGGGCTCACCGCTCCGTGTCTTCCCCGCAGCTGAAGCCAACGCCATCAGCGAGAACACGGAGACGCTGCACCTGAGCCCCCCGGCCTCCATGGAGCACGTGGGCCGGAGCGAGTACAAGGGCCCCGAGGTGTGCACGCACTCCTGCGAGGAGCTGGGCAGCGTGATCAGGGAGCTGTCAGGGCTGCACGTCATCGTGAACCAGCTCCACGAGAACCTGCGCAAAGTGGTGGGTGCCCCGGGGACCCTGCTCTGACCGCGAGTAACCTCCACTATCCACCACTACCCCCGACTAGCCACTGCTCGCCGGGAGTAAGCACGGGCTGACGGTCCCCGTGTGCGGTTAAATGCCGTGTGGCTAGAGGGCGGCGAGGCGTGCTTATGGAAAATGTGCTCACGGGCCACGAGCCTTCCTCTCGGTCCTTCAACCCTGGGGATTCGTCTCCCAGGAAACGGGAAGCCGCACGCGGAGGGAGGTGCGTTCATTTAAGGAATGGTGTGCAGGGCAGAGCCTGTCCCTGAAGGCACGAGGTCATAGCAGGCAAATCGGTTTTCCTCTCCACGGCCCGTCAAGGGGGAGAACACGTGCCTGAAGCCTTAGGAAGGGAGCTTTAGGGCTCAGAGCAGCTGGCCGGCAGTCCTCAGGCCGAGCTCAGCCTGAAGGAAGCTTGTGCCCCGGGGCGGGGAACAGGGCGGAGGGAAAGAACAACAGAGGGGAGGGGTCCCCGCGCCCCTGAGGCTCTGCTCCACCCAAGGGCCCTGTGCGGGTTCTGACTGGAGTCCTGGATGCGGCACTTCCGCTCCAGCTAGGGCACTGGCTGGGCAGTACCCACGGCGAGTGTGGCTTCTGGAATGTTCTGCCACTTGCTGGGTGGGGGCAGGGGCGGGAGGCGGGGGTAAGAGCACCCTCCCCGCCCAGCGCTCACCACTTCCTGGAGCCTCCAGGGCTGGGGTCTCCGAGACCAGGGACACCTGCAGGCGGGGGCCCTGCTGGGCGGGAATCTTCATAACCGTGGAGGGCCTTCCCGCGAGCTGCACGCGGCGTGTGACCCCTGACTCTCTGGCTGCTTTAGGACACAGAGCCTCAGGCCTGCTGGGGCTGGTGGCGTCCGGGTGGTCCCGGCGGGGAGGGGCTGCAGAAGGGAGGCCAAGGTAGGAGTGGGGGAGCCTCTGCCCCTGATGCGTCTCCCTCTCAACTGAAAAGAGCTTCGGGAGAAGTTTACCTACATTGGAGTCGGGCATTAAGGGGATTCGCCAGCTGCCTGAATCACACAAAAACATCAGGATGGTGTGCTTCTGTCCGTTTTGTGCCGGGGAGGGGGTCCATATCTTTTGGGTGATTCTCAAAGCGTCCATCGTCCCCAAATCAGAAATGTCAGCGGGAGCAGGGTGCCCAGAAGGAGAGAGGTGACAACACATCGTGCTCAGGGGACAAATGGTGTACCTTTCACTTAGTTGATTTTGTTTTAACTTCGCACTGTTTCCTGCAGTCTGTAACCCCCGTGACTGCAGGGCTCGTGTCTGTTTGCCTTTGCCGTTGTGCTCTCAGAGCCGAGTCTGCCACACTTGGAAGAATGGCTGAATTCAAGAATCGAATCTTGGTTTTCAGCTGCGGGTGGCGGGAGCGACCCCGTCCCCCGTGGTCCAGCGTGAGGCTCCTTCACGACTGGACGTCCTCCATCCGCCCGTGGGCGATAGCTGCATAGCTAGGCTGCGGCTATGCTGACCTCTTTCCCTCCACTTTCCAGTCAAATGACAACCAGTTTCTCTGGGAGCTCATTGGAGGACCCCCCAAGACCAGGAACATGTCCGCCTGCTGGCAGGACGGCAGGTTCTTTGCGGAGAATGAAACCTGGGTGGTGGACAGCTGCACCAAGTGCACCTGCAAGGTGAGATGGGCGCGCGGTCCCCTGGCGGCGGCCCCGGGCTGGCGGCGGCCCCGGGCTGGCGGCGGCCCCGGGCTGGCGGCTTCCCGCTCGCTGCGCCCCGTGCCGCGTGGGGCAGGGCGCCACCTCCCGTGAGGCCCGAGTGGCCCCGTGGTGCTGCGCCCAGAGAGCCGGGGAGGCTGCAGCCGGTGTCACCCAGTGGCTGGCCTGTCCCGCGCGTGTTCGTGTCGATGCCACTCGGTCCTGCGAGGGCCTTGGGCTCGGCACAAGCCGCTGCCGATGGGGCCACTGCCCACGACACGACGTGCCACTTGGCTTCCTTACGCCCTGCCTGCCACCTGCTCTCCGCTGCTGGGGGCCTGGACACCGGACGCCGCTGCGACCTTGCCCGCGGCTCCGCGGACGGAGAAAGAGCCGTGCGGCGCGGCGGGCCCGCGCGGGGGGCGAGAGACGCGCCCGCGCGCCTGTAACCGGCGGGGTCCGCGGGCCGAGACCTCCAGCCTTGCTGCCGACCCGTCCAGTCGAGCCCTGGGTGCGCGTTCATGGCCTTACGTGAGTGACATAAATGCCTCTTTTCCTTGTAGAAATTTAAAACCGTTTGCCACCAGATCAGCTGCCCTCCCGCCACGTGCGCCGACCCGTCGTTTGTGGACGGCGAGTGCTGCCCCTCCTGCTTCCACGGTGAGCGCCCGGCGGGCGGGCGGCCCCGGCTGTGCGGCCGTGGGTCTGCGGCGGACGTCCTCGCGGGGGCCGGGCCTCCGAGGTCCTCCGGAAGCGCCCAGATGCTCGCGGCTCTGGGGTCGCGGTGGCCCTGCTCGTCCTCAGCCTTTCCTCCCGTGCTGGTCCAAAGCCACATTCCCCGCCTCTGTTTCGAGGGCCCCGTCCCCCTCCCCTGGCGGACCCCTCCCCTAGCTGTGACCCCCCCCCTAGCTGTGACCCCTCCCCTAGCTGTGACCCCTCCCCTGGCGGACCCCTCCCCTAGCTGTGACCCCTCCCCTGGCGGACCCCTCCCCTAGCTGTGACCCCTCCCCTAGCTGTGACCCCTCCCCTAGCTGTGACCCCTCCCCTGGCGGACCCCTCCCCTAGCTGTGACCCCTCCCCTGGTGGACCCCTCCCCTAGCTGTGACCCCTCCCCTAGCTGTGACCCCTCCCCGGCGGACCCCTCCCCTGGCTGTGACCCCTCCCCTAGCTGTGACCCCTCTCCTGGCGGACCCCTCCCCTAGATGTGACCCCTCCCCTAGCTGTGACCCCTCCCCTGGCGGACCCCTCCCCTAGCTGTGACCCCTCCCCTGGCTGTGACCCCTCCCCTAGCTGTGACCCCTCCCCTGGCGGACCCCTCCCCTAGCTGTGACCCCTCCCCTGGCGGACCCCTCCCCTAGCTGTGACCCCTCCCCTAGCTGTGACCCCTCCCCTAGCTGTGACCCCTCCCCTGGCGGACCCCTCCCCTAGCTGTGACCCCTCCCCTAGCTGTGACCCCTCCCCTAGCTGTGACCCCTCCCCTGGCTGTGACCCCTCCCCTGGCGGACCCCTCCCCTAGCTGTGACCCCTCCCCTGGCTGTGACCCCTCCCCTAGCTGTGACCCCTCCCCTGGCGGACCCCTCCCCTAGCGGTGACCCCGGAGCATCTGAGCCCCCTCCACACCCGGCTCCCCGCCCCCTTCCTCGTGGTGTCAGCAGCAGCGTTGACCGAATCGGTTGGTTTCTCTGAGACCTGCTCTGCGTGTCCTGTTTGTCTTTCACTGTCTGGTCCTCATCTTGGTCTGGGGGGCCTTGAGTCTGGTGACCCGGGCGGGGCAGGGCGGCTTCCCTGTTCGGGGAGCCCGCGGACGTGAGCACAGGCTCTGCGCCTCCATGAATCTGAACAACATGTGGCTTTTCCAGGTTTCAGATTTTGAATCTGTAAGATACAGAATGAGTGTCCCCATGACACAGGGTTAGTTTCAGGATGAACATAAACAGCACAGTATGGACAAAAGTGCCTGACGTATGTTCGGTGTTAAACAGCGAGCAAATGAGACGCTCTACCGAGAGTGACAGTGTGTGTGACGGGCGACCCTGAGGGTCCCCTGCTGCCCAGAGGGAGCTGTTTCAGGTTGTGCAGCAAAAGCCCAGGAAGGGTCTCCTCGGGCCCTTCTCTTCCCGCTTCTGAGACGTTGCATGGTAGCATTTACTATTTACCAGAAAGATCTCTTGCATTAAGGTACAACTTTTCTGTTATTCAGAGATTGATAATTTCCTGTGAAGAATTTCTTGGCAAGAAATTGCCTTTTTATTTAAGTTGTTCCGATGTAAAGCATTTGGGATGAAATTTAGTGTCCTGTAATTTCAACCAAAAATTGAAGTTTCATCACCGTATATAAATCAGCACACGGAGGTTCAAGTGGAAATGACTTACACCTCAGCCACTCCAGCGCAACCCCGTGCAGGCGGGGTTCAGCGCTCTCCTCTGTGAAGCCGCTAGAAACATCCACAGGCCCCTCTCCTGCCGGTAGACACCGGGTTTCTGGCCAAGCTCCTCGCGCATCTCCCTCCCTCCCCGACCCTGGGAGGGCAGCCCCTGAGCTCCGACCCCGGCGCAGACGTGGGGTGGCCCTGGTGTCTGCCCGCTGCCAGCACCCACCCGGGGCGTCCAGCTCGGACCCCAGGGCTGGGCTCTGCTGGGTGGGGCAGTCCCTGGGGAGGCCTAACGGCCAGTGGTGTCCCCCCCGCAGCAGACGGCGAGGAAGGCTGGTCCCCATGGGCGGAGTGGACTGGGTGCTCTGCCACCTGCGGGCCTGGCACCCAGCAGAGGGGGCGCTCCTGCGACGTCACCAGTAACACCTGCCTGGGGCCGTCCATCCAGACGCGGTCGTGCAGTCTGGGCAGGTGCAACCACCGCAGTGAGTGTCCGAGGCCGGGCCGGCCCGGGGTGGGAGACAGGGCCCAGCCCCCGGGGCCTGGGGGGTCCTGAGAAGCCCTGCCGCTGCCCTTTCCGGGAGGTGCTCTACCCGGCCCCAGCGTCCTGCCCTGCGCCCCCTGGGCTCCCCGCTCCTGCGCGGCTGATGAGCACGCTCCGGGGCCGGCTGAGCCCCGGCCTCTCACTCGGCGCCCTGAGCCTCTGATGCCCTCGGTCCCTCCGTGTGCTAGTCCGGCAGGATGGTGGCTGGAGCCACTGGTCGCCTTGGTCCTCCTGCTCCGTGACCTGTGGGCCCGGCAACGTCACCCGCATCCGTCTCTGCAACTCGCCGGTGCCGCAGATGGGTGGGCGGAGCTGCAAGGGGAGCGGCCGCGAGACCAAGGCCTGCCAGGGCCCGCCCTGCCCGGGTGAGTGGACAGGGCCGGGGGCCGGGCTCTAGCAGGACACAGGCCCGGCGCGGCCCCGAGAGATCCAGGCACCGGGGTCCTCTTGGTGGGCTGGTTTCTGGAAGCTGGGCCTTGGGGGGGATGCCGGTCGTGGGGCTCAGCTCTGACCTGCCCTGAACAAGCTCCGATGAGTCCACGATTGAGCAGGAAGAGGCCCGGACCGAGGCGGAAGTGACAGCCGGCACAGGAGGGCTCTCGGGGGGCGGCCTCCCCTGCACCTGGGGCATCTGGGGCCTGGGTCTGGGCGGACAGTTGCTCCCCGCGCCAGGCCTGCTCTGGGACTCGGGCAGGGTCTTCGCCCAGAAAAGGCTGTGCTGTGATTCCTCTCCCTCCTGAGTTATCGGTACTGATGCTGAGGGACAGCCATTTAAAATGAAACTCGGCTCCGCACAGCTTTTTAGACGTGAGCGCCTCTTGTCCGTGGCCGGGGCGGACCCATAGCCGGCGGCCCCCGGTCAGTGGTCCCAGGTTCTGGGCGCAAAAGACTGTGTGATTTCCATTCCCGGAGACAAAACAGAAACAACTGAACTGTCACCATCTGCATCCCTCCCTGACCATACGGTCCTGAGAGGACTTTCCTGCCAGGTTTCCTCCACGTGTGGAGACGTGGCCTTATCCCAGGCTCTTTGTGCTGAAACCCCAGCACAGGCCGTGCCCCCCGAGTGACCCCTCTGTCCTCTCTCCCCCAGTCGATGGTCGGTGGAGCCCCTGGTCTCCATGGTCGGCCTGCACGGTCACCTGTGCCGGAGGGATCCGGGAGCGCACACGCATCTGTAACAGCCCGGAGCCCCAGCACGGAGGGAAGGACTGCGTCGGCGACGTCATGGAGCATCAAATGTGCAACAGGAGGAGCTGCCCTGTAGGTGGGTGTGCACGGGACGGGCCCACAGCCTCCAGCCTTTCGGCCGACGGGCATCTGTCGTGGGGTCTGGACGCTCCAGCCACAGGCGTCTTTGAAGACACCACTGGGTTTTAATTCTGACGCAATGCATAAAAATGCTTGGAAAATACAGAGAAGAAAAATCAGTTCTACGCACATGAAGTTTTACCCTCCGCTTTATGTCCCTCTGGCATTTTTACACGGAAGCAGAAAGCACGCCGTGCAGAATGGCACGTCCCAGGCAGTGCGGTCACGGCGCCCGCGCGCCCCGTAACCCTCTACGCCTCCGACGCTCTGTCCTCGGAGCTGGTGACTTTCGGTGGCCGTGCCCGGCGTCTTCCTAACTCGCTCAGTTTCGCCACAGCTGAGCCCCGAGCGTGCGAAGGGCGCCCCGCGGGCCTCGTGGGCGGCTTCCTCGCCGCGCCGCCTGGTGACGGCTGCCGACTGCTGTGCTTCCTCCGTGCAGACGGCTGCTTGTCCAACCCCTGCTTCCCCGGAGCCGAGTGCCGCAGCTTCCCTGACGGGTCCTGGTCCTGCGGCTCGTGCCCGCTGGGCTTCCTGGGCAACGGCACCCACTGCGAGGACCTGGACGAGGTGGGTGGCCCTCCGCAGGCGGCGGGGCATCCCTCGGGGGCGGGCGGCGCGGCTCACGTCTGGCCCGCTGGTCCCCGCAGTGCGCTGTGGTCACCGACGTGTGCTTCACGACCAGCAAGGCGCACCGCTGCGTCAACACCAGCCCCGGCTTCCACTGCCTGCCCTGCCCCCCGCGCTACAAGGGGAGCCAGCCCTTCGGCGTCGGCCTGGAGGCGGCCAGGACGGAGAAGCAGGTGAGCGGCTCGGCCTCCGAGCGCCCGCCAGGGACAGCAGGACAGTCAGGCGGGAGCTGGAGCTGGAGGGTGGACGCGACGGGAGCGGGGACGGCGGCCTGGGGGAGAGACCCCGCCCGCAGGGCCCACAGGGCTGAGTTTTCACGCACAGCGTCCCAGAGGGCCAGGCTGGGGACTCGTGGTCTCCCCGTGACCCCAGGCGCCACCGGAGGCCTGACGTGACCTTGCTGTTGCTCGGGCCCTTCCAGGGGAGCAGAGCCCTGCGTCTCTGGACGCTGACCCCTCCTCAGCATCCCGTGGGCGGGCGGGGGCCCTGCGCCCTGCACGCGGCCCTCCCGTCAGGTCAGGGTCAGGGTCAGCACGCGTCCTAACCCGCTCGGCCCTCCCGCAGCTGTGTGAGCCCGAGGACCCCTGCAAGGACAAGAGCCACAGCTGCCACAGGCATGCGGAGTGCATCTACCTGGGCCACTTCAGCGACCCCATGTACAAGTGCGAGTGCCAGACGGGCTATGCGGGCGACGGGCTCATCTGCGGGGAGGACTCGGACCTGGATGGCTGGCCCAACAAGAACCTGGTCTGTGCCACCAATGCCACCTACCACTGCATCAAGGTAAGGGCGTGGCAGGGGCTCCCCCTGCCTTCCGGAGGAAGCCTCCCCCTTCCTCAGGCCCCAGCTCGGGGCAGCTGTGTCCCTGGAGGTGCCTGTACAGGTCCAAACAGTAGGAGGCTCCTTGTGGGCCCTGCACTCCGCGTGGTCCCCACCCCAGAAGCTGATGGGAGCCGGGGGTGTCGCTGCCCACCCACTAGCCCCTCTAAGGCGTCTGCCTAGTGGGTTTCTGCAAAGTCCAGGATCACTCTGGAAAAGCAGCTGATTGTTGGGAGCTGGGAGAGGACGCGGAGCCTAATGCACGTCTGTGAACTGAATACAAAGAGAGACTTGAAATCATTGGAGGCGGGGCCATGTAAACAGGCCCCACCCTCCTCCAAGGCTATGGGGGCCTGAGGTCTGCAGGCGGGCCAGGCTGTGGTCACGCAGAGTCTAGCAGGCAATTTTCTTTGCAAAGACCCCCATGTGCTGCACACAGGAAGCGGTTAGGGCCCCCGGGTGAGTGGGGCTTCCTTAGGGCCAGTAACGGGGTGGAGTCCTTTCCTGGGGCCGCTGCAGCCAATGACCACAAACCTGGTGGCTTTAAATGGCAGGACTTCATCCTCTCACGGTCCAGATCCAGGAGTCTGAGGTCAAGGTGTGGCGGGGCTGAGCGCCCCTGGAGCCCCCAGCGGGGGGTCCTTCTGGCCTCTCCCGGCTCCTGGGCCCTCCAGGTGTCCGTGGCTTGTGGACACGCCACGCCAACCTCTGCTTCTGCGTGCCCTCTGACTCCCCCGATGCCCTTATAAGGACACACGTGTTTGTATTTAGGGCCCATCTGGATGCTCCAGGGTAAACTCGTCCTTTCAGGACCCTTATATCAATCGCATCTTTTGCATATAAGGTGATATTAACTTTACCATGTAAGGTGACGGTCACTTTTTTGCTATATAAGGTAACATTTACAGGTTCCAGAGGTTAAGACATGGCATATATTTAGGGGACCACCATTCAGACCACTAAACAAGGTGTACCAAAACGTTTCAGTGAAGTTTTATACCTTAGAAGCTTCAGGAATATAAATACTACAAACTCACAAAAGACATTACTTGCAAATGGAAATATATTAATCTATTTAATATTTATTTATTCTTGTGAGTTTTGAGTAAGAGAGTTTTAAATTTTTTCTTTCACCCTCTTGATGAAAGATGGCAGGTGTTGGCTGAGACAAAAAGTGAATCTGCTCGGAAATAACAAAGTTTGCAACCTTCATTGTATCTCCCTGCACACCTTCCCTGACCTGGCAAGGTCAGGTGTCAAGCTTGGAAATCCCCCCAGGAAGTGGGTGCTTATTGGATGCGATTATTGATGAAGATTTCCACTAGGGACCCAGGATGCCCTGGTACCGTAGCAGGAACAATGGAAGGTGTCCACGAGGCGAAGGACACCCCTTTTTCTTTTTCCTTTTTGTGGAACTTCAGACAGGAATTTAATAGCTAAAAAAGTGGCATATCAAAATTTGCAAAATTTGCACATTATGTTTGCATCACATAGAACTGATGGGAACAAACAGATGCAAAAGTAAGACAGTTCGCGGGGATCCCCCTCACCCCCGTCTGAGAGGTTCCCTTACTCGTCCCTGCAAAGGTGCCGAATACCCCCCTCAGGACCTGTGTCCGCACCCCAGGACTATGCTCTCCTCCTCCACGGGCTGGAGTTGAAGCTTGGCTCCAGACGTGGCCCTGGGCTGTGCTTCTGATCAGATCCCTGACCCCCTTGAGCCCCCGGGGCTTCTGGGACACCTGTGTCAATGGCATCGAAACACCTTCACGTGGACCCTCTCCTGGTGTTTCCAGCTCCCTCAGGCTGCAGTGTCTGTACAGCTCGGGTGTGAGTCCTTACAGCGTTGGACTGAAACCAAATGACTTTCCTCCGTTATGGGAATTCTCCACTTCTTGGGCAGAGCTGAATCGGGGAGATGGTTTGGGGAGCTGGGCCTCGGTTCCTGAACAGAGACTCTAGGCCACCTGTTGGCTGGTGAGGGTTGAAGGTTTATGACCTCGGCTCTGGGATGGACGCTTGGAGTTTGTGGGAAGCAATGGACGGGGGGCTCTGCCCTGTCCTGTATTTTCATTCTCTCCTGGTTCCCGCGGTTGTTCAGCTGCATACAGGGACCCCGAGCTCAGGACACAGGCTTCTCTGGCCTCAGCTCACTGGCGGTGGTGATGTCGGTCCTAGAGCGGAACCCGACCCCCGGTCTCTGTTCTCCTGCCCCGTGAGGGCAGGTGCCTGGGTTGACGTCGCCGGCTCCACCCTCGTTATCTCGTCTGAAAGAAGGGGGCTCTCGGGAATGTTTCTGTGACTAGCCTGCTTCCTCCGCTTGCAGGACAACTGCCCCCTCCTGCCTAACTCTGGGCAGGAGGACTTCGACAAGGACGGCGTCGGGGACGCCTGTGACGATGACGACGACAACGACGGCATCAGCGACGAGAAGGTGGGTCCGCAGCCCCTGGGCACCGGCCCTCGGGTCCGGGAGCAGGAGGGCTCCGTGCTCTGCACCCAGCGGTCCCCGTGAGCCGCCGGCTTCAGCGCCCCACGCGGGTAGCGGAGAGTCACCGACAGGGAACGCGTGCTCTTGGCGCGGGCGGACGCGAGGCAGCCAGAGCGCGGGGCCGCGCGAGTGGTTCGGTTTACCTTTGGCTGCATGAAAGGGACCTTTCCCCCTGCTTCTGGGGCGGGTGCCAGCGACGGGGGCTGCGTGGGGGGAGCGATCCTGCCACGCCCTGCCTCTCGCGCAGAATTTAGACGTTACCACTTCCCGGGAGAAGTGTTGCGAACATGAGCGATCTGACGTGTCAGTCCGTCTTTCTGCACCGGCAGAGACAGAGACGCTAACTTCTTATTCGCCGGTTCGCTGCAGCTGGCTTCCTTCCACCGATCCCGTAACTCGTTCATTCGTTCATTCCCTTGACATTGATGTTTCTATCCTCACCGTGAAATACGTGCTAGATCACCTGTGCTATAGAAAGCGTCAACAGTTTTCATAGGGACACACGCGTACATACTTATGAAATGATTTGATATCAGGAAGGTGTCAGCAGTGGCTGCCCTGGCCGACCCTTTGTCGCCACCCTGACTATCCCGACCTACTTTGACCACGTAGCCTGTAAGCTGCTAAAAGCCATTTTATGCGCCGTCCCACAGACGTCCCCACCCTCCTTCTTACCCTCTCCCCTCGCTTTCTCTCTAGGACAACTGCCAGCTTGTCTTCAACCCGCGTCAGTCTGACTACGACAAAGACGAGGT
The DNA here is from genome assembly GCF_026419965.1 of Kogia breviceps. Classification (NCBI taxonomy): domain Eukaryota; kingdom Metazoa; phylum Chordata; class Mammalia; order Artiodactyla; family Physeteridae; genus Kogia; species Kogia breviceps. The sequence continues at coordinate 90,810,644 of NC_081322.1, read as the reverse complement.
GGGGGACCGCTGTGACAACTGCCGCTACGTGCACAACGCGGCGCAGACCGACACGGACGGCGACGGCGAGGGCGACGCCTGCTCCGTGGACATCGACGGGGACGGTGGGTCCCGCGCGTCCTCCTGTTGCGCCTCAGGGCTCGCGGTCGGCGCGGCGCCCAGACTCCGCGCTTTGCTCTGCGTTGCCGCGTGAGCCCAGCTTCGCCCGTGCACCGACGCGGGCCAACATGCGTCCTGACGCTTCGCTCGTAGGGCCCCAGACTCACGCGGCCCCTTGTCCCCGTGGGTTCCTGGAAGGGGTCGCCGACCTCAGGTCGCCGGCCTCAGAGTTTCCCCTTTGGAAAACTACGCGTTTGTCACCTTCCTCTCCCGACCCCGAGCTCTCGTCCCGTGCCCTCGTGCCTAGTCCTGGTGTCGTCTCTCAGGTCCACCTCCGTCCACAGCCCCAGGAGCCCAGTTCCCTGTCCTGACCCAACCGTGCTTCCGAGAAAGGCCCGCGGACAGCTTCGTGTCCCCAGTGTTCCCTCCTATTTCCCTCCACGCTGTGTTTGTAGCCATTCATTGAATCATTCGTTGCAAAGCCTCCCCGAGGGGTTCCAGGTATCCCCGGACTTCAGAAACCTGCGACACCACCAGGCTGTTTAACCCTAGAGGCCAGAGCCGTGGGCACGAGCTCCACACCTCACGGCACAGCCTCGCCCTGGGTGTCTGACGCTCAGGAAGCAGCTCGGACAGACTCACACCCACTCGCCCCAGCTCCGCCCGCCACCCCCACCTGCGTTTGTCTCCCGGCTGTCACTCGGCATCACCCCTGACCCGCTCCCGCCGGCGCCGGGACAGCGTCCGGCCGCGCTGCTCTCTAGGCTCCCCAGCAGCCGGGCGTCTCCTCCAATCCTCCGTCTGTGAGGTCTGACCCCCTGCGTATCTCAGGGGTCCTCTCTCACTGCCTCGCCCCCGGGCTCCCCCCGCCTGCCAGGACCTCCCCATCCGCCAGGGTAAGACAGCTGCCTAGCCCGGCTCAAGCTGTCCTGCTGACTCACCGATTTGTGAGGTTTTGCTTTGCCCTTCGAGCCGGATCACTGTTAACTCAGTTTTCATAGCCCCAAGTTGATGAAATTCATGATCGCTTCTCAGATTTCTGGGTATGAGGCACCGTAGCTACCCCCCCGTCAGTCTCTGCCATCGCTTTTTCCTGCTAACGCAGGGGACAGATGAGGCAGCGGAGCCCCGGCAGCTGATCGGGTCCTAGGGGCGCGACGCGCGTTTTCTGAATGGATGTTATAGGGCAAATAGCCGGCGTGAGGACTCGGGTGTTTACGCCGCGATGACTCACGCATCAGCCCTCCGTGTGTACTGTGGTCCAGAAACCTCCGAGAGTTGGTTCTGCTTCAAACTAAGGGAATTTTAAGTTTAATGGGAGATCTACCATGAATCTAATAGTCTTTACATTTTATGATTTCTTGGATCCTTTTTTATTAAACAAAAGTTTGGCCGTAAGTTGCTTACTGCGATAGGAAGAGCAACGTGCCTTTTCTAAACTCCGTACGCTTCTGTTTTTCCCCTGAATCCCACAGATGTCTTCAATGAGCGAGACAACTGTCCGTATGTCTACAACACTGACCAGAGGGACACGGACGGGGACGGCGTGGGCGATCATTGTGACAACTGCCCCCTGGTGCACAACCCAGAGCAGGTAACTGACCGGAGGTCGATCAGGTGCGGCTAAGAGCAGCGGGGCTGGAGGAGCTTCTCGGTCACAGAACACGCGTGGCTTCGCAGCTTTCCATCCGTCCGCCAGGACGCGACGGCACACGCTTTTCGGTCATTGTAACTGAAAACGCTGAACTCAGGTCTGAGCATGACTCGTAGCTCCGTGGCCACTGGCCGGATGAGTGGGTGCCTTTGTCCCACTGTCTGAGAGGAGAGAGGCTTCATCTAATTATCTCCGTATCTCCCTGATGCAAACAGAGGAATTGGCTGCTTTTCCAGATTTGCCTTTGGAAGACACGGTGAGAACGTAACATACGGATGCAGCTCCTAGAACGTGTGGCAGCAGATGTTGTCACAAAGGGCTGGACTCTGTTGCAGCGAACTCTTTCCAGTCTCCCTTAAAGAAAGTGAATCCCCGTAGGGAGGTGGGTTAGGATGGAGAGGTCCCTGGACTCCAGTCCCGGTTCTGGAGGCCGTCTCCCCTCTGCGGTCACGGCTCACGTTGGGAGTGAGGTGGCACAGGCCACGCGCCCTTGGCGACTCTCAACCTGGCACCCGTTTCACCGGGTGGCCGCTCAACGCTGCTGTCCCCGAACTCTGTCTCCCAGACCGACGCGGACAATGACCTCGTGGGAGACCAGTGTGACAACAACGAAGACATCGACGAGGACGGACACCAAAACAACCAGGACAACTGCCCCTACATCTCCAACGCCAACCAGGCCGACCACGACCACGACGGCCGGGGGGACGCCTGTGACTCGGACGATGACAACGACGGGGTCCCCGACGACAGGGACAACTGCCGGCTGGTGGCCAACCCCGACCAGGAGGACTCGGACGGTAGGGCCTGCGACAGCCGCCCCGCGAGGCGGAGGGGGTGCAGGGGCGCGAAATGCCGGGCAAAGCAAGTGTGTCGCCCGACTGCCGGCGTGAGGAAGTGGTCCGTTAGAACGGGATCCGGAGGAGGCCGGAGAATAGGGCGGGTCGGAATCTCGGGTAGCACGGCGGGTAGCGCGGCAGGGGCACAGCTGGGCCCGGTGGTGGCTCGGTTGTCCTCTGGCGTCTGCTGGGGCCTGTGGGTGCAATCCCGGCTGACCCGGGTGCCGCCCGGAGGATACACCCCCACCGTGGATGAGATGGGCGTAGGGTATGTGAGCCCGCACCACCCAGAGGCACGTGGAGGCTCCCTGCCTGACGCGCAGCTCCGAGGACCACCCCCCAACCCCGAGAGCAGCACAGGGCTCGTTCCTGACAAGAGGACAGGTGGCTTCAGTCCCCACAGCGGGGCATGGGGGCACTTGCTGGCTACTGAGCCGCTTTGGACCGGGAGGGAGTCTGGGGTGGAGGCACGGCCGGCGTGCTCGGGGATGTCTTAGGGGCTTTGGAAGCTCCTTTTTGCATGAGTGTCTGCCTGTCACCCAGCGCGTGGATGTGTGTCACTGAACGGAACTGAAGGATAGTTTGAGGGATGTGATGGAAATTCGATTGAACTTGGTATCTTTTTCTCCTCCTAAGGCAGCAGGCACTGCAATGGCCTAATTGCAGTGGGTAAGTGGTCATCTAGACCATCACTGTTACCATGAACTGCAGGGCCGTGAAGGTCTCAGCAGGCATCTCTCTGTGTGCCAGGCTGGTCCACGGCCCCATGGCCGCATCCCCACCTCATTAGAAAATTTGACAAGGTGCTTCCAAAAAACAGAAGTCCACATCTCCCTAGGGAAATCACTTTTCATGAAGGAGTTCCGCTTTCAGTGCCAAACAGATTCCAGGCAGGGGTGATTTAGGTGATAGCAGAGGTTCTGAAGACTATCAGAGGAAAAAGCTGGAAATTCAGCTTGATTTCACTTGGCAGCGTTCAGGTTTTGCACCCCCAGTTTCAAGTTCGGAAGGAAGTGAGAAATGACTCTACAGGAACTGGATTACGGCATGTTTTGCTGCAGGGCTTATGACAGCGACGTTTTGAAAAGAGCGTCCAGACCCCTCGCGGCGCTGGGATGAAATGTCGGAGATTACGGGCACTGGTCCAGGAAACGCTGCCAAGCACCTGACCTTGAATTTTCAGAGAATCGTGTGCTAAGCTTTCTCAGACACACAGAGGCGGACAGCAGACCCTTACTTTGCGTGTTTCTCTGCTTGTCCTTGGTGACAGGTGATGGGCGTGGTGATGCTTGCAAAGATGACTTTGACAACGACAGCATCCCCGATATTGACGACGTGTGTCCTGAGAACCACGCCATCAGTGAGACGGACTTCCGGAACTTCCAGATGGTCCACCTGGACCCCAAGGGCACCACTCAGATCGATCCCAACTGGGTCATTCGCCATCAAGGCAAAGAGCTGGTGCAGACGGCCAACTCCGACCCTGGCATCGCTGTCGGTGAGCCTTGGAATATGCTCCACCCCTTGCGGTTCCTGCCTGCCGGGTGCCCACGGAGCACGTGGGCTGCCCTTGGAAACCGAGTGGACGGGAGCAGTGGGTCTTTCCGGTAGCCCCCATCCTCCCTTGATTTGTAAAACCATCCGCCTGAATATTTTCGACGGGAGAGCTTGGGGAAGCACTTATTTGCCTCTCCCAGTTCTCCGCGATTTAACATTCAGCAAAGCCACTTCATTTTATGGGCTTGGTCTGTAAATTACTACCTAGGGTGGCGAAGCGCCGCCGTAACTCTGTAAGTGGGATCTAAAAAGATTAAACCCCACAGGAACAGACCTTGAGTTGCATGGAAGGGTAGAGCCTCTTTCCGCCCGCATCCAGTGGGCGCGGGGCTCATCCGGTAATCCCCTAAAAGGCTCTCTCTGACTTGGCTCTGTGAGCGAACGTTCCCCGTCGCCCCCAGGTTTCGACGAGTTTGGGTCCGTCGACTTCAGCGGCACGTTCTACGTCAACACGGACCGGGATGACGACTACGCCGGCTTCGTCTTCGGCTACCAGTCCAGCAGCCGCTTCTACGTGGTGATGTGGAAGCAGGTCACTCAGACCTACTGGGAAGACCAGCCCACCCGGGCGTACGGCTACTCAGGGGTGTCCCTCAAGGTGGTGAACTCCACCACGGGGACGGGCGAGCGCCTGAGGAACGCCCTGTGGCACACGGGGAACACGGAGGGACAGGTGAGGAGGGCGGTCTCTTCTGGCCGAGGCCGGCAGCTGCTGCGAGCTTTCAGGAGCGCAGCACCCGCCCGTTGCAAAGGCACCCCCACCTCGCTTTTTGTTCTCGTTACCTCCAGTCGTGGTGCTTTGAATAGTCTTTTATTGGGTATCTCACTTCTTAAAGACGCCACGCCTGGTGATTTTATGAACACAATTGGTAATCCTCTTGCGCACGAAACGTAGGTGTACTCCCTTATGGAAATAGGGAGAACGGGGTGTCAAAAGTTCAAGTGTTTCGCCCAAGGTCCCGCATTGAGGAAGTAGAGAATCTGTGACTCGGCCCAAGTGCCTGTGCTCTTTGCACTGAACTACATCGTTCCCTGTCAGTGGAGTTTGCTCGTGCTAGAGATTTCTAATGTGAAATGTATCGGAGGTAGAGGTGGCGGCACGGGCCCCATAGGGATTACTTAGCAGAGTAAGGTTTTCGTCTCCCTGCCTTCTGTGCCGTCAAACTGTGGTTAAGACTCAGGGAGCCACTTATACTCACGAGTGATGTTTTTCCCCAGGTTCGCACGCTATGGCACGACCCCAAAAATATAGGCTGGAAGGACTACAGTGCCTACAGGTGGCACCTGACCCACAGGCCTAAGACCGGCTACATCAGGTAGGTGAGAGGGCAAGCTCAGCGGCGGCTGTACTCCTACCGAGTGATCTTCACATTCCAAGAACATCTTTGCACTGGATGGCAAGTTAGGACATTAACAGATAAATAAGCCAAAGTGGGTTCTAACTTGTATGCTGTTCCCTGGATTCTTCCACTTGAAGTGCCTTCTCTTTTCTGTCCAGCATCTTCTTCACGTTTTTTTGAAAAAGCAAAAAGCAAAAAAAACCAACAAAACTGTTGAAGAGAAGAAAAATCAAACTCGTTAAAATAACCCAGAAAGTGATAAGCATCTCTCCTCCTAATGAACATTACGGGCATGGGAGGGAGAGTGCAGTTAAAGTGACTGCATCTTTGTGAATTAGCACGTGGTTTCTTTGGTGCACAGGTTCCTATTTATTTCTATATTGTGAATGGCTGAATTTAAAACTCATCTTGAACAAAACTTTGACAAATCAGCCCAACAGAATTTTGTTCTCTTGGCATGACAGCATTTGTAATCAACTTTTTTTTTTTTTTTAAGCTGGGACAATTTCTAATTTTATAAAATGAAATACGGATGATTTAAATTTAAATTTTTCACACAGTTACACTTAGTCGCTAAGAGCATGAGCCAGTCTGATGCTTCACCAGGAGGGCGTGCGAGTCCTCGGCGCCAGCGAGCGCATCTTAGAAGGGGAGCTGCAGGCTGGTGCCAGGGGTGTCGTGTTTCTGTGGAATGTCCCTCTTTATCCACTCCTCTCCTACCAGGGAAGCTGTAGTGCATGTGTACGTGTGGGGTGGAAGCTGGTCCCTGCTATCACACAGCTCACAGTTTGTGGGGAGGAAGCAGGGGAGCTCGTGGTTTCAGTGCGGGGTGAAGGCCGGGAGTTTGCTGACACGCGGGAGGCTTAGAGTCAGGGTTAGGAAGGGGGAGGGGGCTCCTGACTCCACCGAACTGTTCCTGGCTCCTGAAGTGGAGACAACTTGGTTGCTTGGGTGGGTGATTGTCAGTGAGTCATGGGGAACAAGGAGGGCTCTTGGGTGGTGCTGTGTTACTCTTGGCCAGCCTCGTGAGGAGAAGACTGACCTCCTGCCCTCTGGTGAATGTGCTTCAAAGAGCCGACCTTCTCTTTCTGTCTCCTTTCTCCCTGTTTTCAGAGTCTTAGTGCACGAAGGAAAACAGGTCATGGCGGACTCAGGACCCATCTATGACCAAACCTACGCTGGTGGGCGGCTGGGCCTGTTTGTCTTCTCTCAAGAGATGGTCTACTTCTCGGACCTGAAATATGAATGCAGAGGTGGGTGTGAGAACATTATTCACTGGGGCCGCGAGTGGACAGAGGTTGGGGAAGGAACACATATTTTACTTTTCCTTTTACAAAAGCTACACATCAGGGAAATAAGCTGGTGGCCTGTCAGGCAGATGTTTTGTTTTGGTCAGCTTGAGTTGGTTTTGTCTGTCAGTTTGTTTGTTTTAAATTCAGTGTGAATGTCTTTGGTAGGACAAACACTTTTAAGTTATTCACAGGCTCTACTTGTCCCACTGTACTCTATCCCATAGCTTTTTCTATTTTCTACACCTTCTGGGCCCTTGATGGCATTTTAGATTGCTATCTTTGCTAGAAAAGAACAAAGAAAGAAAGAAAGGAAGGAAGGAAGGAAGGAAGGAAGGAAAGAAGGAAGGAAGGAAGGAAGGAAAAAAGGAAGGAAGGATGGGGGAAAGGTCCTCTTTAGTTATCACTCTAGGAGCATATTTGAATCAAAATATTATAGATGTGGAAGGGAAGTTAGCTTCTATGTGGTCTAAGCCTGTGTCTTCATGTAGATATGAAAATATCCCTATTCTACAGATAAGGTAAGTAAGGCTCAGAGATGCTTCTCAAAAATCACACAAGAATGTTGATTTGTCTTCTTGATTCTGGTGAAGTGTTCTTTCCCTATCCTTCGTTCCATCCATCCATCCACCATCCATCCATTAATTCAACCATTCACACGTCCATCCATATTGTGGAAAGCTTTTTTAAAAATAGAAATAGTGATATTTAGGTTATAGTTAAACAAAATAAAGCAAAACAAAATGCATGGTCCAATCTCCCAAATTCTGTTCCCTGTGTTTTGCAGATGTCTGAACAAGATTTGCTGTATTTCCAGCAAAGTACTGTAGACGCTGTTACACAGACACCTCAGTCCATCCCAGTGCTCCCAGCTTCTCTCTAGCAGACCTCCTGTCCTTGACCCCAACCTTGAGTGGTTCTTCACCTCCTGTCATCAACCGAGGCCCACGTGCCTTCAGAGGATGAATATTAATGGAAACGAAAGACGAACATCCAACCCACTGTAGGAAAAACAGTTTGATGATCCATGAGACTTTATGTGGAGTGAAAATCGAGCATGATATTACGTTGTTTTCTCTTGTGTGTTTAAAAAGAATGACGTTTACATATGAAATGTAAGTACTTATTTTATTTATGTGTATATGGAGTTGAAGGGAATATTGTGTATAAGCAATTATCATAAATTAAGCATTTATGCTTAATATTGCTACACTACTTCCAGTGCTTTAAATTTGGTGCGAGAGCACCCAAATTCTGTTAGGCCAATTATAAAGAAGGGTCAACTCAAGTCTGAAGTAACGCCACTATCAGAAAGAGGTCAGGAGATACCAGTCACATATGTGGGATGTCAAGTAACTAATTGGGACATCAAAAATAATTATGGGAATAAATGAATACCCCTCCCCCACTCTCTTGTCGTACAATGGCAGCCCTCATTGATGCCGTCTCATCAAAGAAGGAATATCCTTGCAAAATGGCTCCAACATGGGTGCAGACATGGGCCTGGCAAAGCCTCGTCTGTGTGAGGGTTTAACCGAGAGAAGTGCCGTCACCGTGGCTGGCCCCTGCAGCCATTGCCATTGTGGACCTGAGAGAACTAGTGGCCAGGTGTCACTGGATTGTGCAGTCTGATCCCTAGAATCCTCGCTCGAGCTCCTTTCCCAGCTGCTGGGGGAGAGTCGGCAGACAAATCAGCAAATGCGTTTTGGCATCTAATCCCTACGCTAGGCTTTGAAACTATGGACGGATTGCTTTTACCTGACTTGGTAACACATTCCATTAAGGTTCCAGTTATAAATGCTGTGCTAATATTTATTAAGTGAATACAGAATGCAGTTCCTTTCACCAATAACTTATTTTAAATATGACAAGTAGCACTTATGTAAGTATAATATCTAAAAGTGAGCATATAACTAGCATATAATAATATAAAGATACAGTTACAGCAAAATATCTTCAAAATACACGACTTTATAATATTATGTTGTCATCATAAAACATGCTGCAAAATGTGATAGAATAAATAAATAATAATGAAGAGTTTATAATGGAACCTTAATATATACTGTTGCCGGTGACTTTAATTCAGTATTTGTTGGTGTTATCTATCTGCTGTACCCGGGATTTTAAAGACTTGGAATGCCGAGGAGAAACCAGTGTTGTCTCGGCAGACACACCCCTTAATCAGTCATATAGTCATATACACAGGTTTGATTTATTTTTTGCTTTAAGTCGCGTGACCTTTCTGCAGGAAATATTAATCTCACTCCACATAGGGGTTTAGGAAGAAGACTTCGTCTTGTTGATCCGATGCGGTCAAACTGTTCTCCTCTTCCTGTTAACATAGCGATTTCACTCCTCTGTCAAGTAGGGAGAGGGTCCCTGACTTGGTCTTCGTCTGCTCGTGTGCCGTCTGATAAAGTTACCTTTGTTGCTTCCTTGGAGGTTGATTTTTCCTTTCATTTTGCTGCACTTTTTACTTTTTTGTGTGGAACTGTATTCCCAAGACGAGGAAGTGTCGGGAGACTTCATTAAATGTAACCGTGGTGAAGAGTGTGTAGGTTTTCTCTGTGTCGGCGGGGTGTTTGGCTGAACAGCGCGGGGTGGCGTGGGATGACGATGATGTGAATATTTAGAATGTACCATATGTTTCTGTAAATTATTTATGTTTCTTTTTAAAAAAACCAAACTTCTCGTACAGCTGGATGAAACTTGTTTTGACAAAGACTGTAAATATTTATTTATTTGTTCACATGGTCAAAATTTCACCACTGAAACCCTGCATTTAGCTAGAGCCTCCTTTTTATACTTTCAAGATTCATAACAGGAAATAAATTGTAAAAAGCTTTTCTATAAGTGAATCTCTCTCCCTTTTTTAAAGAGCTATAGCAGGGCTCCTGCCGGGGGGAAGGAGAGGGACCCCGGCTGACGCCGTGTCTCCTGGGCCAGGGACGGCCTCCTCCGTGACGGTTCTTCCTCGGGCGCTTCTCAGACTGAGATGCCGTCTGGGGTCTTCACGGAAAGAAGCTGTCTAAGGCGGCGGGTCTCATCAAGGTCTGTGGAGCCGCCCGGGGCACGCGCTCTGACACGACCTCAGGAAACCCATCCTCTGGGTGGAGGATCCTTCTCGTTGTCCGACGGGGGACAGAGCGGTGCAGAGTGTCAGCGCCACCGAGGTGACTCAGGAAAAGGGCGCAACACGGGGGCCCCTCAGCAATACAGGCGGTGCTTCCCGTGACCCAGTCTCGCCCCAGGCCGGAGCAAGAGGCGGCAGAGACTAGCTGGGACACGTGTCCGATCGTGACGTCACGTGGACGGCAAGCCAGCTGCTCAGTTGGTGGGAGGAGAGCCACAGGGCGGCCGGGGGTGTCTCTGGCTGCCCCGCTGCTCTTGGGACTGCTGAGCATTACGGTGGCGTCGGTTATAGGGGAAACGTGAGAGCGAGCGACGCGGGGAGAGCGGGGAGACGGAGGGGAAACCAAGCGTGTTTGGCTGAGACAGGCCGGAAGGAGCCGGCCAGGGAGGCGACGAGATGGAGGGAAGGCCTCCCGAGGGGCGGGATGGAGCCCAAGGCCCTGGCCTTGACTGGGCTTGAGAGCGGGTGGGTTTGGGGACACGGAGATGGAGGAAGAGACTAGAGCTGCCGAAGTGGCCCAAGAGGCCTTTGAGAAGTTTAGAAACAAGGAGAGAAGGAGAAGGATGAGGGTTGGACTGTGGGTGACGTAACCTCTGGGAGACCCGAACGTGCGCCTTGCCGGTGACACAGCACGTGTCTCGTGTGTTTAGTAACGGTGCTGGCAAGTCAAGACGTTAAAACGAGGTACAGTTTTCACACACTCAGATCTGGGGGGAAGTTTATTGAAAATACAAGTTTCTGGCAGACTCCCTGTCGGCGCCCTGGTAGCCCAGGACTAATTTTTGGTGTCTTTGTGGCCTGATGGGGGACTAGGTGGCCCACGTGCGGGGCAGCTCTGTGGAGCGTCTTTTCCTTTTGTGTGAGGCTCTGACACACGAGGTACAACCGTGCACAGTCCTTGTCCCTGAGAGAAGAGACGAAGAGCCCCGCGCCGCCCCAGCTGTGCACCTTCAGGCCGCGCTCCATGAGCCGTTATCTAGGGGAGCTGGGGGTGACTCTGAACTGGGGGGATCCAGCCCGAGGTGCAGGGGTCCTAGGGGTCCAGAGGCCAGCTCGCCCCCCCCCCCCCCCGCCACGGCACCGCAGCCAGGGAGTGTGGAGTCTGCAGCGGCTGAGGGTCCAGAGCGGAGGCAGCGCCCCTCCGCCACCCTCGGCTGCAGGCCTCGCGCACTGCCAGGGGGTCGCCGCGGGCCTAAACGTCTCAGGCAGGTTTTGCGCACTTAGTCTGGGCTTCACAAAGTGGCGTTTTGGCCACAAGAGCTGAGCGGTGCGCGGGCTTAGAGGACACGTGGGAGCTGCCACCCGACAGCTCCATAGCCCCGGTCACGCAGTCACGGACGCCTGCACGGCTCTGCTAAGGACTCAAGGATCCTCATCTGGACCCCACAGACCACGCCCCGGAATCCCGGGGCTGGAGGAGGGAACAGCGGGGCCGTCTGGGCCTGGCCAAGCCCGGGCCCCTGCTCCCAGGGGAGTCATTTGGCAGAGGGCGGGGGTCCAGAGATGACAGAGGTTCCTGGCTGGGCAGAGTCAGGGACCTCAGCCTTGGGGAAGCCGCAGAATTCCTGCCAAGACGTCTGGGCCTCGCCTCCACGTCTGCCCCTGGCTGAGCTCGCCCACGCGGGCCCTCGCCGTCCAGGGTCCCCTGTGTGTGGCCGCCTGAGTGGTGGCCATGGAGGAGGCTCTGAGCCCCGTGGAGGCCACGTGGGTCCCCGGTCGCCAGGGCAGGGGGCCTGAGATTACAGGCTGACCTCCCAGACTGCCTTCCAGCTTAGGTCCCTCAGCCGTAAGGAGGCCTGGAAACTTGGACCGTTTCAGCCATCACTTTTGCGTAGAGTGGCTATGAAACACACAAAACACACCAAATACACATGAGAAGTGAGATTTTGACATTTCCAGCAAAGACACGTTCTCCACACCATTGGTACGACAGCTTCATTCAGAGGCCGTCCCAGCGGACACGCTTATATAAGTGCCCGCGAGCGCGGACGGGACCCGACGGTCAGCTTGGGGGACAGCCACCCACAGCATCTCAGACCCTGCCCGCCGGCTCAGTTCCCAGACCCCAGGCTCTTGGGAGGTCAGCCTTTTTCGGCCGGAGGGGCCTCTTCTGGGCTATAGCCTCATGGTAAGAAGACAGTCTGACTGCAAGACAGCTGTCTGCCCCCAGAGGGCTGATTTTTGAAAAACGTAGTGTAGGGAGAGGAAAAAAGTGTAGTCCATAATACCCGACCGCACTTCATTTTGTGTACTATTAATTTACTTTCAAATTGTTGTTTATTATTTATATAAATGTATTTTGTTGTTCAGTGGATTTATTTTTCTACCTGTGAAACTTGTTTAGTTATCCTGGGTTGGGATAGAATGCATGTAATTTTTCCCATTTAAACTTTCAAATGATCAGCAACATGGATGGACCTAGAGATAATCATACTAAAAGTGAAGTAAGTCACACAGAGAAAGACAAATATCATATGATATCTGTTATATGTGGAACCTAAAATAATACAAATGAACTTATTTACAAAACTGAAACAGACTCACAGACATAGAAAACGAAATTATGGTTACCAAAAGGGAAAGGGGGAGGGAGGACAGGTTAGGAGTATGTGGTTAACAGATACACACCACTATATCTAAGACAGGTAAACCACAAGGGTTAACGCAGGGAGCTATACTCAATATTTTATAATAACCTATAATGGAAAAGAATCTGAAGAGGTCTGAATCACTTTGCTGTACACCTGAAACTAACACAACATTGTAAATCAACGATAGTTCAATTTAAAAAATTTGAATTATTTTTCTTTAATATGGTTTCAGGAATAAATTACAATTATTAAACAAGATATATATTGTATATACAAAACATATTCATATGCACTTAATATAGAATGCATGAATATATTAAAAATATTTAATGATACACACACACACACACACACACACACACACGTGTCTCATGAAGATACAGCCTCTCCATAAGGAGCTGTTTCTTTAGAAAGTACCATCTTGCACACAAGAATCATTGGCACTTCAGCTAAAGATTTTAGCTGCTGTGGGAGGATGAACTGGAAACTAGCATCAGGAGGATTCTACCAGACTTGGGAGTTTCTTGCTATGTTGGGGAGGGGTGACCTTCACCATATGCCGTGGTGAGCCGAGCCAGTTCCGGAAGAGGACATGCAACCCCAGATTGATCAAAGCTCGGGTCCTAAATAATTGGACAAGGAGGCTTGTTAACATGGTCCATCCTGACAGTTTCTTAAAACATATTCATGTAGCTGATTATCCTTTGGGGCTGTTGCATGTTGTTTGATAAAGAATACAATATCAGACTATTCTAAAACCCATTACTGGAATGCCATGATATCTCATTCATAGGTAATTTCTCTTTTTAATTCCCAAACTCTTTCTTTCTTGATGGATTGGGGGATTTAAAAAATGGATATGGGTGTACAAAACCCCAATGGATATGGGGGTACAACTTAAAACAGTGTTTAAAGGTATCAATTATATCTGAAAAAGTTGGAGGAAAAAAGGGGAATTCAGCAGAGTTGAAGAGTCCAAGATCAACACACGAAATCAGTTGTGTTTCTATACACCAGCAAGAAGTAATATGGAAATAAAATTAAGAAAACTATTTCATCTGCAATAGCATTTGAAACAATAAAATACCTAAAACTAAATTCAACCAAAAGGTGAAAGACTTGTATAATAAAAAGTGCAAAACATTGTGAAAAAATTAACAAAAACCTAAATTAATGGCAAGACTTCTCACGTTTACAGACTGCAAGGTTTAACATTGTTAGGACAGTGATACCATGCAATGCAAACTACAGATCCAGTTCAATCCCTATCAAAATTCCAACAACTTTTTTTTTGCAGAAGTGGAAAAGAAGTTCCTTAAATTCATTACGGGATTGCAAGGGCTCTGAATTGCCCACACAAAAGTGAAAACTAAGAACAAAGTTGGAGGGCTCACACTCCCTGATTTCCAGTCGTACTACAAAAGTACAGTGTTCGGGCTTCCCTGGTGGCGCAGTGGTTGAGAATCCGCCTGCCGATGCAGGGGTCACAGGTTCGTGCCCTGGTCCGGGAAGATCCCACATGCCGCGGAGCAACTAAGCCCGTGAGCCATGGCCGCTAGGCCTGCGCGTCCGGAGCCTGTGCTCCGCAACGGGAGAGGCCACAGCAGTGAGAGGCCCGCATACCGCAAAAAAAAAAAAAAAAAAAAAAAAAGTACAATGTTCAAAACAGTGGGGTGTTGCACTGGGCTGGACACGTAGACCAATAAATAGACTGGAACCGAGTCCAGAAATAAACCCAGGCGTTCACGGCCAATTGGTTTTCAACAAGGGTCCTGAGATCATCAGTGAGGAAGGAACAGTCTCTTCAACAAACGCACCTCCACCTGCAAAAGAATAAAGGTGACTCCTAGTTCACTCCATATATAAAACGTAACTTAAAATGGATCAACGACCTAAACATAAGAGGTAAAACTACCAAACTCTCGCACTTCCCTGGTGGCGCAGTGGTTGAGAATCCGCCTGCCGATGCAGGGGACGCGGGTTCGTGCCCCGGTCCGGGAAGATCCCACATGCCGCGGAGCGGCTGGGCCCGTGAGCCGTGGCCGCTGGGCCTGTGCGTCCGGAGCCTGTGCTCCGCAGCGGGAGAGGCCACAACGGTGAGAGGCCCTCGTACTGCAAAATAAAATAAAATAAAATCAAACAAAAAACTACCAAACTCTCAGACAAAAACATGCATAAATCATCATGACCTTGGATTTGGGAACGGATTCTTAAATATGACGCCAAAAGCATGAGCCACAAGAAAAAAAAAGTAGTAGATAAACTGGACGCTATCAAATTAAAAAACATTTCTGTATCAAGAAACCTTATGAGGAAAGTAAAAAGACAATCTACCGAATGGGAGAAAATATTTAGAAATCATAGATCTGACAAGGGTCTGGTGTCCAGAATACATAAAGAATTCTTCTAACCCCAAAACAAAAGGCAAAAATAGAAAAAAGGAAACAATTAAAAATGGGCAATGACTTTGAAGAGATATTTCTCTAAAGACATACAAATAGCCATCACTTAAGTGAAAAGCTGTTCAATTATCAGTCACTAGAGAAACCACCACGAGGTACGACCTCACATCCGCTATAATAATAGAAAGGACAAGTGCTGGGGAGGGTGCGGAGGGGCGGGCGCCCGAGCCTGTCGCCGCTGCGGCTGTGAAGCGGCTCTGCCGCTGCGGGAGACGGTTGGCGGCTCCTCCAGAAGCGAAGCACAGGGACACCACGTGACCCAGCAAGTCCTCTCCTGGGCACAAACCCAAGAGGACTGAAAACAAGAGCTCACACCAGGACACGTCCTACGTGTTCTTAGCATCACCACTCGTAACAGTCAAAACTTGGAAGCCGCCCAAATGCCCGTCGCAGATGAATGGGTTCCAGACAAAGGAATCTTATTCAGCCTTAAAGGTCTGAAGCTCTGACACGCTGGGACCTAAGTAATATTACGCTGAATGTTGAGGAAGTCAGGCACAAAAGGGTGCATATTGTACGATTCCATTCATTTGAAATATTCCGAATAGGTAAATCTGTAGAGACAGAAAGCAGATTCGTGGTGATGGCAGCCTGGCGCAGGAGGGAATGCGGGTGACTGTTTAATGGGTTTAATGAGTTTCTTTCATGGAGATAAGAACGTTCCGGAACTAGACAGAGGTGATAGTCTTACAACGTCGCGGGTGCTCTAAATGCCCCTGAATTGTACACTTGAACGTGGTTAATTTTATGTGACATGAATTTCACCTTAATGAAAACATGGGAACTACATGATCATAACTGTAGTACATAGTAAATGAACAGGTCAGGTGAGAACATAGATGGATGCTTTGTTCTGCAGAAGCAAAGGTTTAAGGTAAACACATAGAACAGGACTGGGCGAAGCTGGGACGATGGCTCCAAGCCGCCCTCACCCTCCGCCCTCTCTGGGGGTCTCGCTCTTTACCTCAGTCTCCCTCTTCCTCCCAGGCCCGCCTGTGTCCCCTTCCTGTTAATCCCCGGTGACTCGGAGCTGGAAACAGACTCTGGAGCCAGGGAGCCCACATTCTGACTTTAGCTCTGATGCCGCCAGCCATGCAGGTGGTTCGTGCTCTGCCAGGTGGGGAATCAGCATCAGCTCCTTCCCGAGCTCCCAGGAGATGAGATGGGCCGGTGTCCAGAGTTAGCGAGTGCCCTCACCCCTACGTGGCCTGTGAACAGGCTGGGAGGGAGGAAGGGGCGGCGGCCCCAGGACAGGAAGACGGACACTCGGGTTTACCTCCGCTGCTCAGTGGCTTTTAGAGGCAGGTGGAAGGCCAGGGCATCAGGCCTGTGGGAGGGACGGGCCTTCCGCGCCTGGATTCCCAGCTGCTCTAAATGTTAGAGGATCTCATATTATCCAAGACCTTAGCTGAATCCAACCACCGCGTGACCAAGAGAAGGGTTAAAATCAATGAATGATGTTCTGTGTGTTGTTCCGCACTGCTCTGTGTCTGGGAGGCTGTACAACGTGAGCGATGAAAATGCCCAAATTCCAGGGCACTGGCCGCTTGGCTTGGCTGAGTTATTAAACCCCAGAGACTTCAGCTTCATCACGAGTGACAGGGGGACGCCCGCTTCAACATCCTCCCCGAGCGCTGTGATGCGTAAACACCAGGTCCATGGTGCTGACGCTCTTAGCAGAGAACTCGCAGGCAGTCAGCAGTCACTGAAGGGCAGCTACGAGTTTCCGTTTGCCCTTGAAGAAACGTGAACGTTCCGGAGGCGTGCATCGCGGGAGGGCAGCGGCGCGGGGCTCTGCGCCCCTCGCGGGCTCAGCCCCGCTCTCACCGTGTGTCCCTGGGGAAGTGACTTAACCAGCCGAGCTCCGGTTTCCTCGTCTGCTGTGCGGCGGGAACAACAAAGTCCTTAAGCGGCCAGCGCAGGAATGAAAAGCAATGGATAGTAACGGTAATAAATGGGCCTGCTCATCGGAGCTGCTTTGGAGTGGCCGGAAGACAGAAAGGAGGCGGCGGCCTGAAGGCTCAGCGAGTCCAGCAGAAGGGCCTCGGGGCAGGAGAGACGCTGCTGGCGGCAGGCGTGGTGGTGGAGAAGTCGCGGCCCGAGCGCCCTGGGGTTCGGGACTGGGCCCGGGAGGGGCACCCGAGGCGGCGAGGAGGCCCCAAGGTGACAAGGCAGGGGGGTCGGAGCCCCAGTGCCTGGGGGGCCTGCTGCCCACGGAGCAGCTCCCTGGCCCTGCCTCTCCTCCGTGCGCGCAGCAAGCTGTGTCACGAGGCCTGTGCTCACGGTGGCTGGAGGGACAGAGACATAAAGGCCGTGGTCACGACCACAGGCGGGCCCCTCAGGCCCAGAGCGCAGGCCCCGGCCACCCTGCCAAAGGCCGGCTGAGAGCTGGACGCTGTCCAACCGTGGGGTCAGAGAGGCAAAGACCGTCTCAACCCAGAGTGCCGTTTCCGACGCCCGCGCCGTCAGCTGGAGGAGAAGAGGGTCGACGCTGCCCGTGAGCAGTGCCGGGACCCCCGCTGTGATCCCGCCCGGAGCGTGTCAGGGACGCCTGCGGGGTGTCTTAGGAGAAGGGCACCCGAGGCGACCGGAGGGTTCTGGACAGAAGGCGCTCTGCTCAGGAAGCCGTCACCGTGTGAACTTTTTGGAGACACAGGAACACACGCCGGGGAACAGCGCGTTAGTTCTGTCCCAAGTTAAGTCAATGGCAGAGCGTGAGCCATCATCTTTGTCTCGATCACGGATCGTTATTCGTCTAGGGAGGAAAATTACTGACTCAAATTCAAAACATCTTTGGATAAAACTCCTAAAAGAACTGAAAACAAGCTCGGAGTGTCTGAAGAAAAGTTCCCGAGATCCGGTGTCCCTACATCAAGGACACAGGACAAAAACTCCAGAATTAAGCGAGCCCCCATTGCGGCTGTTGCCATGGGCTCTCCTGACCTAAACCGCACAGGCCCCGACTCCATATTAGGCAGAATAATCACATGTAGTCACCTTGTAGCATCTTTTTTTGTTGTTGTTTGTTTGTTTGTTTGTTTTTTGCAGTACGCGGGCCTCTCACTGTTGTGGCCTCTCCCGTTGCGGAGCACAGGCTCCGGACGCGCAGGCG
Source organism: Kogia breviceps (assembly GCF_026419965.1). Taxonomy (NCBI): domain Eukaryota; kingdom Metazoa; phylum Chordata; class Mammalia; order Artiodactyla; family Physeteridae; genus Kogia; species Kogia breviceps. The sequence continues at coordinate 90,792,565 of NC_081322.1, read as the reverse complement.
CAGCGGCCATGGCTCACGGGCCCAGCCGCTCCGCGGCATGTGGGATCTTCCCGGACCGGGGCACGAACCCGCGTCCCCTGCATCGGCAGGCGGACTCGCAACCACTGCGCCACCAGGGAAGCCCCCACCTTGTAGCATCTTGACCAATCACCTAATGCCATCCTGCCAGCAGGAATTCTCCTCGTCTGGAGGCTATAGAAGTTGGCTCCCAGCCCACAAAGGGGCCCTGCTCCCCTGGTCTATCAGGAAGTCGGCCGCTGGATTCGCAGCGCCCCTCACTAACTCTGCTCTCGGGTCGCAATAAACTCACTCTTTTCTAAAATACTTGGTGTCTGGAAGTTCCTCTTGCAGCCCGTGCTCAGACTTCAACACCTACGGCGCCTGTACCGTTGTGCGGACGTGCGTGGGCAGGTCCTGCTGGGGCACAGCGTGCTGGCGCAGGGACTTTGCCAAAGGCGAACCGCCTTTGCTGATGTGAGCTCTTACAGCGGGGACTGCCCTTAAGTCTTCAGCAGGAACCAAACCAGGCCAAGGCGGCCTGGACGAGATTCAGCAGCGCTCACGTCACTTTCCCACGGCCGCCCTGCTTCCTGCCAGGCATGGGGGAGGCGTGAGAAATGCGCTCCCCCCGCGAGGGGCCTCTGAGCCTGAATAGGAGGTGGGACCGTCGGAAAATTCGGTCCCGATGAGCTGGCCTGGTTCCGGTGAGGTCGTCCCCATGGAGGGGAACCTCCCCAAGCCTTAACCTTGAAGGAGAAACACCCAGATCCTAATCAAAATGTCCTGGGTGTCACCTTCCAAAGGAATGCATTGTTAAAAGCTCGAATGTGTTCCCTGCAGTTTGATTTGCTAAAAGCAGACTGTGCTATCAGAGCAAGGACAGTCAGCCCCGGGGCACAGACGTAGGGGCAGCAGAGAGGGAGACCCGGGCGCCTGTGCAGGACGAGGGCTTCCTGTGAAGCGTGTGGACGGCCAGACGGCTTCACTCCCGGAGGGCCGGGCGGTCACGATGTGATGCTAACAGAGCCTGGAGGTTATGGCTTTTATGACAATACGATTAGCTTCTCTGTCGGCGCTCCGGTAACCAAGGAGGCTTTGCAGCTGGGCTTTGTCTCAGGTTGGTTGCCCCAAAGGGGAGCGTGGCCATGGGCTTGGGACCAGGTCACTTATCTTGCAGGTGCTTCCCGGCACTGGGGTCGAATCCAGAACGTGACAGAGGGGAATAATGTGCCCGTCACCAAGGGGGTCCCTGCTGTGGGCAATTGAAGCTCAATAGTCCTCGGGCTCATCTGAGGAACCAGAAGGTCCCTCTGAAAGGAAGGAGTCCAGGCCGTTTGCCCCCCCCCCCCCCCGCAACCCCTAGTGCTTTTAATCATCCCACGACCGGGGCTGCACCCACCTGTGGGCTAAGCAGGAAGAATGAGGCCGTGAGGATGAAAATGGGAGGCCGTCGGTGCTTGAGGTGGGGAGGGTCGGAGAGGGATGGCCGTGTCCACCGGCTGCAGCTCCGGCTGGGCTGGTGTGAGGGGACGGGCATAGCTCAGGAGCACGGGACATCTACCTCGGGGCCGTGTGTAGATGTTCCTGCAAAGGGGGGCAGCGCCGGCCAGGATGCCCCGTCCCGCCTGCAGGACAGTGCAGGGCCGTGCAGTTACATTATTCTTCTCCGAAAGCAGCTGATTCGCCACCAGAGAGAGGGCGTGGACACAGAACCACAGCGATGTGACCAGGGCTGATGGTGTTCTCTGGTGTCCAAGCTGTGTTTCTGCCACTTTCCTCAAAGGCTCTAACCTTCCCAGTTTAGAAGAGTCTTCTGAGAGGCTCACCATTTTGAGTTTGAAACAGCATTTTATGTGATGCATTGGGATTTCCTGGAGCACACAGAATCTGCTTCTGGAAAGGATTCCCCGATTCCTGGAAGAGACCCTGCATCGTTTGTTGAGGAAGTTTGACGGCCCGAGGGAGAGAATAGGAGTTGACTTCAGGCGCAAAACAGACGCCACAAATGTCCACGTGTCCGCATCAGAGGCGTGTGATTTTTCTCTCTTCTTTCCTCATGCCAACCTCTGATGGGGCATGGCTGTCTTTGCAGCATAAGGATACCGGGGATTTTGTTTAAAAGAGTTCAAGACCTTTGGCAACACGGAGTGAAACTGGACACAATTTGCAATCAGCTCCCGTGGTCTCCACCACCCCACCCCGCACCCCCAGTAGCCCGTTTCCTCCTCTGCAGCATCTGGGGACCCATCAGGCGGGCCCGCAAGGAGAGGAGGGGGAGGAGCAGAGAAGGTCAGCTGACCCGGGCTTCCCTGCAGGGAGGTCCAGGAAAAGAAGCCAGCGGAGCAGCCCTCACATCTGGAGATGGGTACGCGGGCTCCGTGGGAAAGAGCCCAAGGGGAGCCCGCGACCTGGAGCCGAGGGGAGTGGAGAGAAGTGGGGTGTCAGCGCAGGCCACCGGGTCACAAGAATCAAAAGCGCCCGTGGAACAGATGAAGGTGGGCCCCGTGAAGGGCCTGGGTACAGAAGGGTCCAACGCGGCAGGAAACCGGAAGAGCAGGGATGCTGTCCTCTGATCCAGGAGGTGCGACCGAGGGCTCAGCCATCCGTTACGATGGGACATGGGGCTGTTCTTCTGAGAGGGAGGATGAGAGAGCCTGGGGCCACGAACACTTGTTAAAACTGCGGAAGGAGATGCAAGGAGCTTCCCAGGCTCGGGCATCGCCACGCGGAGGGGCGCGGGCCACCCTGTGGCATCTTCCAGCTGGAAGTGTCTTCGTGATCCGACCTCTGCTTCAAGTAAGAGGGACGGAGGGCAGGGTGAATGTAACCTTGAGTTTAATCAGAGGGTGGGGCAGGTTCCAGCGTGCTTTCAAAGGGATAAGGAGTCGGACCCCAGGGTCAGCTGGGATCATCGGGTGTGGATCAGGGCCATCAGGCAGGGGGGCAGGGGTCAAGGGGGCGGGGCGGGGTCTCTGTAGCTTCTGTGCTTCTTGTCTCCCAGCCCCGCTCCACGATTCTTGTCCTGCTCGGCGGTAAAATGATGAAAGAGAAACTGGCGTCAGAATACATTCCAGATGGAGAAAAATAACATTTGAAACAGGATTCATTTGTAAAAAGAAAAACTAGACATTTTGATACCTTATTTTCTCACTTAGTTCTGAGAACGAATGAGCTGGTCCAGGAGGGTGGAATTGCCCTTTTCTGCAAACGAAAATCCTAAAAGGGGGTGGTAAGTAGCTGTGTAAGATCATAAAGCAAATATGGGAGGGACCCAGGGTCTCTGATTTTTTTTTTTTTTTTTTTTTTTTTGCGGTATGCGGGCCTCTCACTGTTGTGGCCTCTCCCGTTGCGGAGCACAGGCTCCGGACACGCAGGCCTAGCGGCCATGGCTCACGGGCTTAGTTGCTCCGCGGCATGTGGGATCTTCCCGGACCGGGGCACGAACCCGTGTCTCCTGCATCGGCAGGCGGATTCTCAACCACTGCGCCACCAGGGAAGCCCAGGGTCTCTGATTTTGACCCTGTGACTCTTGGGCTATTGTTTTATAATCTTTTACTGAAAAATAACTTGCATGCATGAACAGAAGTTAACATTTGTAAAAGGCAGACATCGTTTTGTCATAAGAAGCAGAGGTTTCAGGCACAAATTCTAGGTGGGTCATCTCCGAGCCCTGTGGCTCTGACTAAACCATCCAGTTTCTCGTCTGAGAAATGGGGAGAGACCCTCTGCGTGTGTGACGGGCCCCGAGCCGTGCCGGTGGTCCCCTGCTTCCTGTCTCCCTTCCCTGAGCCCCAAACTCCACACTCTGGGACCGTTGTCGGGGCCACATCAGGGTTCCCAGGACCCCACCTGCTGCCGGGATTGGACGGTTTTCAGTCTTGTCTGTGCTTTGTTTTCAAGACCCACTTCCGTTCTTGCAACCATTATTTTGAGCTTGTTTTGTTTGTGTTTCCCTTGCACCTTAAGAAACTGAGAATCTGCGTCTTTTCACGACACTAAGTTACACGGTGTTCATCTGCTCACAGTGTTTTGTAAGTTTTCTTCGTTTTTAAGTGGAAGCGGTCTTCAGCATTTTAAGTCCAGAATTCTTGTTCAAGAAAAGCTCAAAGCCCAGAAAGAGCTACTACACCGCTTGCCAAAACATGACTTACAAAATATTTCTATGAAAACAAATCAGCAAATAATTTGTGGTTCTCTTCATGGCTAGTGAGAATATATCCAGCTTTTACTTTATTATGAAATGGCGAGTTGCAACATTCACCTTCAATAAATAACATGAACTTTGTCAGACATCAAGATTCCAAGCTTCCCAGAAAAGTGCAATTATGATGATTCAAGTAAGAAGCACCCGGATTCCTGGGGCTGATGGCCTACCGGCAGCCACAGTCCCCACAGGCACCCCAGTCCGGGGCCTTCTGTGAGGCTAAAGACGTGGCGGGGAGCTCTGGCCCGTCAGGACGGGCTGGGGAGGCTCTCAGGCCCGCGGCCAGGCTGCGGCAAATCCAGGGCGTGCTGAGACCCGGCGGGCCGAGGATCGCCGACACCCAGACATGGGCCCCTCTGCACGCCAGGGCCCGTGAGATGCTCAGCTGGTCGGAGGGGATACTCACTGGGTGGGGCAGCTCGGGGCGGGGGGCGGCTCCAGCGGCAGGAATTAAGGAATCCGGGAAAGATTCACTCACTCACCGTGCAGCAGTGTCTCCCGGAGCCCTGTACGCTTCAGACACGCTCAGGGGTGCGCGACGTGGTCGTGAGGATGCTGGCAGGGCGGCGGCCCTCACGGCTCTCACGCTCCTAGGACCGGGGCCCAGAGGAGGGCACAGGTAGAGCGGAGGTAACTTCAGCACCCGTGACTGACAGCTGTAAGGGCAGGGCAGGGGCCGTCGCCCGGGAGGGCTCAGCACACGGGCCCGTCTCCCAGGTGCTGTTAAAGGCAGTCACGTCGGGCGCCTGCGTGGGTCCGTGAGAACCAGAGCACGTTCTTACCCCCTTCGGTAATAATTTGGACACTCATGTATAGAAAGTAAAGGAGCCAATGGATTTCACCTTAGAAATAGACACACTTTGTAGCTCACCAAGCATTTCACGTTGGATGGCTCCATCCCCGCAACCCGCGGGCGGGTCCGTCCTACCCAGAAGCGGGGCCTGACCTCCCCAGACGGGCTCAGCGGCTGTGAATTCCCCAGCCTGTGTCCAGTCGGCAGCCCTGGCCCTGGGGAGGCAGGGTCTCCCACTGAGCCCAGCCCCGTGTCCAGTCAAGCCCGTGCTTAGAACCACAGGTCTGCCCCAGTGGCGGGCTCATAGGTTACTATCTCCCGTGCAGTTTCTGGTGGAGAGCCGAGCCCTGCCTTGAATGGCCTTCCGTCGTCTGAAGACCTGGCCGGTGATTCGGGGCGGCCTCTGCGCTCCCAGGCCTGGGCACCCTTCTCTTCCACGACCCCCCAGGAGCCCAGGGCTCTGCACGGCACCTGGAGACCCCTGCCAGGCCCGCAGCTGCACTGGGGCTTTGTGTGTAAGGCGTGCACCCGGGCGATGGGGGGGGGTGGTTCCCCTCCTGTTACAGCTGAGGGAAGACGGGCGGAAGAAGGACCGGGTGGCTTTCCTGCCGCACCGGAGACCCCAGCCCGTCACTCCTCCTGCCACCAAACACCAGAGGAAAAAGCCTTTTCGGGAAAACCAGACAAGCCTAAGTACGTGACAAAAAATAAGCCAAGTAGTAAACAAAACCCCCGCACCTTGAGTCCTTATTTCTTCATGTTTTCACCATCAAGACTTCTCCTCAAACATATTGTGTATTTTTTATAAACGTTACATTGCCCAAATATGCTCATATTCTCTTTACATTATATTAAACTGTAATCATCACTGTTTTCCTGAGAATAAACTAAACTTACGGAAGCAAAAGTTTTGTCTACTTTAATTCCAAACATGCTGTGCTTTCTTTCAGAGAACTATAAGGTTAATAATATATATAGTCGTGTTTACAAGTCATCTGAGACAATTACATTGTGTTTTTCTTTCGAATATATACTTTGGAATAAAGGACAGTATCTTTATGAAATATCTGTAAGTCACATACCTTATGGATATGAGAGCAATGTTTACCCATGTGAATCATCTCCTCACCTCTGCAAACACACATACACACACGCACGCGCATGCACACGCACGCACACGCACATACACACACGCGCACACACGCACACATGCACACACACACACGCACACGCACCTTCACAGGCTCCTTGGGAGACGCCCTCCCAACACGGAACTCACAGAACCATCGCTGAAGTTAGTGTGCCCCTTTCAGACAGGTGACCGTCTCAAAATAGACTGAGGTGACTTCACATTTTAAAAGACACAAACCACATGAGAAATGAGAAATAAATCTTGCATTTCTGAGAGGGGAAGAATTGTTAGCTAATATGTGGAAAAGGATTTATATATTCTAGCTGTAGAAAGTGAGAACCCATAAGCCTCACAGCTTCTTTTGTTCCTAATGTTTTTCTTTTTTTTTTGGAAGTGTACCCTTTTATTTTTTTTTTCTCTTTAGCTATCTGTTTTGTACGTATTAGTGTATATATGTCAGTCCCAATCTCCCAGTTCCTCTCACCGCCCCCGCTCTCATGTTTTCCTAACCTGAGCAAGAACGCATGGCATACCCCTAAGCAGACCTCATCTGGGGGCTGGATGTTTTCTGCGTGGACTTGCTGTGTAAAATCAGTATGCGATTTTGGTAAATTAAAGCATCCCTTTCCCACGTCCTCTGCAATTTCCTGTACAGCTAAATTATACAACATGACAGACACAGACAAAGGAATGTAGGAAAGACTTGGCGAATTGCAATATTTGTGCAAAAGTAATATGCATATTGCTATATATTTCCATTTGTGTCATATTTTCTTATGCCATAATGATAAAGCACGAAGAACCCAGATATTATTGGTAAAAAATTATGTATATAATTTGTCCATTTATATCGCCTACTTCTTTATTGACAGACTGGAAAAAACGTCTGTTACTAAAAACAGATTATAACAGTATTGGGCAAAACTTGTCTTATAATTTCAAGGCTTTTTCCTCAACAAACGCAATGAAATATTTACTGTGTTGCACTGAAAGTATCTGTCTGTGAGTCTGTCCTTCACAAGACAGAAATTCATCAGGAACAGGGGCCGTACCTCACGCATTTATGCAGGTCCAGATGTCTGGGTGAAACCACTCCGGCCACCATGAGAAGATGGATTTGGTTGTAAAGACACACGTGCCAATGGATTCCAGGGCCAGTTGGGAGAGGAGCCTGGGGGCAGCCAGGTCCTCGGGGGCCCCACCTGCTGCGAGCAGAATGCAATGAGAAGCGCAACTGGCAGTGCCCCAGACAGACACACCCTTCTTAGGAGAGGCTCTGGCAGGCGGCACCACACACGCGTGCTGTTTCCCATCAATCAAGAGGAAACACCAAACTTCTCTTGGTTTTTGATTCAGATTATTAGATGCATGACGGAAAGTGTTGATGTTGAGGCGCAAACTTGCATATAATGAACACTTTTCTGTTGGTTAAAAAGTCAAGAACTTCCCCGAGAGCCCAGCAGGGGGAGGAGGGGCCGGGGGAGCCTGTGAACTCACGTCCCGGGGGGTCGGCCGAGGACCCAGGCTCCGGGCCTCCTGACCCACCGAGCTGTGGCCCAAGTTCGGCGCCGGGGGTGCAGAGGCCCGTCCTTCTGTGCCTGTGCGGGAAGCTTCTCTGAGAACCTGCCACGGGCTGCAGTAAGCCTGGGGAATTGGGGGGCAATGCCCAGCGCCCAGCCACGCTCAGCCTGGCTCTGCCTTGGACTCT